>NC_091171.1:26213111-26323111 GCF_040958095.1 Procambarus clarkii | reverse complement strand
CGCCACCAAGGTACGAATCAAAGTTCGTAACACTGTCACGCTTTATACGTATTTATTACAATACTTGTTAGCTCCTTGATCTATTTACTATATTGGATGAATAAGGTCTGGAGGAGCTGGTGAACTGTGTACTCACTTAGTTGTGCTTGCGGGGGTTGAGCTCTGGCTCTTTGGTCCCGCCTCTCAACCGTCAATCAACAGGTGTACAGATTCCTGAGCCTATTGGGCTCTATCATATCTACACTTGAAACTGTGTATGGAGTCAGCCTCCACCACATCACTTCCTAATGCATTCCATTTGTCAACCACTCTGACACTAAAAAAGTTCTTTCTAATATCTCTGTGGCTCATTTGGGCACTCAGTTTCTACCTGTGTTCCCTTGTGCGTGTGCCCCTTGTGTTAAAAAGTCTGTTTTTATCTACCCTATCAATTCCTCTGAGAATCTTGTATTTGGTGATCATGTCCCCCTAACTCTTCTGTCTCCCAGTGACGCGAGGTTGAATTCCCGTAGTCTCTCCTCGTAGCTCATACCCCTCAGTTCGGGTACTAGTCTGATGGCAAACCTTTGAACCTTTTCCAGTTTAGTCTTATGCTTGACTAGATATGGACTCCATGCTGGAGCTGCATACTCCACGATTGGTCTGACATATGTGGTATACAAAGTTCTGAAAGATTCCTTACACGAGTTTCTAAAGGCCGTTCTTAGGTTAGCCAACCTGGCATATGCCGCTGATGTTATCCTCTTGATGTGAGTTTCAGGGGACAGGTCTGGCATGATATCAATCCCCAGGTCTTTCTCTCTCTCTCTGACTCTTGGAACTGTTGCCGGGTAACGATCGCACGTCGATCGTTACCCGGCAATTTTGTTCTATAAACTCAATCACCCTGTTAATACTGTATTACGCTTGTCCTGTATTCCCGTTACAGTAAGGACTTAGGGACCATAGACCAAATGGCCGGAATGTCAACAAAATATTTCACAAGACCTAACAGCAAGGAGAAAATGTTGTCACCGTCGCTAAGCGGGGGACTACGGTGTAAGCACAATGGTCTCTCAAGACCAGCATTGTGGAGGAACCTTTTGTTGGTCTCTTTTGTCTTCAGGGGCGTTGAGGAGTGTGTCTTCAGGGGCGTTGAAGAGTATGTGCCTTCAGGAGCGTTGAGGAGTGTCTTCAGGGGCGTTGAGGAGTGTGTCTTCAGGGGCGTTGAGGAGTGTGTCTTCAGGGGCGTTGAAGAGTATGTGCCTTCAGGAGCGTTGAGGAGTGTCTTCAGGGGCGTTGAGGAGTGTGTCTTCAGGGGCGTTGAGGAGTGTGTCTTCAGGGGCGTTGAAGAGTATGTGCCTTCAGGAGCGTTGAGGAGTGTGTCTTCAGGGGTGTTGAGGAGTGTGTCTTCAGGGGCGTTGAAGAGTATGTGCCTTCAGGAGCGTTGAGGAGTGTCTTCAGGGGCGTTGAGGAGTGTGTCTTCAGGAGCGTTGAAGAGTATGTGCCTTCAGGAGCGTTGAGGAGTGTCTTCAGGGGCGTTGAGGAGTGTGCCTTCAGGAGCGTTGAGGAGTGTCTTCAGGGGCGTTGAGGAGTGTGTCTTCAGGGGCGTTGAGGAGTGTGTCTTCAGGGGCGTTGAAGAGTATGTGCCTTCAGGAGCGTTGAGGAGTGTGTCTTCAGGGGTGTTGAGGAGTGTGTCTTCAGGGGCGTTGAAGAGTATGTGCCTTCAGGAGCGTTGAGGAGTGTCTTCAGGGGCGTTGAGGAGTGTGTCTTCAGGAGCGTTGAAGAGTATGTGCCTTCAGGAGCGTTGAGGAGTGTCTTCAGGGGCGTTGAGGAGTGTGCCTTCAGGAGCGTTGAGGAGTGTCTTCAGGGGCGTTGAGGAGTGTGTCTTCAGGGGCGTTGAGGAGTGTCTTCAGGGGCGTTGAGGAGAGTGTCTTCAGGGGCGTTGAAGAGTATGTGCCTTCAGAAGCGTTGAGGAGTGTCTTCAGGGGCGTTGAGGAGTGTGTCTTCAGGGGCGTTGAGGAGTGTGTCTTCAGGGGGCGTTGAGGAGTGTGTCTTCAGGGGCGTTGAGGAGTGTCTTCAGGGGCGTTGAGGAGAGTGTCTTCAGGGGCGTTGAGGAGTGTCTTCAGGGGCGTTGAGGAGTGTGTCTTCAGGGGCGTTGAGGAGTGTGTCTTCAGAGGGCGTTGAGGAGTGCGTCTTCAGGGGGCGTTGAGGAGTGTGTCTTCAGGGGCGTTGAGGAGTGTGTCTTCAAGGGGCGTTGAGGAGTGTGTCTTCAGGGGCGTTGAGGAGTGTGTCTTCAGGGGCGTTGAGGAGTGTGTCTTCAAGGGGCGTTGAGGAGTGTGTCTTCAGGGGCGTTGAGGAGTGTGTCTTCAGGAGCGTTGAGGAGTGTGTCTTCAGGGGCGTTGAGGAGTGTGTCTTCAGGAGCGTTGAGGAGTATGTCTTCAGGGGCGTTGAGGAGTGTGTCTTCAGAGGGCGTTGGGAGTGTGTCTTCAGGGGCGTTGGGGGAGTGTGGGAATCTGGAAGGGTTGCCAAACGCTTGGTTCTCCCTATCTCTCACCAGAGTTTTGGTGTGAGGTACCCTCATAGGAGAACCGGTTATACGTATCTCAGGAGAGACCCGGCTAGAGGTTCCTGGTGGGAAAACCGGTGATGGGACAGCGAGAACATGAACTGGTCGAGTGATTTGAGGTCTGATGGTTTTTTTTTTATCTCGCAATGCTTTCACCCTCACGGCCCTATGATCACCTAGCCTGTGTTAACCTAACATAGCCTGCCTAACCAACCTAACCTAACCTAGCTAACTAGCCTAGCCTAAGCCAACCTAACCTAGCCTAATTTAACCTAACATAACCTAGCCAACCTAATCCAGCATAACCTAACCTAGAAAAACATAGCCTTACCTAATCTTACTTAACAAAGCCTAGCCTAACCTACCTAACCCAGCCTAACCTAACCGAACCGAACCGAACCTCAAACCCTATTGTTGTGACCCTAAACTAGCTTTTAACAATTCTGAGCTATCGTCGTCACCGTAAAGACTCGCCTAAACACCCGTGAAGGTTCAGGAAGATGGAAGGAGCCATCAGGTGTCAACAAGACCCAATAACCCCAAATACTTGCATCTACAATACGTCCTCCACAGCGCTCTGTGTTTTTATTACGTTCCCCCCCTACCACCCGCAGCACCCCCCTCCCTCCTCCACGGCCCTCAACACCATCTCCAACACAGTCAACACCTCCCCTCCCCCCCCTCTCAAAACGAAATACGTCGACTCCTTCCCCCGCAACCCCACCAAGACCAAACCCTATTCCCTTCACACCTATTCAACTTTCAAAGCTTGGAGAACACTCTCTGATAGAGTCAACATCACTCCCCTCTCTCCCCCCCTCTCTCTGCAGCTGATGGCTATACATTCTCCATGTATACACAGCGTGTACATACATATATTTATATGATTTTTTTATACGGCCCAGTGTATCTTGTTTCTCCGTGACCGGCCTTCGCTGCCCATACATAGGTCTGCATATCATTGCACAGAGAATGATATCATTTGCACAGAGACTGTGTATCGCCAGGGTGGAACAGCAAGACGAGGGGGGATGGTGGGGGTGGTGGGGGTGGTCAGGCACGGAACAAAGCTTCTCCCTGGCCCACCCACCCCCACCCACCCCCACCCACCCCCTCCTGCCCCCAACGTCAACAAAGACTGGAAATTAGGTGTTAGGCTTGTTGACACTGTCCTGAAAGAATACTCATTCACTCACATTCTCCTACACTTTCTCTCTCTCATCTCCCCCCTCTCCTCCCCCCCCCCCTTCTCTCTCTCTCTCTCTCTCTCTCTCTCTCTCTCTCTCTCTCTCTCTCTCTCTCTCTCTCTCTCTCTCTCTCTCTCTCTCTCTCTCTCTCTCTCTCTCTCTCTCTCTCTCTCTCTCTCTCTCTCTCTCTCTCTCTCTCTCTCTCTCTCTCACTCTCTCTCTCTCTCTCTCTGTAAAACCTAAAATCTAAAACAACAAGAACAACTGTAAATCCATCCTTCTGAAGATGTATTATTAAGTACGAAAATAAGAAAATACTTAAGGAAATTCCTCTCTTAATCCTTCCTGCGTGGTCTGACATTGTCACATTGCTCATCACGTGTTAATTTCTTCGTGATTCACACTCACACACACATTGCGGGCCCCAGCATGGAGCCCGCACTCAAGGACAAGACGAAGCTGGAAAAAGTTCAGAGGTATGCCACTAGACTAGTCCCAGAACTAAGAGGCATGAGTTACGAGGAAAGGCTGCGTGAAATGCACCTTACGTCGCGGGGAGACAGAAGAGTTAGGGAAGACATGATCACAACCTACAAAATACTCCGAGGAATTGACAGGGTAGATAAAGATAACTGTTTAACATGAGTGGTACGCGAACAAGGGGACAGAGGTGGCGAAATGAGCCACACACACACACACACACACACACACACACACACACACACACACACACACACACACACACACACACACACACACACACACACACACACACACACACACACACACACACACACACACATATGATAGGGAAATGGGACAGGAGTCATTGCTGTAAACAACCGATAGTTGGAAAGGCGGGATCCAAGAGTCAATGCTCGATCCTGCAAGCAAAAATAGGTGAGTACACACACGCACGCAAATGAGCCACAGGGACGTTAGAAAGAACTTCTCCAATGTCAGAGTAGTTAACAAGTGGAATGCATTAGGCAGTGCTGTGGTGGAGGCTGACTCCATACACAGTTTCAAATGTAGATATGATAGAGCCCAGTAGGCTCAGGAACCTGTACATCAGTTGGTTGACAGTTGAGAGGCGGGACCAAAGAGCCACAGCTCAACCCCCGCAAGCACAACTAGGTGAGTACACACAATACTTGAAGCCTCAACAGACAGGAGCATGAAGAGCAAACACACAGAGCAAGATGGCCGACCTCACCACCAGTCCTCAACACCACTGAAGGGTCCAGTAGAGGTGACCGGGGTCCAGTAGAGGTGACCGAGAACCAGTAGTGGTGACCGGGGTCCAGTAGAGGTGACCGGGGTCCAGTAGAGGTGACCGAGAACCAGTAGAGGTGACCGGGGTCCAGTAGAGGTGACCGGGGTCCAGTAGAGGTGACCGGGGTCCAGTAGAGGTGACCGGGGTCCAGTAGTGGTGACCGGGGTCCAGTAGTGGTGACCGGGGTCCAGTAGAGGTGACCGACAACCAGTAGTGGTGACCGGGGTCCAGTAGAGGTGACCGGGGTCCAGTAGAGGTGACCGGGGTCCAGTAGTGGTGACCGGGGTCCAGTAGAGGTGACCGGGGTCCAGTAGAGGTGACCGGGGTCCAGTAGTGGTGACCGGGGTCCAGTAGAGGTGACCGAGAACCAGTAGAGGTGACCGGGGGTCCAGTAGAGGTGACCGGGGTCCAGTAGAGGTGACCGGGTTCCAGTAGAGGTGACCGGGGGTCCAGTAGAGGTGACCGGGGTCCAGTAGAGGTGACCGGGGTCCAGTAGTGGTGACCGGGGTCCAGTAGAGGTGACCGGGGTCCAGTAGAGGTGACCGGGGTCCAGTAGTGGTGACCGGGGTCCAGTAGAGGTGACCGAGAACCAGTAGAGGTGACCGGGGGTCCAGTAGAGGTGACCGGGGTCCAGTAGAGGTGACCGGGTTCCAGTAGAGGTGACCGGGGGTCCAGTAGAGGTGACCGGGGGTCCAGTAGAGGTGACCGGGGTCCAGTAGAGGTGACCGGGGTCCACCCACCTTCTCAACCACCATTCCACTATTTACTATTCTTTACCCTCCATTGGGACTTTGTTTATTTTTCACACTTTTTTTAATCTATTTTTTCTGAGGGGAGGATGGGGGGGGGGGGGCTGTGATCTCTTGTGCTGTGGAGCCCTCCAGGTCAAAGGTCAGGTGTATTGTGAGCCCAAACCCGCGAACAGCTCTTTCACTATTTTGATCGGAAAATCCTTCTAAATGCTACCGAATCCTTCTAAATGCTACAGAATCCTTCTAAATGCTACAGAATCCTTCTAAATGCTACAGAATCCTTCTAAATGCTACAGAATCCTTCTAAATGCTACAGAATCCTTCTAAATGCTACAGAATCCTTCTAAATGCTACAGAATCCTTCTAAATGCTACAGAATCCTTCTAAATGCTACAGAATCCTTCTAAATGCTACAGAATCCTTCTAAATGCTACAGAATCCTTCTAAATGCTACAGAACCCTTCTAAACGCTACAGAATCCTGCTCAATGCTACAGAATCCTTCTTAATGCTACAGAATCCTTCTAAATACTACAGAATCCTTCTAAATACTACAGAATCCTTCTAAATGCTATAGAATCCTTCTAAACGCTACAGAACCCTTCTAAACGCTACAGAATCCTGCTTAATGCTACAAAATCCTTCTTAATGCTACAGAATCCTTCTAAATACTACAGAATCCTTCTAAATGCTATAGACTCCTTCTTAATGTTACAGAATCCTGCTTAATGCTACAGAATCCTTCTAAATGCTACGCACAAGAGCAGATACTGAACCCCCGTGAGATACTTGAACATCCCCGATAGGTCTACCATTCAGGATTAGCGGTTCAGAGCCTCTCCTTCATGTCCCGGGCGAGGAGGGCTCGCCTCTGCTACCATTAATGGTTTAATCAGTACTGGGTCCAGCCATTTGGGCTGGACGGTAGAGCCACGGCCTCGCTTCTTGCAGGTCGGGATTTAATCCCCGACCGTCCAAGTGGTTGGGCACCATTCCTTCCCCCCCCCCCAAACCATCCTAAGTCCTTATCTAATGAGATGAGAAGGATCTCCTCTAATCTCTAATAAGGTTAGAAGTTGAGATGTAAGTTTCCTCCTAATCACTCACTCAGACCTTGAGAAAGCACTCAGGAGAGTATGAAAGACTTGGTGTAAATTCCTTACATAAATTTCACAAATACACAATTGTGGGGTTTTATCTTCTGTTTTTGTGTCTATGAGAAGACATTACCATTACTTAATAGTAATGTTTATTCAAAAGAATGTATGAACAAAGAACAAAAGAGTAATGTACAAGTGTAGGGAGAGGGGGTACACATACTAATGAAGCCACTATTACACATAGTATTTTGGGTAAAATATAAAATAGACAAGCAAATTTAACTAAAAGTGTGAGGGTGTAAAAACAATACTAAAGGAGAAGGAAGTTAACACATTGAGAACGTTCATGGAAAATAACAAATCCTGGACCATTATCAAGTCGATTGTGTAGGGCGAGAAACAGAGTATCTGACTTTAGAGAGAATGCCTACTGTTTTTATAACCCTTTTAGTAATATTTTGTATTTCGCAATGGAAATTTAGTTTGTTGTCAATGTGAAGAATACCAAGGAACTTTCCATCTACTCTGCTCGCAATTTAGGTATTGTTAATTCTTAAATTAATTTAATTGTTGGGCTTGTTACCAAACAAAATGTAAAATGCCTTATCTATGATTAGGGTAATTTTGCTAGTAGTCAGCCACAAATAGACTTGATTAAGTTCAGTATTCACCATATCATTTATAATAAGTGGGTTAGCACGTGAGAAAATGAAGGTTGCATCATCAGCAAATAGAAATGGCTTCAAATGTTGTGTGGGGCTTGGAACATCATTGATATATATATATGAGAAAGAGGAGTGGACCAAGTATACTACCCTGCGGAACGCCAATGTTAATTGGCAGAGTGGGAGAAGTAGCATCGTTCACTGAAACATACTGCTCCTGTCACTGAGTTAAGATTTCAAGTACTGAAGGGAGTGGCCTCTGACTCCATAGTGTTGGAGTTGGAGAAGGTTATTGTCGTTAACAGTGTCAAAAACTTTACGTAGGTCAACAAACAGACCAATGGGGTACTAATTTTTGTCAAGAGTTGCATGCATTAGGTTAAGCATATTTATTAGAGTATTATTTGTGCTTTTATGGGGCCTGAGGGTACACTGGTTTGAACTGAGTATATTGTGATTATCGAGAAAGGAATATAACTGTTTGTACATGAGTTTCTCAAAGATTTTGGACAAGGTGGGAAAGATTCATATTTGTCTAAAAAAAAATATTTCAGTGAGATCTCCACTCTTATGGACTGGAATGACTTTACCCATTTTAAAAGCATCCGGGAAGGCTTTGGGCTCCAGTGATTAATTATAGAGCAATGCTATTCCAGGAGTTAAAAAATCTTGAGGTCTTTTTATAGATTAGGGTTGTTGTTATCTCAGAAGGGTTACAGGATTTAGTTTTACGCGGGTTGAATTGTCTGTGGAACAGTGAATGCAATGTTCATTTATGTGTGTGGTGCACTTACGTTTGTGTGGTGCTAGTGTGGTGTGTCCCAGCCTTAGTCTGGTTAATGTTACATCTAATTCTCTGTGTTTGGTCCTGGTGACCTTTCAAGGTTCCCTGATGGTCTTTTTATGGTTCCACAGTGTGTTGAGGAGCGTCATGTTTATCATTTAAGCTCCAAAGCTTAGAATGATGGTTTTATGGCCCCTTTCCGTACAACATGAGGACCTTATTGACGTGTGGCGTGTGTTATAGTGTGTGTTGTGGTGTGTGTATTTTTTTTTTTTTTGCTAATTCATGGATAATTTAACTGTTGAGTTTCCAGAGTATGCTGGCCCCTGTTGTATGATGTACCATACCCATCTGCACGGCGTGCAACCCGTCCTCCTAATAGAGCGTCGCATTTTGACTTCTAATCTACCTAGGGCCAAAAATGGTTGTACTAGAAAATGGAAGCGGCTGGCTCGCGAAATTGACATATTCCCGTGTTCTGTTTTGGATTCTCTGGAAGGTTAGGATAATGGGCGCTTTAGTACAACAGTTTCTTGACGCTGGGAAACCTCATGAGACCGGGCTGGTTGTGGCGAGGCTGGAGTCGACCAGCTGGTTGTGGCGAGGCTGGAGTCGACCAGCTGGTTGTGGCGAGGCTGGAGTCGACCAGCTGGTTGTGGCGAGGCTGGAGTCGACCAGCTCTTTGTTTTGGAGCCATGATCGAGGTAAGAGTTACAGACTTTTGTTCAGTGGATACGCAGGTGGTCGATGAACACTTTGTCCCTTTACAGGCTTGCGACACTGTGGAGTCTTAGCCTAACATGGAACAGGACCTGAGTTATATATGGGGTTTGATCATCTGTCTCCTACACAAAGCGCGCGCATCACTGGGTCGCCTGCCCAACCCTCCTGCCTTTTTTTTCATCAACCTTTTGACATTCAAACTTTCCCTTCTAAGAACGTCCGGCTTTGTCCATCTAACCTCTGGAGCTCTTGAAGAACTGAACATATAATAAGGCGGCTTGTGTTGTCTGTGAGTTAATATTCACTCCCGCTGAGACACAAGCACACACAATAGGTCACAATGTTGCTGACAACATGTAACCGACACATACGAGGTCACCTCACAGTTCCACACATGAGGTTACCTCAGAGTTCCGCACATGAGGTCACCTCAGAGTTCCAGACATGAGGTCACCTCAGAGTTCCAGACATGAGGTCACCTCAGAGTTCCGCACATGAGGTCACCTCAGAGTTCCAGACATGAGGTCACCTCAGAGTTCCGCACATGAGGTCACCTCAGAGTTCCAGACATGAGGTCACCTCAGAGTTCCGCACATGAGGTCACCTCAGAGTTCCAGACATGAGGTCACCTCAGAGTTCCGCACATGAGGTCACCTCAGAGTTCCAGACATGAGGTCACCTCAGAGTTCCAGACATGAGGTCACGTGCTCTTAGTCACCAAGTACAGTGATGTGGTCATGTGTATTTATCTTCCTTCATCTTAGACAAGAGATTGAAGATTACAGTTTGAATCCCGAACCAGCCCTCATAAACACTGACCAAATGTTCTTCAATCCAGCATCTGGCCGGCCGGCCCCCGCCTCACCCGGCTCCGCCCCGACCCGCGTATGAAAGAAAAATACTTGACACACGACTCACACCTGGAGCCCACAGAGCCACCCTTCCCACGCAACGCCGCCCCGTGAAGCCCCTTTGTTAACCCGTCGGAGTTATAAGGTACTGTGCAGGGAGTGTCCCAGCAGCCCGGCTTGGAACACACCCCAACACACACACATCAGCAAAGGAAGGAAGTGTGTTGACGTTTCTGTTTGTCTTGAACAAATATTATGGCGAATTGAACATGTAGCGACTTTTATATGGGTTCAGGACGGGCCGAAACCTCGACACTTTCTTGTCCTTTTTTTCATCGTTGTTGGTTGATTATTTACATAACAATACATTACACATTGTCTTGTGTTTGTTGGTGGTCGCGCGAGACGTCTGGTGAATGTTGATGACCTCCCGCGAAATATTAAATGAAAGTAATTGCCTATTTGTTATTTCTGCAATCTTATCAGTTACAGCGCAGTTAATCATTTATTGAAGAGTGTTGCGGGCAGGACTGTGATGGTATCAGTCGGTGATGACTCTGTGGTCGTTATCATCACCACGAGGACTCCGTGATCATACACCTTATGGTGTCTTCAACTTTTGTACAGCTTTGATTCAGTCGAATTTGTTATGGTACTGATGATTATAGGGTGATATTTGTATTTTTTATATCAACTGTGTACACACACACACACACACACACACACACACACACACACACACACACACACACACACACACACACACACACACACACACACACACACACACACACACACACACACACACACACACACACACACACACACACACACATGTGGAGTAGTAGGGATGAAGGCGTAGCGGCTCCTTTTTTGGGGGCCCCCGGAAAATAGACGCCTTAGTGGTTCTTTTTTTTTGGGGGGGGGGAGGGGTTATCGCCGTTTTCACAAATTGGCATATTTTCAAACTCAAAATATGTGCTGTGAGTCAGAAATCGGCTCAAAAATAACGCTCATGAGTCAGATTTGTGATATTTCCGATATTCTGATAACTGTAGGGGGGGTTTGGGTAAATTGGGACCCATCGCTGTTTTTACTATTTGGCATATTTTCGATATAAATAGTCGTAATTTCAAACTCCAAATATGTGCAGTGAGTCAGAATTAGGATAAAAAATAACGCTCATGAGAGAGATTTGCGATTTTTCCGATATTCTGAAAACTGTAGGGGAGGTTTGGGCAAAATGTGACTCATTGTTGTTTTCACAAATTGTTATATTTTCAAATTCAAAATATGTACAGTGAGTCAGAAATCGGCTCAAAAATAACGCTCATGAGTCAGATTTGTGATATTTCCGATATTTTGAAAACTGTAGGAGAGTTTGGGCAAAATGTGACTCATCGCCGTTTTCACTAATTGGCATATTTTCGGTATAAAAAGTCATAATTTCAAACTCCCAATATGTGCAGTGAACCAGAATTCGGCTCAAAAATAACGCTCATGAGTCAGATTTGCGATATATCTGATATTTTGAAAACTGTAGAGGGGGGGTTTGGGCAAAATGTGGGCAAAAATAAGGCTTGTTTGGTTTAGTTTGCAAAAGGTTTGAGCAAAAATATAAATTAGGTGAATAAATAAAAAAATTAATAAATACGTTTTATTAATGCTTATTGAATATTATAAATTATTACGGTGGTGAAGGCTGGCAATGACTGAGGGACGGCGGGCAGGTAGTTTAATGGTCAGGTGTACCTAGGGCCAGGTAGCCTGGGGCGACTTAGGTAGCCTGGGGGGACTTAGGTAGCCTGGGGCGACTTAGGCAGCCTGGGGCGACTTAGGTAGCCTGGGGCGACTTAGGTAGCCTAGGGCCAGGTAGCCTAGAGCCAGGTAGCCTGGGGCGACTTAGGTAGCCTGGGGCGACTTAGGTAGCCTGGGGCGACTTAGGTAGCCTGGGGCGACTTAGGTAGCCTGGGGCGACTTAGGTAGCCTGGGGCGACTTAGGTAGCCTAGGGCCAGGTAGCCTAGGGCCATGTAGCCTGGGGCGACTTAGGTAGCCTAGGGCCAGGTAGCCTAGGGCCAGGTAGCCTGGGGCGACTTAGGTAGCCTGGGGCGACTTAGGTAGCCTGGGCCGACTTAGGTAGCCTGGGGCGAATTAGGTAGCCTGGGGCGACTTAGGTAGCCTGGGGCGACTTAGGTAGCCTGGGGGCGACTTAGGTAGCCTGGGGCGACTTAGGTAGCCTGGGGCGACTTAGGTAGCCTGGGGCGACTTAGGTAGCCTGGGGCGACTTAGGTAGCCTGGGGGCGACTTAGGTAGCCTGGGGCGACTTAGGTAGCCTGGGGCGACTTAGGTAGCCTGGGGCGACTTAGGTAGCCTGGGGCGACTTAGGTAGCCTGGGGGCGACTTAGGTAGCCTGGGGCGACTTAGGTAGCCTGGGGCGATTTAGGTAGCCTGGGGCGACTTAGGTAGCCTGGGGCGACTTAGGTAGCCTAGGGCCAGGTAGCCTAGGGCCAGGTAGCCTGGGGCGACTTAGGTAGCCTAGGGCCAGGTAGCCTAGGGCCAGGTAGCCTGGGGCGACTTAGGTAGCCTGGGGCGACTTAGGTAGCCTGGGGTGACTTAGGTAACCTGGGGCGACTTAGGTAGCCTGGGGCGAATTAGGTAGCCTGGGGCGACTTAGGTAGCCCGGGGGCGACTTAGGTAGCCTGGGGCGACTTAGGTAGCCTAGGGCGACTTAGGTAGCCTGGGGCGACTTAGGTAGCCTGGGGCGACTTAGGTAGCCTGGGGGCGACTTAGGTAGCCTGGGGCGACTTAGGTAGCCTGGGGCGATTTAGGTAGCCTGGGGCGACTTAGGTAGCCTGGGGCGACTTAGGTAGCCTGGGGCGACTTAGGTAGCCTGGGGGCGACTTAGGTAGCCTGGGGCGACTTAGGTAGCCTGGGGCGACTTAGGTAGCCTGGGGCGACTTAGGTAGCCTGGGGCGACTTAGGTAGCCTGGGGCGACTTAGGTAGCCTGGGGCGACTTAGGTAGCCTGGGGCGACTTAGGTAGCCTGGGGCGACTTAGGTAGCCTGGGGCGACTTAGGTAGCCTGGGGCGACTTAGGTAGCCTGGGGCGACTTAGGTAGCCTGGGGCGACTTAGGTAGCCTGGGGCGACTTAGGTAGCCTGGGGCGACTTAGGTAGCCTGGGGCGACTTAGGTAGCCTGGGGCGACTTAGGTAGCCTGGGGCGACTTAGGTAGCCTGGGGTAACTTAGGTAGCCTGGGGCGACTTAGGTAGCCTGGGGCGACTTAGGTAGCCTGGGGCGACTTAGGTAGCCTCGGGGCAACTTAATGGCTTACGTGTTGAAGGTCATATTGAGGTGTCTCGGTTGGATTGTATCAGAGTAAAACAGATCTGATGACTCGTTTTGGTGTAAAGGAACTAACATTACGACGTCTAGAATATAAATAGCTGTACGGAACGATGAAAGACAGAGGGTAAGGTTAAAACAGGTAGAGCGGGGGAGGGGGGGGCTACCCTGATATTTTTTTAACGACGGCATGCTATGCGACAGCGTCTGGCAAGGGGGTGTGGGGCAGGAACAGGTGACGTGGGGGAGGGAGGGGCCGACCAGGTAATTAATGACGTCTCATGTAGCCGGATAATGATACAGTTTTAGTTAAGTAGAAATATACCATTTTAGTTATATAGACATATACTAGTTTCCTAGTAAGAATTCTACTTAAAAGTATACAGTCTAAAAATATCTGTTTATAACGGTAGAGTTTATTCTCAGTAATACGAAAGCGGACTTTGCCCTGATTTTTATACGAAATTTCTAAGATCTCGGAAATTATTTTCCCCATAAGATGCTTTTAAGACCTTAGTAGACCTCTTTCGCCTCGAATTTTCTCCATTAGAAACCTTTAAGATCTTAGCGGACCCTTTCGCCTCGAATTTTCCCCATAAGAAACCTTTAAGACCTTAGCGGACCCTTTTCCCCGCAAAAAAAGGAGCCGCTAAGGTGTCTATTTTCCGGGGCCAAAAAAAAAGGAGCCGCTACTCCTTCATCCCTACCACACACACACACACACATACAAGTTGTGATCGTCATGTTAGATGGTCATGGGTTTGGGAGCTCCTGGGTCACTAGAGCAGTGGGAGGGATGATCAAGCTACTTCAAAGTGAAAAAGTGGATACGAGTGAATAAAAAACTTGGATTTTGACTAAAACTATAAGGTAGTGAAGGAAAACAGTAGAAATAGCGTAATTAAAAATAGTTGTTGAACGGATTGTGGCAGTGTGAAGGGTGGAGCAGACCTCACGCTGACTGTGACTTCACAGCCTCAACCTGTGACCGACCATGACTTCACCCGACCTCATGGGGTCGGTCGGCCGAGCGGACAGCACACGGGACTTGTGATCCTGTGGTTCTGGGTTCGATCCCAGGCGCCGGCGAGAAACAATGGGCAGAGTTTCTTTCACCCTATGCCCCTGTTACCTAGCAGTAAAATAGGTACCTGGGTGTTAGTCACCTGTCACGGGCTGCTTCCTGGGGGTGGAGGCCTGGTCGAGGACCGGGCCGCGGGGACACTAAAGCCCAGAAATCATCTCAAGATAACCTCAAGATAACCACCCCTGGCAGCAACCCTTCCTACACCACGTAGGAAGGTGCTTGGAGACTCACTCGCCTCTTTTGAGTAGCAGGTCAGTAAGGTAATTGGAACCCCTGTGGGTAAGGTTGGATTATAGCAATGACGAGGTCAGGAAGGGCGTCTAGGTCCAGCAGTATTATGATTGAAGAGGATAGGTTTGTGGAGAAGATGATTGGAAAATTTGTAGAGAAGAGGGATGTTTGGATAGGTGATCTAATCCAGGGGATTAAAAGTGAAATCTTTAAATAAGATACAGGACGAGGTTCAGAGCGGTCCGTCTAATTACCACAAGCTACCACAAGCTACACAAGCTTCACTAAGCTTCCTGTCAATACGTTAGTAATGAATAAATATGATATATTTACTCATTATAATGTTGGTGGTAAATGTACAACACGAAAAAACAATTTTAATCTGAAAAAGTATCTTTTTATAAAGAAATTTGACGAAAATAAAGAGCTGGTGACGCCAAATCAAGTCGACGATCCAAGCGTCGGTTAGATTAGGTTAGGTTAGGTTAGGTTAGGTTAGGTTTGGTTTGGCTAGGTTAGGTTAGGTTAGGTTAGGTTAGGTTAGGTTAGGTTAGGTCAGGTCAGGTTAGGTGAGGTTAGGTGAGGTTAGGTCAGCCTAACCTAACATATCATATTTATTCATTACTAACGTATTGCCAGGAAGCTTTGTGAAGCTTGTGAAGCTTGTGTAGCTTGTAGTAGCTTGTGGTAGCTTGTGGTAATTAGACGGATCCGTTCAGAGACAAAAACGAGAGTTTATGGACTATATTCAAGAAGAAATCAAGAAGAGCAGAGTGGCATGGGAAACTGAAATAACTAGGCTTACAACTGAATTTGGCAGGAATAAGAAAAGCATGGCAAGGGATAGGGAGTGGTGGGGGATGGAGTAGTGAGTGTGGGAGGGGTGGGGGTCAGTCAGGGGGTGGGGGCGACCAGCATGACCCTTCACTGAGAATGAAATTGAAATTGAATTTGAAATAAGTTTATTGAGGTAAAATACTCACAAAGGGATGAGGTAGCTCAAGCTATTCTCACCCCATTCAGTACAACGTGTTAATACATACATAGACACACATCACAAATAAACATATTACCAAACATTCTGAGAGATAAACATATACATTTCCTCCTTCACAAGTAGTATGGTATCAGACGTACACACAAATACTTTTATGACCGAGGTATACTGTATAGACAATTTGCAAGAGACATGCAGATAATTCAACAAAATATTACAGTCTTGGTGCAAAATTCTTATATCTCTCAAGAATATCATCAACCTTTCCGTTGTGACACATCCAGGCTATTTGTTCAGGAACAGTCCTTATCTCAGTGTTTCTATATACATTAATCAACGGACAATCAAGAACATAATGGGCAAGGGTGTGAGACCTTAACATACCACATAGTTTACACTTCGTGTCATTATCATGAACATCTATCCCATATTCCCAGTAATATTTGTACCCAAGCCTGAGCCGCATGTACACGGAGTCACTCCAAGCATTTCTCCTTTTACCATAAGTGAAATGGGTGTTTTGACTCACATACATGTAGTGTTGCATGGTTTGACTTCTCTCATACATTATCTCTCTCCTCTCCACTCCTGCCTGTGCCTGAATATTTCTGATTTTGCTTCTTATTTGTCTCATTGTGAATTCACATTCACTGTCAACTTGTGGTTTTGATGTGGCACGTTTGGCCAAGTCATCCGCCACCTCGTTGAGCACTATTCCAACATGAGATGGAATCCACATGAATTTCACACTATAACCTTTCAGCTGTATCTCAGTTATTCTTCTCTTACAGTCCTCAACTATAGACATGAAGACTGGGTTTCGACTGTTTAAGGACTCCAGTGCTCCTCGGCTATCGACAAATACAAAAACATTTTTGTCGTCATGACGTACTTCCTCCAAACACGCCAGAATGGCCTGCAGTTCAGCTTGTGTGGATGATATATAATTACTAAGCCGGAGTTCAATTATCCTGTCCACAGTCCCAAACTCCGTATATTCCCTTATTAGGACACCACACCCTGCCCTGCCATCCTCCGCCACCGACCCGTCACAATATACATGTAAACTGTTGCCTCTTGGTAACCGAGATATCATGCTTCCATACAAACACCGTAATTGTCCCGGTTCATGATGAATCTTTTTCACCTTGAGGGGTACAATTTCGACGTCTATTTTCTGTACTTTCCAGGGAGCAGACATATTACACTGTCGAGAGGGTTTACAGCAGTCAAGTACGTCGTATTCCCTGAGGTCATGAGCTAATCCCCTCGTGTAGCGTGTCTCCCTCAGTTTCTTGGAAGTGTGTACGTCACTCAAGCAGGTCTGAACGCTCTCAAACAGCTTATCCCCTCCTTTTCTCCGCATGAAACGAATAGATACTCTAGTGTTAATGTCACGGACTCTATCACACACACTGTAAATTTAATTACATTCTCATTATTTCAATCATTGCATTTCTTTGACATCCAAGAATAATCCTCATAGCCTCGTTCTGTATCAGCTCTATTTTTTTAATTCTGCCTTGGCCTGTGTAAGACAATACGGGTTCTGCGTAGTCTATCAGGGACCGAATAGTACTTATGTATAACATCCGCAAGATAGGTACCCCAACACCTTTACCAGAAAAAGCCAGTGCTTTCAGAGGATGCAGACGGGCTTTACATAAGGTGCTGATATGATTTATTTCAGCATTTTTACTCTCACATGTGTATCCAACATACATGCCCAGATACTTGTACTTCTGAACACGGCACTGCCGTGTTCAGAAGTTCCAGGGCCTGGGGCCCTGGAACTTCTTCAGTCGATTTACATGTATGAGCATTACCTGGTTACGTTTGTCAGAGTGCCTCACTTTGTACGTGAGGTCCCCAGTCTTTTCTGTCACAATGTAGGGGCCTTCGTACTTGTGGGACATAGTGTTCCCTAGTCGAGGCTTTAATACCAGGACAGGGTCGCCAGGCTGAAATACCCGTAACTTGGATTTAGCATCGTTACGTTCTTTCATCTTTTCTTGGGCCTTGCCAAGATACTTTAATGCAGCCGCCTTGCAGTCCTTGAGTCTCTGGTGGTGTTGCGCAAAGAAAGCCGAACCTTCGGTTAACGTTACGTTCCCTAACAGATTCTCCTGTAACATTTGCAAGGGTCCACGAACTTTATGGCCAAAGACTAACTCAAAAGGAGAACAACCCAGTGAACTTTGTAATCCCTCTCTAGCCGCAAACAAAACATACGGTAAATTCTCATCCCAGAAGGTGTGGGAACTCTCGCACGATGTCTTCAACATCTGCTTCAGAGTTAGATGGAAACGTTCAATTACCCCCTGACTCTGTGGATGGTATGGGCTGGAAACCTTATGAGTTATTCCATGTTCCTTACAAAATTGCTCAAAAATATCAGACTTAAAATTAGTACCATTGTCAGTTTGCACGACCCGAGGCAGTCCAAAAGTGGAAAAAAATTGCAACATACGAGCAACAACAGTTTTTGCTCGGATGTTCCTTACAGCAAAAGCCTCTGGGTAACGAGTAGTGATACACATCATTGTGATTAGGTAAATATTACCAGACTTAGTTCTAGGTAATGGTCCAACACAGTCCATTACCACATGAGAAAATGGTTCCTCTGGCACGACAATAGGCTTTAGAGGAGCTTTAGGTGGAGTCTGGTTTGGTTTCCCAACCAGTTGACAAACAATACACGCATTACAAAATTTTGCCACATCGCTTTTCAGCTTGGGCCAGAAAAAATACTTTAAAATTTTGTGATACGTAATATTTATACCTTGATGTCCCCCCATAGGATCATCATGAGCAGCTGCCAAAACTCTTTCTCTATAGCAGGTCGGCAACATAACCTGGTGGACTACCTCCCACTCATTTGACAAGGGAGCACTCTGTGGTCTCCATTTTCTCATCAAAATCCGATCATTGTAGTAGTACCCAGTTGCTGCGTCTACAATTTCCTCCATAGAGACGGCTGTTTCATGACAATCTGCAAGAGTGGGGTCAGCTTTCTGTAACTCACTCAAGGAGGCATCTAGGCCTTGGTCAGATGCCATTGGCCGAGGCTCAACAGTGTTCTCCACCTCCCCACTACTCTCGGTAGATGGCGGTGGCAGGCTCTCCACAATGTCCTCGGCCACGTCATCGAGTCGGGCCATGAATGTGTCCGCGAGGTCCACTTGGTTTTCACCACTCGGAAAGCTCCTCGTGACCTCGGGATTTACCACCTTGGCAAGCACAGGGCTGCCCTTACATTTAAGTCCCATAGACCTGGTCACCGCGCACGCAGGGTACACAACATTATCCTCTGCGGCGGGTGGATCCAGGCAAACCTTAGGGGTAGGCAACATAATAGGCAGTCTGGAGTCCCCTACCTTATCCCCTGCTAAATCATTACCAACTATTACATCAACATTAGGGAAAGGTAGGTATGAAGTGACTCCGACTGTACAAACACCCTTGTGGAAATCAGATTCCAGGGTAACCTTATGGAGGGGTACTGCTCGAGTATCACTAGTGACACCCTCGACCAGTACCACCTCTCCAGTGTTGAGAGTGTTGGCACCTTGCAACGCACTCTCTAAAATTAAAGTCTGGATGGCACCGGTGTCTCGGAAGATCACCACGTCCTTCCAGGAAGAACCCTCAGACAAAAGTAGTCTCCCTTTCGATAAGAATGGGGTAAGCAAGTCCAACCACTGTGGGTTGGAGGTCTTACTCCCTAACCCTTCTGAAGGCCTCAAGCCCTGTGTCACAACTAGAGCATTGGGTCTTTTTTCCGGGTACAGTTGCCAACAACGGCTAATATTGTGGTTTGAACGATTACAGTGACCACAAAAACGTCGGGGAGAAGAGACATTACTAACAGAATTACCCTTCGGTTCACCCTTAGGTGCCGTGGGGCTAGACACTTTAACAGGGTTAGTTATGTCTGAAACAGAAGGTGCATTAGTTAAAGGGTTAGAATGAGCTGGTCTGGACTGGCTGTGGGTATAAGTTTTGCTACTCTGTGGGGTATAATTATTTTTATTGGGCCTTTTGCCCGCCAATTGGTAGTTTTCTGCCAACTTGGCCAAATCCCCTATTTTGGAATTTACGTCTACCCTTCCTCTAATGTACTGTGAAACATTCTCTGGCATAATATCTATAAAATGCTCCATTAAAATTAAGTTCCTGAGAGCCTCGTATGTTTCAGCTTTCGCCGAGCGAATCCATCTATCAAACAATCGAATTTGATCATTCACAAATTCAGTGAGCGGTTGGTTGTGAGTAGGCCTAAGGTTGCGATAAACTTGGCGGTGAGCTTCAGGAGTAATTTCATATGCCCGCAAAATACATTCCCTGACTTTATCATATTCAAAACACTCGTCGTCAGGCATGTTTATAAAAATATCTTGTGCTTTACCCCTAAGTCTTCCCTGTAGGATTTTCACCCACTCTTCCTTTGGCCAGTTCATGGACGTGGCCAATCTCTGAAAATGGTTGAAAAACCTTTCAGGGTCAGACTCGGAAAATTCAGGCAAATTATGCTTTTTCTCATAATGCCTGGGGTTTGAATCCCCGGCAGGTGGAGGTCCAGTGGCATTCGCTCTAATTCTAGCCTCCTCGGTTTTGAGTCTTTGCTCCTCTAATTTTATTCTTGCTAACTCTAGAGCTAATTCTCTATCCTTATGAGCTGCACTTTCTGCTTGGCTAGGCTGGCATAAAGGTGTATCACTTGCCAATAGTTCTTCATCAATACAATGTTGTAATATTTCATTCACCAAAGTCCACTTTTTATCCGCGTCATTTAATTCTAGGCCAAATTCCTTGCCTAACAATACTAAATTAGACTTTTTAAGTTTCTTTATCTCTACCACTGAAGGCTCGCTTGCCAGTCTCTGCATTTCAGAAGACATCACTAATAATTTTAGCTCCCAGCCAAAGAAAAAATTAAAAAATAAAAATTGGAAAAAAACAAAAATTTGCACGGCCCCTAACACAAGGCCACACTAACCTTAATCGTGAAGGGATCCAGCTGGGTGTCCAGTCAGTGCAAGAATGTCCTTAGCTAGATGAGCTGGACCCTAGGCTAGCACACAACCGTTCTGCGGAAACAACAAATTTTAGTTTTGGCACTCAAGAATCTAATTTTTTACACTTATAATGTTCCTCCCGGACTGGCCAACCACTTGTTATAAATAATGGTGTATTGGCTTCTATGGGGGACTTGGTACTATTAAGGGGTAAGGGTAGTTAGAAGACAAGAGTATCAAATATGGGAGAGCTAAAAGGCCCGGCCCCCAAAATAAACTATCCACAGTAGTAATAACTTGCTACTAGACCATATATGTTAGTCTAAGGGTTGATCAATGCGCTCCCACACAGGAAGAAGGGATACTCTGTAATTCATGTACTTATTTATTAACCCCTTAACAACCCCCCATATACACTCACACCAATAACAATAATAATAATAACTTTACCACACTATCTTACGTTAAAAGCCTTGGTCCACATAGGCAGGATACAAGGTTTACACTAATAACAAGCTAGGGTAAAGTACTACTGGATAAGCACTGAAGCTGGATGCAGCTTAGGGTAGTGATACCACGTGGGACCCTAATACAAAACACAACACTTAGGGATACCCAAAACACTGGCAAATACTATCCCCAGGTCTCACCAATCGTTACTACCAGAGTAGGTACACTTAGAAATCATACAATACTTAACTTAATGGTACAAGAACTTAAGGTAAGGGAAATAAGTAAGAGGAGAAGGGAGGAGATTAGGGGTGCAGCCACAGAGTAGGTCTCGTCCGCATGAACGCCAGCCAGAGAAGAACCTCCTAGCGACCAGCTAGGCCTCCCATGTCGTGGTGCCGGAAGGAGCCTAATTGATCGTGCAGCTAAGCACATTAAAGATCTTCCCCTATGCAACGTATTGTTACTTTACAAATGATTAGAAAGTATTAGTAAGCAAAGTTGGTGCATATGTTATTATTTAATAATCAACCCCCAGCTCAGTCTTTAAATGCTCTTTGAGAAACAATAATAGTCTTACGTCTGGCAGGGAAGATACAAACAATTGCCGCTCGAGATGCACTCAACTGTACTACCAGAAAATTTAATAGCTCAATTTTGACCTCTGGTTTCCACTGGAGAACCCAGGGTCGTAACAGTCTCCGTGGTGTAGTGGTAAGACACTCGCCTGGCGTTCCGCGAGCGCTATGTCATGGGTTCGTATCCTGGCCGGGGAGGATTTACTGGGCGCAATTCCTTAACTGTAGCCTCTGTTTAACGCAACAGTAAAATGTGTACTTGGATGAAAAACGATTCTTCGCGGCGGGGATCGTATTCCAGGGACCATAGGATTAAGGACTTGCCCGAAACGCTACGCGTACTAGTGGCTGTACAAGAATGTAACAACTCTTGTATATATCTCAAAAAAAAAAAAAAAAAAAAAAAAAAAAAAAAAAAAAAAACAGTGAGACACTGAGGGTGACACAGGTGAGAGACTGAGGGGTGACACAGGTGAGACACTGAGGGTGACACAGGTAAGACACTGAGGGTGACACTGAGACAGTCACCACCAGACCAACACCGCCAGGCACCAGGCGAGGGCTAAAGCAAAGCTTGTAGGTTATTCCACCAACTTTACACACACAAGAACAAGCCGCTAAATATATCATTAGGAAATGCACAATTGTTTTCCTTACCCAAGTTGGGCATGAATTACTCAATAAGAAACAAGTTAAAGTTGAGGGCGCCGGAGTTTCTAAGATGCCTTGCAAAGACAGCAACAAGGCTTGCTTCCGTCAGACACAGAGCTACACACCGGCATTATTGCACACAAGAGCTGTGTGTATGTGTGTGTGTGCAATTCATCATTATTCAATTTCAGCATTCAGCATTATTTCAATTTCCAACACAGTTCAACATTATACTAGCACGAGAGAGAGACAGAGACAGAGACAGAGACAGAGACAGAGAGAGAGAGAGAGAGAGAGAGAGAGAGAGAGAGAGAGAGAGAGAGAGAGAGAGAGAGAGAGAGAGAGAGAGAGAGAGAGAGAGACAGAGACAGAGACAGACAGAGAGAGAGAGAGAGAGAGAGAGAGAGAGAGAGAGAGAGAGAGAGAGAGAGAGAGAGAGAGAGAGAGAGAGAGAGAGACAGAGACAGAGACAGAGACAGACAGAGAGAGAGAGAGAGAGAGAGAGAGAGAGAGAGAGAGAGAGAGAGAGAGAGAGAGAGAGAGAGAGAGACAGAGACAGAGACAGAGACAGAGACAGAGACAGAGACAGAGACAGAGACAGAGACAGAGACAGAGAGAGAGAGAGAGAGAGAGAGAGAGAGAGAGAGAGAGAGAGAGGGAGGCTGACTCTCACTTGATAAGCCTTTCATATGTGTCACAAGATCATTGTACAGTGACTGTGGCTGCTAATGCTCACGACACACACACACACCTGCTCGCAGCACGCCCCACATATATTTAACAGTCAATAATAACAATAACTGGCAACCTCTTCTTGTAAACAAAACAATAATAATAATATTAATAATAATAATAAAAAATAATAATTATAATAATAAAGAGCTCATTGTCTCCAATGTTTATTATTCTACCCCTCGTTACCTTTCACTCCTAACCCCTGTAACCCCTCCTCAACCCTTCCCCCTCCATCCCCCCCTTAACCTCTCCCCTCCTCCACCTCCACCTGTCCCCTCTCCACCCCCAGACTAAACAAAGGAGAGTGTAAACTAACCAGCGAGAAAGAAAAACCATTACTATTCTCCACACACAGACACACACACACACACATGGTCTAAGAAATGGTCACTAGACTTTAACCCTGACAGGTGCAAGGTTATCAGGATAGAAGTTGCAACAAGAAGACCTCACATTCCCGGTCAAGGCAGAAACAAAATGTGCAAAATTTCTTTCACTTAACGCTTCGGTTCACCTGACAGTAAATATGTACCGGGGAGATATACAGCTGCAGGCGATGAGTCACAATAACGTGGCTGAAGTATGTTGACCAGACCACACACTAGAAGGTGAAGGGACGACGACGTTTCGGTCCGTCCTGGACCATTCTCAAGTCGTTTTCGATTTGTGTGGTCTAGTGTGTGGTCTGGTCAACAGATATACAGCTGCTACGGGCTGCATTCTGGGGATGTCTGTGTGTGTGTATGTGTGAATGAGTAAAATATGTAGTATCTTGAGATGATTTCGGGGCTTTAGTGTCCCCGCGGCCCGGTTCTCGACCAGGCCTCCACCCCCAGGAAGCAGCCCGTGACAGCTGACTAACACCCAGGTACCTATTTTACTGCTAGGTAACACGGTCATAGGGTGAAAGAAACTCTGCCCATTGTTTCTCTCCGGCGCCCGGCATCGAACCCGGGACCACAGGATCACAAGTGCAGTGTGCTGTCCGCTCGGCCGACCGACTCCCTAGATATAGATATAGTAGATAGATATAGATTTTAGATATAGTAAATATAAGTAGATATTTAGATATAGTAGATATAATAGAGTAAAAATAAGTTTAATAAGTATATTAAACAACCGAGGGTTAGAAAGGCGGAGTTCTAGATCCTGCAGGCAGAAATGGTAAACATTCACTCACACGTATTCACACTGGAGTAGAGGCAATAATTATTATCACTTTATATCATGGAGATCAGCAATCAGGATAATAAACTGAGAGGAGTTATTACCTACCGTCCACCAGCAAGCAACACATGGGCTCAATAAGTGCTTCATAACAAAAGAGAACGTCTTATAGTGATCATGAAAGCAAGAACAGATAAAGATAAATCTCGATTGTTTATACTTAGTGACTTCAATTTGAAAACAATAGACTGGGAAGCCTACGAAGCAAGAACGGAGGAGCTTTGGACCGGCCGATCTAAAAACCTTATCCTGGAAATCTTCCTGTATCAAAATTATCTAGCATTTACCAGAAAAGAGGAAGATATGGGAAAATATAATTCACTTTCAATACCTTCCTCCCTCGGGCAAAACTCGACCATGTCCTGTTGGAACTCAAATATGCATGTGTTATAATCTAGAAGAAAAGGTGGAAATATACCGGTTGAAAACCTCATTTCCAGAGGGGTGACTATGGGGAACTTAGCAAGATTTTTTTTAATGAATTTGATTGGAAAATTTGTTATTAGGTAAGAAAGCCAAATTTTGTGAGATAAATAACAAAGGCATAAAATATTTATACGGAAACAGAGATGCAGAACTTGGAAGCGAGATTGGTTCAGCATACATTGTGAGATCAAGACAAAAAAGCAAGCTGCAGGTAAAAGGATAAAATCCAGAGACTGAAAATAGGAAACTGATTCATAGAGAATGAAAAGGAAATGTGTTAAACATCGAATGAACAGCTGTAACCTGTTTGTTCAATATTAGGATTTTCAGAAAAAAAGACACAATGCCCGTTTCAAGGAACATCATAGAGTACATTGGTGTCTCTAGACGAACCAGAAAATATACTCATGGAGCTAAGTAGGAACAAAGCAGTTGGCCCAGGTGGAGTCTGACCTCAGGTTCTGAGAGAACGCGCACCTGAGCTCAGCATTCAACTTCAACTGACATTTCAGGCATCTTTACGTACAATAATCATAGCAGATATATGGATAAAGGTAAACATAGTTCCAGCCTACAAAGACGGTTGCAGAGAAGACTCTAAATTATAGACATGTATCGTTGACAAGCAGAGTAGTCAAAACACTGGCAAAATAATTAAATCCAATGGGTATAACACGTGGTGAAAACTGATATAATAACAGAGACAATATGGTTTTTTATCCGGAAGATCCTTTGTAACAAATCTACTTAGTAGATTTGTTACTGCGAAGAATACCTGATCAACCAGGCAGTGATTGATACGTCAGGCTACGAGCAGCCGAGTCCAACAGCCTGGTTGACCAGACGACCAACCGGGAAGCCTGGTCGGAGACCGGGCCGCGGGGCCGTTGATCCCCAGAAGCTACAAAAGATAGCCGCAAGGTAATATCTATGATAAAGCCTCAGAGATTTTACAGGAAAGAGATAGTTGGGTTGACTGCATTTAAATGGATCAAAAAAAGGCTTTTGATATAGTCCCACACAAAAGGTTGTTCTGAAAATTGGGTGACATGTAGACTGCTGACATAGATGACAAATTTTTAAATGACAGAAAAATGAGTACAGTAATCAGAAGCAGAGTGTCAGACTAGAGACGTGTTACAAGGCTCAGGGTTCAGTTCTTGCACCAGTAATGTTCATTGTTTATTTAAACAATCTACCAGAGGGAATACAGAACTATGTGAACATGTTTACTGACGATGCTAATGAGCTACGAGGGAAGAGAAGAGACTCGGACGATTGTCATGCCTTCAACCTGGACAAAAATAAATACACGAGCAACACTTGGCAAATGAAATTCAGTATGAATAAATACCAAGTTATGGCATGTGGAATAGAAGGAAATAGACCACACACATATCCTACAAATTATGTGGAAAGGTCAAGCAAACTGACATTGAAAGCTATCTCGGGATAGTTGTGGGTAGTAGACTGTCACCAGAGGAACACATTCAGAACATTGTGCGAGGAGCCTGTGCTAAGCTTTCCAACTTCAGAATCGCTTTTAAATACAATCTGTGGTAAAATATTGAAGAAATTGTTTACGACTTTCGAGAAACCAAAATTTTAGTATGCAGCAGTTGCATGGTGCCCATCATCTCAAGATGCACATCACTGAACTGGAAAAGGTAAAAAGGCATGCTACGAAATGGCTTCCAGAGCTGAAAGACAAGAGCTACGAGGAGAGGTGTTGAATATGTCAAAACTAGCAGACTGAAGATAAGGTAATTATCAGGAACCGACAAAACTGAAAACGAGGAAGTCTTGACAAGTGCCAACCTCAAGAACAAAAGTGCATAGATTAACCTAAGGAAACAAAGGTGTCGAAAAAAAATATTAGAGTGTTCACTTTGTAAACAATGGTAGACGGTTGGGACAAGTTGGGTGAGAAGGGAACTATTAGGGAAAAAGTGCCAAGCCATTACGCCAATAAAGCACTTGGAAGGGGTCAGGATAAGGATTTGGAATGGGACGGGGGTAAAAGGAATTGTGCCCAACCACTTGGACGGTCGGGGATTGAACGCCGACCTGTATGAAGGGAGACCGTTGCTCTACAGTCCAGCAAAGTGGTTGGACAGTTAGATGAGAAGGTGGTGGAGGCCAAAACCGCCAGTAGTTTCAAAGCGTTATATGACAAAGAGTGCTGGGAAGACGGGACAACACGAGCGTGGCTCTCATCCTGAAACCACACTTAGGTAATAACGCACACACACACACACACACACACACACACACACACACACACACACACACACACACACACACACACACACACACACACACACACACACACACACACACACACACACACACACACACACACACACACACACACACACACACACACACACACACACACACACACACACACACACACACACACACACACACACACACACACACACATGATATACACAATCGGGGTGAAATTGACTGGGAACCAGTCCATAACTGTTGGCCCCTATGGGGAGGGTGTGACCTGACCTGACCCTCTACTGTCACCATCACTTGACCCGGCCCGTGGGAGCCCAGGTCACTGCATCAAGCCTCGAGACTTTGTTCTGTCTGGCCCTCCAGCGTGGTCAGGAAGCCACCCTGGCCACGCCCTCCCTGGCCACGCCCTCCTTGGCCACGCCCTCCCTGGCCACGCCCTCCCTGGCCACAAAGACCTTACTCACAACCATGTACTCTCTCTTACGCAAATGAGCTATCATTTAACACTCATTCTCTCATTATTTACCCTTTCCCCTCCTCCTCCGCTCGTCTTCCTCCTCCTCCTCCACCCGTCTTTCCCCTCCTCCTCCTCCGTCCATCTTCCCCTTCCCATCTTTCTTCTCCATGTCGTTCCCACTCATTTCATCTCTGAAAGATGCATAGTCCCTCCTCCAGGGGCTACTTTCATGTAACCATCTTCATGACCTTCGACCGTCTGTGCACGGTGTGTATCTCTTTCCCCCCCTGCACGCTGGGGGGAGGGGTGTGGCAGGGAGCACGTGTGTGTTCCCCCCCCCCCCCTGCACGCTGGGGTGGGGGGATGGCAGGTTTGGGGAATTTCCCTGCGGGTAAATTTATAATTTAGCTGATTACATTAAATTGACTGTATTATTCAATTTTAACTTCTACTGGGTGTTACCCTGAACACATTTTTGGGGGGTCATTTAATAGTAATTATAATCATTAGTTACAATTAAATAGAAAATGTTATGTGGTTAGTCACTAACTACTGAGACTAGTGTAAGCCTTAGCTGATTAGGTGTGAACATGAATCATCAGAGGGACGTCAGGAGGGGCAGGCGAGACAAGCGTCCCATAGCCAGGCACTGGTGTCACGTGGTGCCTCAGATGGTAACCTCAGGGTCTCAGCTGATCACCTCTTTCTGCGGAAAGTTTACACCGTAAACACTGTCAAGCAACTATCCTCACAGCTAATCTCAAATCAGTAGCAATAATTTCCTAACTAGACATGTGCTCAATGTGGATATTTTAATTTCCTTGCGGCTTAACCTTAAAAAGGTCTCTCAAATACCTGATTGTATGGCCATTTATCAATAAGTTAGCATATATAACTGACCGGATACCGTGTGTTTCGTAGTCTGAGGGTTGCAGCAGTGTTGTAATGTGGTAGGACCACGGATGACTTAGATATCCGTCACTACTATTTTTGCTTCCCTCGTGATTGAGACTTGATCGTATCAGATCTTTTACACAAGTGGCATCTTCCTCCTCCTATTGAGGTGTGTGTCACAATAATAGTCACGCTACTAACTTTAACGCGTTCATCGACGAGAACAGTTAGGTGTTATTTTATGCCATAATTAATTGATCATAAATCCAGAAAACCATTATTTATTGTTCCTAAAGCTGGACTAGAAAGAAGTTTGTAGTGTTTAAAGCACATTTGTTATGTGCTAAACTCTTGGTGTGACTCTTCCTCCAGCAGTGAGAAAGCATTCACTTCGGTGAAGTTTTACCTCAGTTGGAAGATCGCTTTAATTCTGTCCAAGTTTTAGTTAATTCCAGTCTAAAATTAGGTTTTTTAATTTAAAGAAATAATAAACAAAAAATATTAATAATATTAGATTAATAATAGCGCCGCTTCGATGCTGGCTGACACAATCATTCTATACGTTTTCTGAGTGATTTCTAGATGTTTCCTAACAGGAAATTAATAAGGTTAGTAGAGGAAATTCTCTAATACAACGATTATAACTAGTTGTATCAGGTGTTAGTAGTTTGGGGGTCGGACATTACTCGGGGGGGGGGGGGACACAGGTCGCAGTTCACTGTTTAGTATTGACGTACACTGATGCTTCCCCTCGAAATTATAAACGTAAATTTGCGTTAGTAAAGGTTGTACATCTGTGTATGCAGTACGGATGTCCTGTATCAGAGTTGCAGGTGTGGGGAACCTAAGTTATCTCCCTCCTATCAAGTCGAGCACATCTCTTTACTTATTAAATTATAGCCTAGCTAAAATTGTTTGAGAATTAAATGTTCAATCTTTAAAATCAAAGATATTTCTGAATTTACAGTGGTGTCAGTGATCTCGGTCGCTGTGACTTGGAATGGGTTAAGTTACTATTCACTGATTTATTTTTTAATGTATTTAGTAACAGATCATCCCAACATATTTTGTTCCGCTACAGGTAGTTCTCTGGAAAATACTCACATACAGGCTATTGCTAGTTGCAGTTTTATTTGTGCTAAGGTGCTTCTTCAAAAACGTATCTAGGGTTGCTTAATTAAGGCAAAAAACAATGAAGAAGTAGCACCAAACAAAACTGATGCAACCCTGCACGTAACTATTTCACTTGGTGGATTACTGGGATCCTTGATCTAGAGGAACTTTGTGTAGTTTCGATCTTCCCTTTGGAGACCTACCCCAAGGTAAATTTTATTGTTATTATTGACTGACCTTAAGTGTCAGCTTGTTCAGGGCTATTGTCCTTATAGGAGTTACAGGTGTTGGAATTCTCTTGGTGGTCAACTTTCCTGTTAAACTCCTGTTATTCTAGGCTTTCTAGCGTTATTACATTTTATTTTGCTTAGATGACCGAATGTGGTCAATTACCCCAGTCAAGTATGGTTCTGGGACTGCAGTGGGATCAGTGGCATTGGCCGCTGACTTGTAGCTGTTTTAGGCTTGTTCACTGACTATTCACTGAGGCCCATAAAACCACCTCGGCTAATAATAATTGTACCAATTTCAATCTGGGATTTACATAGTCAGCTGTATTTTCCTTTATGCTTAATTGCTGGAGATTTATATTCAGCTAACAAATTTTAGTTACTTAAAGTAGCGTTTGTCGGCAGGCATAGGCTTCTTCAGGTTTAACACTGTACCTGTGAGTAAATGTCCTCCTGCTGACTTTTGTCCATTAATAAACTGGTAGTAATAGTCTGCCCCTTACAGTATACCTACATCGGTGAGGTGGTCAGATGTTAATTAATCATCAGCCAGTTTGACTCCCATTTTCCTGGAGGAATCTGACAGTTTAACCTAGACCATTAACATACAGGTCAAATGGGATTTGGTCAACCACTATGGCCTGTACAGGTTGGGCATAACCGTCTAGGTGTACTAGTGGCTCGACTACTGTGTAGTTCTCTGTAGTCTTGGGGTCCTCGGTTTATCATGAACCCTGAAAGATTTAATTTTACCTGTGTCACAAATTTTAGTTTAGCTTATCTGCCCCTTTCTGTGTTTCAAATGTTTTCTGGGACCCTTTGATCAAATAGTTCACGACTGGCGATCTTATTCCCTTTGCTCTTGATTAGAAGTTGGGCAGTGGGCAATGTTGCATTCACCTTAAATGTTGCTGTTTGTACACTGTAGTTTTCTCGCACCTTGCAGTACTGTACTTTGGTGGAATGTCTCTCACCCTGGAGTTTGAATATTTCAATTTAGTATACTTGCACAGTGCAGCATAATGCTGACCCCTTTTACACCTATGGCATGTGTGTATAGTGGAGGTCCACAGTTGTTGGCATTATGTGGTTTGAGACACCTGGTGTCTCAAGTGTGTTTACAGTGAACGCCTGACTGGTGTTTACAGTGAACGCCCGGCTCATGTTTACAGTGAACGCCCGGCTCGTGTTTACAGTGAACGCCCATCTCGTGTTTACAGTGAACGCCCGGCTCGTGTTTACAGTGAACGCCTGGCTTGTGTATACAGTGAACGCCCGGCTCGTGTTTACAGTGAACGCCTAGCTTGTGTTTACAGTGAACGCCTGGCTCTTATTTACAGTGAACACCCAGCTCGTGTTTACAGTGAACGCCCAGCTCTTATTTACAGTGAACGCCCAGCTTGTGTTTACAGTGAACGCCTGACTGGTGTTTACAGTGAACGCCCGGCTCATGTTTACAGTGAACGTCCGGTTCGTGTTTACAGTGAACGCCCGGCTCGTGTTTACAGTGAACGCCCGGCTCGTGTTTACAGTGAACGCCTGGCTTGTGTTTACAGTGAACGCCCGGCTCGTGTTTACAGTGAACGCCTGGCTTGTGTTTACAGTGAACGCCTGGCTTGTGTTTACAGTGAACGCCTGGCTCTTATTTACAGTGAACACCCAGCTCGTGTTTACAGTGAACGCCCAGCTCTTATTTACAGCGAACGCCCAGCTTGTGTTTACAGTGAACGCCTGGCTTGTGTTTACAGTGAACGCCCGGCTCGTGTTTACAGTGAACGCCCGGCTCGTGTTTACAGTGAACGCCTGGCTTGTGTTTACAGTGAACGCCCGGCTCGTGTTTACAGTGAACGCCTGGCTTGTGTTTACAGTGAACGCCTGGCTTGTGTTTACAGTGAACGCCTGGCTCTTATTTACAGTGAACGCCCAGCTTGTGTTTACAGTGAACGCCCGGCTCGTGTTTACAGTGAACGCCTGGCTCGTGTTTACAGTGAACGCCTGGCTCGTGTTTACAGTGAACGTCCAGTTCGTGTTTACAGCGAACGCCCAGCTTGTGTTTACAGTGAACGTCCAGTTCGTGTTTACAGTGAACGCCTGGCTCGTGTTTACAGTGAACGTCCAGTTCGTGTTTACAGTGAACGCCTGGCTCGTGTTTATAGTGAACGCCTGGCTTGTGTTTACAGTGAACGCCTGGCTCGTGTTTACAGTGAACGCCCGGCTTGTGTTTACAGTGAACGTCCAGTTCGTGTTTACAGTGAACGCCCGGCTCGTGTTTACAGTGAACGCCTGGCTTGTGTTTACAGTGAACGCCCGGCTCGTGTTTACAGTGAACGTCCAGTTCGTGTTTACAGTGAACGCCCGGCTCGTGTTTACAGTGAACGTCCGGCTCGTGTTTACAGTGAACGCTCAGCTCGTGTTTACAGTGAACGCCCGGCTCTGAAGCGTGACCCACACCCTCCCTGACTGCCAGAGTGTGTCTAAATATCCATTGCATTTTGAAGCGTGTCAGTCCGGCGTCCGCCAGCCCGTCGCCCACCGGCAGACAGGCACTGAGGGGCCGGGGAGGACGGCCGAGTGTCAACAAGGTCAGCTTGCTGGTCAGCTTGAGTGGGAGGGACAAAAGCTTCTCCTCTCAGCGTATGGGTTTCGTGATCAAACACAAACCGGTTCGCCACAATGCCTGCATTACACAATAGCTGAGGTCCTGTGATGCGCCAATATCCTCGACCTACTTACAGTAGAGAACTGTCGACCACGGTAGCCACTGGCAGAGGCCACAGCGGCCGCCACTGACGGCCCACACAACGATTTCAAAGAAAAAACTGTGCACCTTACCTGAACGGCGCGACGCGAACACGTTTCTCACCCTTACTGTCCCTAAGCACACTCTACAGCCGTTCCTGACCAATATAGACTACGGTATTCTACATCCCGGTTTCGTAAGTTTTAATAGTAATCAACTGAACACACACAGTCTTAGAGTATGCCGTGCCATCACGGAGTCAGTACCTGAAGAAACACATAAGGAAACTGGAAAAGGTTCAGAAGTTTGGGACGAGGCTCGTCCCAGAGTTACGTGGGATGGGATATGGAGAACACCTGAAGGAACTGCACCTTACGACACTAGAATAAAGAAGGGAGGGGGGGGGGGATATGATAGGAACGTATAAAATACTCAGGGGAATTGACAGAGTGAAAATAGACGAATTGTTCACATGAAACACTAACAGAACGAGGGAACATATCGTGGAAACTCAAATGAGTCACAGAAATCTTATGAAGTTTTCTTTTAGCGTGAGAGTAGTGGAGAAATGGAAAACACTTAAGGAGCAGGTTGTGGAAGCAAACTCTATTCTTAATTTTAAAACTAGATATGATACGGAAATGGGACCGGAGTCATTGCTGTAAATAACCGATGGCTCGAAAAGCGGGTCAAAGCTCGATCCTGCAGGCACGAATAGGTGAGTACACACACACACACACACACACACACACACACACACACACACACACACACACACACACACACACACACACACACACACACACACACACACACACACACACACACACACACACACACACACAGGTTGCCACTAGGTTAGTCCCAGAACTAAGAGGCATGAGTTATGAGGACAGACTACGTGAACTGCACCTAACGTCGCTGGAAGACAGAAGAGCTAGAGGAGACATGATCACCACATACAAAATTCTCAGGGGAATTGACAGGGTGGACAAGGATGGATTATTTAACACGGGTGGCACACGCACAAGGGGAAACAGGTGGAAGCTGAGTACCCAAATGAGTCACAAAGACATTAGAAAGAACTTTTTCAGTGTCAGAGTAGTTAGTAAATGGAATGCACCAGGAAGTGATGTGGTGGAGGCTGACTCCATACACAGTTTCAAATGTAGATATTACAGAGCCCAGTAGGCTCAGGAATCTGTACATCAGTTGATTGACGGATGAGAGGTGGGACCAAAGAGTCAGAGCTCAACCCCCGCAAACACAACTAGGTGAGTATAACTAGGTGAGTACACACACACACACACACACACACACACACACACACACACACACACACACACACACACACACACACACACACACACACACACACACACACACACACACACACACACACACACACACACACACACACACACACACACAAACACACACACACACACACACACACACAAAAGGTTAGCATACCGAAAGGGAAACTATGAGGAGATAAGAAAATGCCTAGCAGATATAGCATGGGAAACAGAGCTCAGGGAAAAGACGGCCCAAGATATGATGGAATACATCACGCAAAAATGCAAGGATGCAGCAAACAAGTTTGTCCCAGTCCAAAAGGAAAACAGTGAAATGAAGATGAGAAACCCATGGTTTAATCAGAGATGTAGGCTAGCTAAGCAGCAAAGTAAAAGGGCATGGAGAAACTATAGGAATAACAGGACACTGAAGAGCAGAGAAAGATACCAGAATGCCAGGAATGAATATGTCAGGATGAGAAGAGAGGCAGAAAGACAATACGAAAATGACATCGCAAGCAAGGCAAAGACTCAGCCTAAATTGCTGCATAGCCACATCAGGAGAAAAACAACAGTAAAGGAACAGGTTATGAAATTAAGGTTAGGGGCAGAAGGATTCACTACAAACGACAAGGAAGTGTGAGAGGAACTGAATAAGAAATTCCAGGAGGTCTTCACCTTAGAGCAAGGAGAAATCCCAGAGATAAGAGAGGGAATAGCTAACCAGGAACCACTGGAAGAGTTTGAGATTACCAGCGGGGAAGTAAGGAAGTGTTTACTAGAATTGGATGTGACAAAGGCTATAGGTCCAGATGGAATCTCCCCTTGGATACTAAAGGAAGGAGCAGAAGAACTGTGCCTCCCGCTCTCCATGGTGTATAACAAATCACTGGCAACAGGGGAACTGCCAGAAATTTGGAAAGCAGCTAACGTAGTCCCGATATACAAGAAAGGGGATAGACAGGAGGCACTGAATTACAGACCAGTGTCCCTAACCTGCATACCATGCAAGTTGATGGAGAAGATTGTGCGAAGAAAGCTAGTGGAGCACCTGGAGCGAAAGAACTTTGTAACACAGCATCAACATGGATTCAGGGATGGCAGGTCCTGCCTCACAGGGTTACTTGAATTCTACGACCAGACAACAAAAATAAGGCAAGAAAGAGAAGGGTGGGCAGACTGCATATTTTTGGATTGTCAGAAAGCCTTTGACACAGTGCCACATAAGAGGCTAGTGAAAAAACTGGAGATGCAGGCTGCAGTGAAAGGGAAGGTACTCCGTTGGATACAGGAATACCTAAGTAACAGGAGACAACGAGTCAGTGTGAGGGGTGAGGTCTCAGATTGGCGAGACGTTACGAGTGGAGTACCGCAGGGGTCAGTCCTTGGACCTATACTGTTTCTGATATATGTAAATGATCTTCCAGAGGGTATAGAATCGTTTCTCTCAATGTTTGCTGATGATGCAAAAATTATGAGGAGGATTGAAACTGAGGACGATAGTAGGAGGCTACAAGATGACCTAGACAGACTGAGTGAATGGTCCAACAAATGGCTGTTGAAGTTCAACCCGAGTAAATGCAAAGTAATGAAACTAGGTGGTAGAAATAGGAGACCAAACACAGGATACAGAATAGGAGATGAAGTACTTAATGAAACGAACAGAGAGAACGATCTAGGAGTTGATATCACACCAAACCTGTCTCCTGAAGCCCACATAAAAAGAATAACGTCTGCGGCATATGCGAGGCTGGCTAACATCAGAACAGCGTTCAGGAACCTGTGTAAGGAATCATTCAGAATCTTGTACACCACATATGTAAGACCAATCCTGGAGTATGCGGCCCCAGCATGGAGCCCGTACCTTGTCAAGCACAAGACGAAGCTGGAAAAAGTCCAAAGGTATGCCACTAGACTAGTCCCAGAACTAAGAGGCATGAGTTACGAGGAAAGGCTGCGGGAAATGCACCTTACGACACTGGAAGACAGAAGAGTAAGGGGAGACATGATCACAACCTACAAAATCCTCAGAGGAATCGACCGGGTAAACAAGGATAAACTATTCAACACTGGTGGGACGCGAACAAGAGGACACAGGTGGAAACTGAGTACCCACATGAGCCACAGAGACGTTAGAAGGAACTTTTTCAGTGTCAGAGTAGTTAACGGATGGAATGCATTAGGCAGTGATGTGGTGGAGGCTGACTCCATACACAGTTTTAAATGTAGATATGATAGAGCCCAGTAGGCTCAGGAATCTGTACACCAGTTGATTGACAGTTGAGAGGCGGGACCAAAGAGCCAAAGCTCAACCCCCGCAAGCACAAATAGGTGAGTACAAATAGGTGAGTACACACACACACACACACACACACACACACACACACACACACACACACACACACACACACACACACACACACACACACACACACACACACACACACACACACACACACACACACACACACACACACACACACACACACAAACACTCCTATCATATCTATTGACAATAGATATGATAGGCTCAGGGATGTGTACACCGGTTTGATTTGACGGTTGAGAGGCGGGACCAAAGAGCCGAAGCTCAACCTCAGCAAGTCCAACTAGGTGAGTACATACATCCAAGAGCCACACATCCATCCAGCACACAGGAGAGACAAGACCACAAACACAGAGTGGATCAGAGGGACCTGGGAGCGGGTACCCCCCCCCCCCTCTGACACCAGAGTCACACACCAGAGTCACACACACCAGAGTCAAACACCAGAGTCACACACCAGAGTCACACACACCAGAGTCACACACACACCAGAGTCACACACACCAGAGACACACACCAGAGTCACACACCAGAGTCACACACACCAGAGTCACACACCAGAGTTACACACACCAGAGACACACACCAGAGCCACACACCAGAGACACACACCAGAGTCACACACCAGAGTCACACACACCAGAGTCACACACCAGAGTCACACACACCAGAGTCACACACCAGAGCCACACACACACCAGAGCCACACACACACCAGAGTCACACACACCAGAGTCACACACCAGAGTCACACACACCAGAGTCACACACCAGAGCCACACACACCAGAGACACACACCAGAGCCACACACCAGAGTCACACACACCAGAGCCACACACACCAGAGCCACACACCTGAGCCACACACACCAGAGTCACACACACCAGAGTCACACACCAGAGTCACACACACGAGTCACACACACCAGAGTCACACACCAGAGACACACACACACCAGAGCCACACACACCTGAGCCACACACACCAGAGTCACACACACCAGAGCCACACACCTGAGCCACACACACCAGAGTCACACACACCAGAGCCACACACCTGAGCCACACACACCAGAGTCACACACACCAGAGTCACACACACTAGAGTCACACACCAGAGTCACACACACCAGAGCCACACACACACAAGAGCCACACACACCAGAGCCACACACACCAGAGCCACACACACCAGACACACACACACACCAGACACACACACACACCAGAGCCACACACACAAGAGCCACACACACCAGAGCCACACACACCAGAGCCACACACACCTGAGTCACACACACCAGAGCCACACACCTGAGCCACACACACCAGAGCCACACACCTGAGCCACACACACCAGAGTCACACACACCAGAGTCACACACACTAGAGTCACACACCAGAGTCACACACACCAGAGCCACACACACCTGAGTCACACACACCAGAGTCACACACACAAGAGCCACACACACCAGAGTCACACACACCAGAGCCACACACACCAGAGCCACACACACCAGAGCCAAACACACCAGAGCCACACACACCAGAGCCACACACACCAGAGACACACACACACCAGAGACACACACACACCAGAGCCACACACACCAGAGCCACACACACCAGAGTCACACACACACCAGAGCCACACACCTGAGCCACACACACCAGAGCCACACACACCAGAGTCACACACACCAGAGCCACACACACCAGAGCCACACACACCAGAGCCAAACACACCAGAGCCACACACACCAGAGCCACACACACCAGAGACACACACACACCAGAGACACACACACACCAGAGCCACACACACCAGAGTCACACACACCAGAGCCACACACACCAGAGTCACACACACCAGAGACACACACACACCAGAGACACACACACACCAGAGCCACACACACCAGAGCCACACACACCAGAGTCACACACACCAGAGCCACACACCTGAGCCACACACACACCAGAGTCACACACACCAGAGTCACACACACTAGAGTCACACACCAGAGTCACACACACCAGAGCCACACACACACCAGAGCCACACACACACACAAGAGCCACACACACCAGAGCCACACACACCAGAGCCACACACACCAGAGCCACACACACACCAGAGCCACACACACAAGAGCCACACACACCAGAGCCACACACACCAGAGCCACACACACCTGAGCCACACACACCTGAGTCACAGACACCAGAGTCACACACACCAGAGTCAAACACCAGAGTCACACACACACAAGAGCCACACACACCAGAGCCACACACACCTGAGCCACACACACCTGAGCCACACACACCTGAGTCACACACACCTGAGTCACACACACCAGAGTCACACACACCAGACACACACACACACCAGACACACACACACACCAGAGCCACACACACACAAGAGCCACACACACCAGAGCCACACACACCAGAGCCACACACACCAGAGTCACACACACCAGAGCCACACACCTGAGCCACACACACCAGAGTCACACACACCAGAGTCACACACACCAGAGTTACACACACCAGAGTCACACACACCAGAGACACACACACCAGAGTCACACACACCAGAGTTACACACACCAGAGTCACACACACCAGAGCCACACACACACCAGAGTCACACACACCAGAGTTACACACACCAGAGTCACACACACCAGAGCCACACACACCAGAGCCACACACACCAGAGTTACACACACTAGAGTCACACACACCAGAGTCACACACACCAGAGTCACACACACCAGAGTTACACACACACCAGAGCCACACACACACCAGAGCCACACACACACCAGAGTCACACACACCAGAGTTACACACACCAGAGTCACACACACCAGAGTCACACACACCAGAGTCACACACACCAGAGTTACACACACCAGAGTCACACACACCAGAGTCACACACACCAGAGTCACACACACCAGAGTCACACACATCAGAGTCACACACACCAGAGTCACACACACCAGAGTCACACACACCACAGCCACACACACACCAGAGCCACACACACACCAGAGTCACACACACCAGAGTTACACACACCAGAGTCACACACACCAGAGTCACACACACCAGAGTCACACACACCAGAGTCACACACACCAGAGTCACACACACCAGAGACACACACATCAGAGTCACACACACCAGAGCCACACACACCAGAGTCACACACACCACAGCCACACACACACCAGAGCCACACACACACCAGAGTCACACACACCAGAGTTACACACACCAGAGTCACACACACCAGAGTCACACACACCAGAGTCACACACACCAGAGACACACACATCAGAGTCACACACACCAGAGCCACACACACCAGAGTCACACACACCAGAGTCACACACACCAGAGCCACACACACACCAGAGCCACACACACACCAGAGCCACACACACCAGAGCCACACACACACACACACACACACACACACACACACACACACACCAGAGCCACACACACCAGAGTCACACACACACCAGAGCCACACACACCAGAGTCACACACACACCAGAGTCACACACACACCAGAGTCACACACACACCAGAGTCACACACACACCAGAGTCACACACACACCAGAGCCACACACACCAGAGTCACACACACACCAGAGCCACACACACACCAGAGCCACACACACCAGAGTCACACACACACCAGAGCCACACACACACCAGAGCCACACACACACCAGAGCCACACACACACCAGAGCCACAGACACACCAGAGTCACACACACACCAGAGCCACACACACACCAGAGCCACACACACCAGAGTCACACACACACCAGAGTCACACACACCAGAGTCACACACACACCAGAGCCACAGACACACCAGAGTCACACACACCAGAGTCACACACACCAGAGTCACACACACCAGAGCCACACACCTGAGCCACACACACCAGAGCCACACACCTGAGCCACACACACCAGAGCCACACACACTAGAGCCACACACACCAGAGCCACACACACCAGAGCCACACACACTAGAGCCACACACCTAAGCCACACACACCAGAGCCACACACACACCAGAGTCACACACCAGAGTCACACACACCAGAGCCACACACCTGAGCCACACACACCAGAGCCACACACCAGAGTCACACACACCAGAGTCACACACACAGGAGACACACACCAGAGTCACACACACCAGAGTCACACACACCAGCGCCACACACCTGAGCCACACATCAGAGCATGTATGTATTCTCGAGTATGCTGCCCCGGCATGGAACCCCGTGTCTAAAGAAAAAAAGATAAACTAGATATGCTTCAACATTATTTCTTGAGCTAAAGATAATGAGCTAAAAACTGAAGGAACTGCAATCCACGACACTTTAGACAAGCAGGAACATTGAAGACATGATAACAACGTACAAGATTCTAAGGGGACGTGACTAAACAGCGATTGAAGCCACTTTGAAAGTGACGAACGGAACGAGGGAACATTGCTCAAGATCTGGATGCTTATATATATTATGTATTAAAGCTATGCATCGCTTATGTACACAAACAAAGCAACTATGTGTATGTATACGACCTGATCACCGTCTCCTTATGAGGCAAAGTAAAGAACACTTAAGTCATCTGGGCCAGGGTGATCAAGACGCCAGCCAGCCAGCCCTCGTGGACACAGTTATATAGACACAACACTCTTCTTACAGATATGTGCTGGACATAACCCACTCTCACGAACCCTGAACCACTGAGCAGGTGCTAGGGTCCCAGGTCCTCAGCCCCAAGGATACATTGTCCTCACTCCTCTGGATACATTGTCCTCACCCCCCAGGATACATTGTCCTCACCCCCAGGATACATTATCCTCACCCCCAGGATACATTGTCCTCACTCCCAGGATACATTGTCCTCAATCTCCCAGGAAACATTGTCCTCACCACAGGAAACATTGTCCTCACCACAGGAAACATTGTCCTCAATCTCCCAGGAAACATTGTCCTCAATCTCCCAGGAAACATTGTCCTCAATCTCCCAGGAAACATTGTCCTCAATCTCCCAGGAAACATTGTCCTCACTCCCCAGGAAACATTGTCCTCACTCCCCAGGAAACACTGTCCTCACCCCCAGGAAACACTGTCCTCACCCCCCAGGAAACATTGTCCTCACCCCCAGGAAACACTGTCCTCACCCCCAGGAAACACTGTCCTCACCCCCCAGGAAACATTGTCCTCACCCCCAGGAAACACTGTCCTCACCCCCCAGGAAACACTGTCCTCACCCCCAGGAAACACTGTCCTCACCCCCAGGAAACACTGTCCTCACCCCTAGGAAACACTGTCCTCACCCCCCAGGAAACACTGTCCTCACCCCCAGGAAACATTGTCCTACCCCCCCCCCCCCACAGAAAATATTGTCCTCGCTCTCCAGGTTACAATATGATATGAATATTATATGAAAAATATGAACCCGGAATGATCCATCAGTCTGATTTTCAGGCGGTCAAAACATGTAGCTATTGGAACACTATTCTCGCAAGTCACAGGACTTGGGTTCGAATCCTGGGTGGCGAGGTGGCTCAGTTGGGCTGCAGTTCCTTGACACCGCTATAGCTTATCCCGTTCTCTTATTCTGTCTTCATATCGTCTCAAAATACTATAGATTTCCTCTGGTTCAGTTGTCTCCTGAGAGTTTCTCGCCCTGCAGTGAGTCGTCTTTGTTTTAGTGGCGTAGTCTACCACTGGCAGAGACGCGCACTTTGCTACACTTATCGAGGTTACGCTCTAACTTAGGAGGAGTGCCCAGCGCTCTTACTCATCCACTTACTGGCTAGACCCAGCGGTGCTTAACCTCATAGAACACGCGGTGCCTCCAGCATATCGCCCTGGTGATATGAGTCGGCTGTATGGAGTAATTACACAGCTCACAGTACCTCATACCATTGAATTTCAAACCAAATAATATGAGGTATTCTGAGCTCTGTAATTACTTCATACACTCACGAATATTGGAAGATATGGTTGCTCTCTTCCCAGAGTTTGTTAATAGCTTGTTAGTGTTAAAAAACAGTTTGTTAATTAAGCTTGTTTGTTTTAAAAAAGCTTGTTAATTTATAAAAAGCAGGTCAGACGTCCTGCTAAATTCAAGCAGAACAGTCCTGTTTCTGAGCACTCTGTCCGCTGCACTGCGACAACTCAAGCAGGACATTAATTGTCCTTTTCAGGAGACCTGTCCTAAAAGCATTACATACATTACCTTACGTGTACTACGCCAGCGGGGACCGAAGACTACAATAACCATTGGCGCATTTTTCTTATAATTTTATATATTTCCTATTGGCGACAATCCACGCAGAGCCGCAGGGCCACAAGTGTCTAAGAAACATGAAGCAGACTTCATTGTTTTCTATAAAGAACCACGAAGTACTTAAGTAACAGGTATGACTTCTCGGGAAGCAACTTTCATAACAGTCAAAACTGAGCCTAACAAGTGAGCGTAACATCTTTAAGGCAATTCCGTGATGCAGTCCAGGTCTTTTACCCCCTTAAGATAGGAGACGAGTCAAGCGACCAGTCAAATGCACATCTGATTCTGAGGCGATCAGTGAGCCGATGGCCGCAGTGGGGGAGTGGTTGACTTTATCTCTTGCTTTAATTAGGCCCCTAAAGAACTGCCTAAAAGAAAGACTACATTTAACCATGAACGGACCAATGGATATGTATTTATTGCTCAAACCAGACAAGACCAATTGCGAGCATTTTGAGTAGTATGATGTTGTGATGGTTGTGATGGTGGCACAGGGCGGTTGTGATGGCGGCACGGGACGGAAACGCAGTTGAGCGGTGCACGATGCCACAGGTGAACATAAAGGTGACACTAACAGTGCCGGTACGTCATCACTGTCACCATGTTTCTCATCGGCTCCAGCATACTAGGGATGATACATTAATGGCTGCAGAACTGTGTCAAATGTATCATGCTGTGAGGCACCACAGCATCATGTACTTCATATAGCGTCATTGACAAGATTGTGGAGTAAAAGTCGACCAAGAACTCTATATATAGTGACACACTGATAGTGAAAGGTTTAACATGTGCGGTAACTAAAACAAAAGCTCTGGGTGAAAATATTCTAGCGTCGTATTTTGTACAAACACACGAGGAGTACGTCACCGAACTTGTTTGCCCTTTACAGAAGCAACTGATGGTTCAGACAAAGGTGCCACAGTCTTTCCCATTGCTTCTGAGATACTTTCATTGTGAGAAGAGAGTGAACTGTGTGCTATATGACTTTTACATTGATAACAATGGACCGTCAGAGGCCATGACAAATCAGCAACTATCTTAACTTGAGACGTCAGGTCTGGATCTGAGTAACGTGTCAGCACACGCGGCTGACAGTGCAAGTGTCAGAAAACACAACAGTGTTTATCAAAAAACTGAAAATGGCTCAATAGAACGTTATTGTTGCAAACTGTCTGTCTTACTTTGCACGATGCAATCAGATTTGCTACAACAAAACAGGAAATTGTTGTGGAAAATATTGTGTTTGTATAACCATTTCAGCTAAGAGAAGAACACAGGTAAAGGTATTATATTAATTTGTGGAGATTGATAGTTGGAGTGTGATGGTGTTCAGCTTCCTCTCTTGCCAGGTGTTGACAGAATACTCACGTGCTGGGAGGTCCTAAAGCGTTATTTTCACAGCTTTGGTAAGGAGTTGTGCCACAAAGTACCGCGGAAGTGCTATACGGAAATGAAGGAAATGTTTGTGAATCGTCTGAGATATATTTCTTCCTTTTCAGACACAGTTTTCAAAAGTTCTCAGACACTATTGAAGCACTAGAAGCCAAGACATTCAGCATAACTTCAGCAGTGAAGTTAATGTCTGAACTGAAAAGCAAACTTAAGTTAGTTAGTTTAGTTAATTTATTATACACCCCATACCCATCTTGTGGGCGGTAGTGGAAAGCGTTACAGAGGTACATAATGGGCTCAGGGACTCAACCCCACAATTCATTTAGCTAAGCAAGTTACAGTCTTGATGAGATAGTTACAAAATTCAGTATAAGTCGTCACATCAACAATGGGTTCGAGATCGACCTCAAGTACAGGTTCTAAATTAAGCAACTGACATATGTGGAGAGCTAGTGTCACAATTGATATGTTTGTCCTGCACTTCCCCCCCCCCCATCCAGTGGGCAGCGGTGGATAGGTTACAATCACTTAGTTACTACCTACAGTTAGCAAACTGGGGATATTTGGCTAAAATTTCTGGTAGCAGATCATTTTGAATGAAATATTGACACATCGCTGGAACATTGGTTATAGAATTGTCTCTGAATTCACGTATCTTTTCGCACTCCATCACATAGTGACGGAGGGTGTGCGAATAATTTTGTTGACACAGTTTACATTTGGTCAGGTCTACATCAGCAGATAATGAGAATTCCCAGAGATACTTGTAACCGCGTCTAAGCCGAGCAGTAGTAACATCTAGAAGTCTGCTGATTTTATTGGATGAACCATAGATGTGTGGCTCCTCTTGCATGATAGTATGATGATAGATGGAATTACTGGTGTCAATTTCACTGTGGCTCAGATCTACAAGATCTTGCTGAAGTTCTCGGTGTACTGCTGCTCTCAGATTGCTCATTGACAATCCAAGGTTACACTCAACGTCTCCTTTAAAGGCAGATTCTTTGGCTAACTTATCAGCTCTATCATGCATTCGGAGGCCAACATGAGATGGAGACCACATGAAATGGACTCTGTTACCATCCTTAATAATTTTGTTGTATTTGTGTCTAGCTTCGGACACGAGCATGTTACAGTTATGTCTTAAAGAGTTGAGAGCATTTAAGGATGATAAGGAGTCACTTACAATTAATGTATCAAGTTTGGAGACTTGTACACATTTCAGTGCAAGGATCAAGGCAAATAGTCCGAACTTAAGAGAAGAGTAAAAGACGTCTTTTGTTTTTGTCTTTGCCGTTAACACCGAGTTTGGCCACTTTACCCGGCCAGATGTGTTTAACAAATATGAAGCAGAATATTTGTTCCGAACACAAATACGTCCGAACACTTGTTCCGGAAGTGTTCGGACGTCAACAGTTGTGAGCAGCCCGTCCTCCAAACAAAGATCCAAAAGTGATTCCATGCACCCGTCAAACCCCCTGTTTATGAATGAAAAGCGGTTTACACACGACTCACAACTGCTGACGTTCGAACATATCCGGAACAAGTGTTTCACTGACGAATTTTGTTCGAATCACAACGCTATAAATGCTTCACCCACGTACTACAAATACAAATAATCGCCAACAGACCCTAAACACCTAACCTAACCTATGCCTATATATGCACAATATGCTAATATATTATAATATTAATTTATATATGAGAAAATTCCTGTTTTGAATGAACAGCTTGTTAAAATTTATGAATACGTCTGTGGGGTCGACCGCTGGATGTAATGGACTTGAGTCGAGGACGGATTATCTGAGGACTGGTTGGAATCCCAGCGACTCCTGTGAAGTATGAAATTTGGTTTTGATTGTCGATAGAATGTTTAAAACGATTTTACGTTTTAACATTGTTGTTGTTAAAACGATAGAGTGTTAGGTTAATAACGTTGATTCAACGTAAATAATATTGAAGCTCGAGCATTTTTTGTTCACTGGCAGAGAGAGAATGGAAGGACGAATGGGAAAGACGAGGGGAGAAAAATGGAAGGGAGAGAGGGAGAGAGAGAGAGAGAGAGAGAGAGAGAGAGAGAGAGAGAGAGAGAGAGAGAGAGAGAGAGAGAGAGAGAGAGAGAGAGAGAGAGAGAGAGAGAGAGAGAGAGAGAGAGAGAGAGAGAGAGAGAGAGAGCAGGCACAATCGGGTAACTCATCCAGTAATAGATATAATGAAAGGTAAAACGGTAATGATGAGAAACAACAGCCGCTGGCAAGGCATGTGTAGTGACCAACAACAACAGGCAGAGTAGTCAGATGACGTCTCACTGCACCACAAGCACCTGACAGTGAATTAGGTGATGTGACCATGATAACCCAGTGATGAGGTGAGTGAGATGTCCCTGACCTCATCAGTGTCCAGGCCACCTAAGATTACATAGTATAGTGCTAGGCCTAAAGCCTACATCCTATAGCATGCATTGGCAATACACACATCACGACCCTTGACCCTAGGTACCACCTCCCCTTTAGGCACTACCACACATTACGACAGGTCACTATCCCCCCTGGTCATAATTACCACAACCTCCTCCCCCGCCCTAGTTGGTAACCTTCACCCCAGCAGAAGGTGTGGTAGAGACCCCTGGAGCAGGGGGAGGCGTGAGTGGGGTAGGTGGGCGGTCCCCAGTGATGCCCGGCCTCTGGTGGGTATATAAGACCCCTTCTCCGTGCCTTCTGCATCAGTCACGGCCCCACCACCGCCTCCACACACCAGGTGAGCTGCTACTGGCCCCGTCACGGGCTCCTCGCCGGGGACCGTCCACCTTCTTCATGCTACCCACCATTATAACACTCATGAATACAACTACAACCTCTCTTGTACTTTGAATTCGAAGACGTTCTTGTTTTGTTAGCAAAGTATTTTTGTCATAGTTCTGGAAATAAGTTATCAACACTCTCCTTTTAATTTACAGGTTTATTGGCCATTTTACTTTGCTATAGCTTGCAACAGTTCAGCATTGCACATAAGTCTTGTGCATAGTCAAGGTACCTGCACGAGGGTAGTTGCAGCGAGGGGTAACGTGTGACAAACCATCTGAGAGATAACTTCACGTAACGTTCCTCTTCTCCCGCCAGCATCATGTCCCGTGTTGTCCTCGTCGTCCTGCTGGCCCTCGCCGCCGTCGCTTCCGCCCGCATGGCTTACGTTCTTCCTGACGGCGTTGAAGCACTCCTGAAGGGAGGCACTCTCGAGACCACCTTCTCCTGCGACAACCGTACTTACGGCTACTATTCCGACATCGACAATGACTGCCAGCTCTTCCACGTCTGTCTGCCCATCTCCGACGACGCCGGAGCCGTCCTGGAGACGGCGCACTTCACCTTCGCGTGCGCCAATCAGACCGTGTTCAACCAAGAGTCCCTCACCTGCTCCCACCCACATGAGGCCTTTCCCTGCGAGGAGTCTGCCAACCTTTACGATCTCAGCAACTCTGAATTCGGTGACATCCCAGAGAGCAGATAATTCAACTATTCCCCAGGCTGCACCAAGTGTGCCCTCCACCGCCCACCTAGTCCGCCATCGTGGCTCCAACGGTCCACACTCATATACTCAAATATAACAGTGCCGTTGCTGTCGAATTCTAAACTAATACGTTGTGAAGTGTTTGTTTTCTGTCATTTCTATACTAATATTTCCAGGTATTTACTATATCCTGTGTATTGTATCCCTTGTCTTTCTAGTTGCTTGCTTGCCTGGATGCCTGTGATTTTTTGTAATTTAATTGTTAGTCATAATTTCGTTCACTACAATTTTGTTTATCTACTTTGTAATTATCTCTTTATTTGTCCTTTGCTCCACCTTTCCTAGTTTTTTTCTATCTCTTGTTGGGATAAATGTAATTAAGTATCCTAGTATCTGGTGTCTCCAAGCTATTACTAGGTGCTCAAACTTGTACACAGTCAAGCCAATACTGGGCTGGGCTGCTTGGATAACTTAACTGGTTACAGTGGCTCTGCTTCTTCAAACCATCGATGTAGTTGTACCCAAAACTTTGTTTGCTCAAACCTAACGATACTTATTTTTATATTATTTATCAATAAACTTGATGCACTGATTATATGTTATTTTAGGTAACCGCAGATTCCTATGAAAAGCGTTTCATGTATAAACTACAGACTCTATTATGGTTATTAAATAAAACTTCCCTGTTGATAATTACAAGTGATTAAGTATAATTGCTGTTATTGTCACTCAGAGAATCTCATGAAATATTCACGACAACTCAAGGCATATGCTCAAAGACTGAAGATAAGAGAAATATTTCTGAAAGGTAAACACGAAAATTAAATAAAATAATTTATTAATAAAAGTCAATGAAATCCTATTCTAAATAAAACTTCCTTTCATAGAGGCCAATAGTTGTGAAATGCTAATCAACAAATGACTCAATCACCGTACCTTTGATCTGCAACTAATCCTTGACACAAGGTTGTTATCTCATCCCCCGGGGGGTATGACCTGCACCTCCTCCACACCAAGTCCCACTCCACGCTCAACTCTTAGAACTACTGAGCCTCCAAAAGTGATGCACTGGCTCCGCCCCGAGGGCACCTTCCCTCCACTGGCAAGCTATAGGCCTAGTCTCTGGGCACCCTCATGACCAATCACCCAACACTAGGCCTACAGGGGGGGTGGGGATAGGCACTCAAGGACCAACCTCACATAAGGTCTAACTGAAAAAGGCTGGACTCTCGCATAGGCCACATGGCCTGGAACAATGGAAACTATGCCTTAGGGAACAAATCTATCACTGTCAGATATGTCGTACCACTCGAGGGAGAACGAAGGAGAGAGAGGAGGTCGAGGAGGTAGATAGAAGGTGGAGAAAAAGGTCGAAGAAGGTAGAGAGGTCGACACACTGGAACAACCAGAGAGGGCCGGGAAGTAATCGACCCTTGCACACGGTTATTCATGGCGAAATAAAAATAGATGGTATTATGGTATTTCGACAAGAGATTTCAACCCTGCTAAATGCAACGTTATGGTATTTGAACAACAGACTTCAACTCTGCTAATTGAAACGTTATGGTGACTTGAGAATGGTCCAGGACAGACCGAAACGTCGTCGTCCCTTCACTTTCTAGTGTGTGGTTTGGTCAGCAACGTTATGGTATTTAGACAACAGACTTCAACTCAACTAAATGCAACGTTATTGTATTTGGGCAACAGACTTCAACTCTGCTAAATGCAACGTAATTATTTTTGCGCTAGCGCTCACAGGATAAGTATGGGGTGCACAATAAACTAGCCGCCTCCGGAGGCAACAATGAAATCATTCAAGACTACAACCCTGCTGAATGCAACGTTATTGTATTTGGACAACAGACATCAACCCTGCTAAATGCAACGTTATGGTATTTTGACAATAGACTTCAATCCTGCTATATGCAACGTTACGGAATTTTGGACAACAGACTTCAATCCTGCTAAATGCAACGTTATGTTATTTGGACAACAAACTTCAACTCTGCTAAATGCAACGTTATTGTATTTGGACAACAGACTTCAACCGTGCTAAATGCAACGGTATGGAATTTTGGACAACAGACTTCAACCCTGCTAAATGCAACGTTATGGTCTTTGGACAACAGACTTCAACCGTGCTAAATGCAACGTTATGATATTTGGACAACAGACCTCAACCCTGCTAAATGCAACGTTATTGTATTTGGACAACAGACCTCAATCCTGCTAAATGCAGCGTTATTGTATTTGGACAACAGACCTCAGCCCTACTAAATGCAACGTTATGTTATTTCGACAACAGACTTCAGAGCAATGAGAATGTTACTTTTCTCAAAACTGTCACACTTGAAACAATTGCTTCCTCCATCGAGAATTTAAGATTTCACGAGCACTGTGTCTACACCGACCGCTCACTCCAATCTTTAACTGGACGGACTGCAGCAGCATGTAGATTTTATAGAAATAATATTTACATACAGACTGTCAGTGTCAGGTTAATCAACTGGCTGACCTCCACACAAGCAGAACTAGCGGCACTACAACTATCTACCACAACATTAAAAAACATTGGAGGAGGAATAATATTTTTTGACTCAAAGTCTGCTCTTCAAGCAATCGAAAACTTCTCCTGGAAGATCGATAGCAAGAACCTCATACTACCAATTATAAATGTCCTAATCGCTGCACAGAGTAAAGGGTTCCGAATCTCCTTTGTATGGATACCATCACACATAAATATAACCCATCATAATGAGACAGTCATTGCAGCCAAATTAGCATGTAACAAAGATGAAGTTGAATTAGATCTAGGTATCCCCATCTCTGCTGTTAAAATTATATTGTTCCAAACACTCAGATCTGATAAGAAAGAAATTACTGACTACCAACGACCTGAAAGCACCAGTATAAAAAGCTATGATTTGTTCAGATCTGAAACCTATATTTATGGGCAGCGCAAAACGTTCACCAGACTGTGCGACACAGTGGTTACCTGCTTATGATGGCGTTCTGGGAGTTCTTGTACTCCCCATGCCCGGTCCGAGGCCAGGCTTGACTTGTGAGAGTTTGGCAACCGGGCTGTTGCTTGGAGCGGCCCCCAGGTCAGCAAACCCACTACAACCCGGTTGGTCCGGCACTCCTTGAAGAAAACTATCCAGTTTTATCTTGAAGATGTCCACGGTTGTTCCGGCAATATTTCTTATGGACGCTGGGAGGATGTTGAACAACCGCGGACCTCTGATGTTTATACAGTGTTCTCTGATTGTACCTTTGGCACCCCTGCTCTTCATTAGTTCTATTCTGCATTTTCTTCCATATCGTTCACTCCAGTATGTTGTTATTTTACTGTGCAGATTTGGGACCTGGCCCTCCTGTATTTTCCACGTATATATTATTTGATATCTCTCTCGTCTCCTTTCTAGTGAGTACATTTGGAGAGCATTGAGACGATCCTGTATTCTCTGTATTCCCTCTATTTCAGTAATCTCTCCTGCTCTGAAGGGGGAAGTGAGTACCGAGCAGTACTCAAGCCGGGACAGCACCAATGATTTGAAGAGTACAACCATTATGATGGGATCTCTGAATTTGAAAGTTCTCGTAATCCATCTTATCATTTTTCTGGCTGACGCAATACTTGCTTGGTTATGCTCCCTAAACGTTAGGTCGTCAGACATCATTATTCCCAAATCCTTTACATGCTGCTTTCCTGAACTGAGAGTATCATTAAATACAAATTACCAGTGTTTCAATAACTAGTATCATCAAGGTTTTACCTCAGTAAAGTGTTACCAAGTTTAACCAGTAGGAAGTGTTACTCAGTATTAATCAGAATTACCAAGGGTTAATATAATCAAGTGTTACATCAATGGGTAGGGACTTCAACTTCAATGAAGTCCTGGTGATTGCTCCCGCCTTTCTTTGCCACTGGTTTAAAGTATAAGTTGTGTGCCACATCCAACGTGTTGGCTACGCAGTCCTTTCTGCCTGTGGTAAAACCTTTCCCAGAAAGGGAAATAAAGTAAAGTAAGAAAAATCTTCACCTCTGGCTTCCCAGTAAGGTTTAAAAAAAAATCTCACACTATATATATAAAACTCTGAACTGTAATGCCAATCCTGACTTTAAACACTTCCTAGAAGGTTGTAACAGAACCCATGGGTACCAAACTAGAAACAAATACCTATTTGATAATCTAAGAGTGCGACTTAACCCCAACTATAAATGCTCTGCAAATGAAGTGACCCAGAATGTGGAATGATCTTCCTAATCATGTCAAAAGCTGTACCTCTCTCAACCAGTTTAAGACAAAAACTAAGTAGTACCTAATAAACTCCATGTAACTTACCTTACCCCTAAATGTCAACCCAAGTCTTGCTATTTTCAAACAATATTGACTATTGACCAACTTGTTTATCTGCTGATATCTGCCATGTATAATCTTAAAGTTAGTTTTAGTTTAGTTCGTTTATTATGCACCCTATACCCGTCCTGTGGGGGGAAGTGGAAAGGGTTACAGAGGCACATAATGGGTTCAGGGACTGAATCTTGCAATTAATTAATTAATTTAGCTAAGCAAATTACAGTCTTCATGAACTAGTTACAAAAATTCAATTAATCTCAAAGAAAATTGTATTCTTCTGTTTATTTAGTTAAAATACCTTCTGCTGTTCAGTTGCATTTTCTGCCTTCTATTCATCATTTAATTATCATTATCTATTTTTTTCTTTTTTCCTTTTGTATTAATTCAATTTATGTTTTTGATCTCAATTAGTAATAAGGTTTAGTCTAAGTTTGTTTCCCCTCTCCCCCCTCACACCTTCCCCAAAACGCTGTGCGTATTAGCTGCTATCTTGAGGTTATCTTGAGATGATTTCGGGGCTTTTTAGTGTCCCCGCGGCCAGGTCCTCGACCAGGCCTCCACCCCCAGGAAACAGCCCGTGACAGCTGACTAACTCCCAGGTACCTATTTTACTGCTAGGTAACAGGGGCATAGGGTGAAAGAAACTCTGCCCATTGTTTCTCGCCGGCGCCTGGGATCGAACCCAGGACCACAGGATCACAAGTCCAGCGTGCTGTCCGCTCGGCTCCCTATTATGCTACCTACTCCCAATGCTTCAGGCATTGAATGTACTAGCTCTATCTATTAATCCGACATTATGTTTGTAACTCATTTTCAATGTATCAATGTATGTACCTTTACCTGAATAAATATCTTATCTTATCTTATCTGTTCTCTCACTGTTGTCTTCCTCCTGATGTAGCTGTGGGGCAAACATGTCTTTGTTTCCGATCTCATTTTTATGCCTACTTTCTGCCTTTCTTCTCACACATAGATACTAAATTCTTGCCCTCTGGTGTTCTGTTATTTCTGTAATTCCTTCATGCTTTTGTATTTAATTGCCTTGCTACCTTATATGACCAATTAAACCACAGATTTCTCTTTTGCGTTTTCTTTTTCCTTTTGGGCCAGGATAAACCTGTCTATTGCCTCCTGTTACTTCTGGGTGGTGCAATCTTTCATGTAATATACAGACTTTTTGTCTGAATTCTGTTTTCCATAGTATTCCTATTAGGAATTTTCTCATCTCGTCATAGGGGAGCCGGTCGGCCGAGCGGACAGCACGCGGGACTTGTGATCCTGTGGTCCTGGGTTCGATCCCAGGTGCCGGCGAGAAACAATGGGCAGAGTTTCTTTCACCCTATGCCCCTGTTACCTAGCAGTAAATAGGTACCTGGGTGTTAGTCAGCTGTCACGGGCTGCTTCCTGGGGGTGGAGGCCTGGTCGAGGACCGGGCCGCGGGGACACTAAAAAGCCCCGAAATCATCTCAAGATAACCTCAAGAAGATAGTTTCTTCTTCGATATGCCTGCCCTTTGCTTTCTGGTCCCTTCCTTGGGTAGGTTATTTCTCTTTCCACCAGATACTCATATGTCAGTACACTGTGGTCACTCCTTCCCATGGGGGGCCTGTAATTTTACTTCCCTGTACTTTTACTTTACTCATGTACGGTGAGAATCACATCAAGTCTAGCTGGTTTATCGTTTTCCTTTCATTCTTGTGGGTCTCTTGATATGTTGATTCTATATTTTTTAAATTGCCATGTCGAACAGTTTAACTCTTTGTATCTATTTCTCCATGCGAGTCTCTGTTCTCCCAGTCTGTCTTTCCGTGGTTGAGGTCTCCCATGATTAATAGTCTGGAGCCATTACAGTATCTGTCATCAGAAGCTACTCTCTGTAATATATCAATGGTTGCCCTGTTATTTCTGTCATGCTCGTGTCTGGGGCTACTGTCATTTAGTGGGAGTTGTATATTACTATTTCCTTTGGTCATTCCATTGCCAAAGTTGCCAGTTATGTAGTCTCCGAACCTTTCACAACGTAGGGGGTTCAGAACCTATATAACAGGCACTATGGTACATACTTTATCGATGATATCTTACGTAGTATAATGCTATAAGTTCTTGACTCTCGATCGAAGATCACGGATTCAATACCCGTGGGGGGGGGGAGGCAGAAATGGTTGGGCACGTTTCCTTTTGCCTGATGTTTCCTACGTAGTGCTTTCTTGAGGTTATCTTGAGATGATTTCGAGGCTTTTTAGTGTCCCCGCGGCCCGGTCCTCGACCAGGCCTCCACCCCCAGGAAGCAGCCCGTGACAGCTGACTAACACCCAGGTACCTATTTTACTGCTAGGTAACAGGGGCATAGGGTGAAAGAAACTCTGCCCATTGTTTTTCGCCGGCGCCTGGGATCGAACCCAGAACCACAGGATCACAAGTCCAGCGTGCTGTCCGCCCGGCCGACCGGCTTTAACTCGCACTCTTTGATATCATCTAATATCATGGTTGTTATTATTGAGTGCATATTCTGCATTATTCCTTGAAATGATCCTCAAATTGTGCTACAGATAACCAATGTATAACCCTGAAATTTTATCCTACTTTACCTAGTAATCCTTGTTCATTAGAGTGAATTGTTATATTAATCTAATCTTTGTTTATTGTGTCAAAATTTCTTACAATGTACCTGTTAAAAATTTTTGTCAATTTTACTATAATTTAACTACTTCAAATTACCTGTATCAGTAAAGTATAGCTGTAAAGTACCTATAAACATTTTTATTCAATTTCACTGAAAATTATCTACTTAAAATTATCTGTTAATTTAAGGACTTGCCCGAAACGCTATGTGTTTTTACAAGAATGTAAAATCAACTTCATTTCTATGTTCTCTATTAACCCCGAATGTGCCTTTTTGTATATAAATAAATAAATAAATAAATAAATAAATAAATAAATAAATAAATAAATAAATAAATAAATAAATAAATAAATAAATAAATAAATAAATAAATAAATAAATAAATAAATAAATAAATAAATAAATAAATAAATAAATAAATGTTCACCCAGCAGTAAAAGGAAACCTAGGAGTTAGGCAACTGGTGTGGATATCATCCTTTATCCTAGGGAAGGTCAGTAGTTGGCCTAGGTGGTGGGGAAGGACCTAGATAAGCCTATAATAGGCTTCCAGTCCCCGATGCAAAGTGAATGTAAAATTGTTTAGCCATCCCTTCCACCTCTCAATTCTAACACGTTTTCTCTGGTGAAGGTAAGGACTCCATTAAGGGTAAACTAAAGTTTTATGCAGCGATCTACTCTAATACAATAATAATTGTATTATAGTAGCTCATCTTCTCAGGTGCCCAATCGTTTGGACACTTGAGACCCAATCCCAGAGTAAAGGTGCCCAATCGTTTGGACACCTGAGACCCAATCCCAAAGTAAATGTGCCCAATCGTTTCTGGACTGCCCGGAGATTGAACCCGGGATTCTCGAGTGTGCCCGCTAGAACTTTACTGCGGGACCCGTGCGTGAGGGAGGAAGCTGGTAACCTTAGACCATAAAGAACATTAACAATCTTTATATATACATAAATATTCATTCATTTCATTCCTCAAATGAAACAGCGATGTGGTAATTAATTATAACTTACGGGCTCACCATAGCCCGTGCTACTTGGAACTTTTTGTTCTAGGTAGCGAATCTTTAACAACAACAAGGTAATTAATTCATAATAATACATAATTGTGTCGGGGGACAGGCAGGCAGTGTGTATATATATATACATGTTAGGTTTATGTTCAGGTCCCCCCCCCCACAAGGTCAAACTACTGACCCTCCCCCAGGACTTAACCCTACAAAAGGCTGACAAATACCTAGGTATTTATTTACCTTTTGCAGGAGGTAGGTGAACAGGTGCATTAGGTGATAGGAAACGCGCCCAAATACAACTGTGGTCAACCAGACCTGGCTCCTGGTTGTGAAGCTGACCCCATAACAGTTCAAGCTTCAGGACCCCCTTAACAGTTCAAGCTTCAGGACCACCAATAACAGTTCAAGCTTCAGGACCCCCTTAACAGTTCAAGCTTCAGGACCCCCTTAACAGTTCAAGCTTCAGGACCACCAATAACAGTTCAAGCTTCAGGACCCCCTTAACAGTTCAAGCTTCAGGACCACCAATAACAGTTCAAGCTTCAGGACCCCCTTAACAGTTCAAGCTTCAGGACCACCAATAACAGTTCAAGCTTCAGGACCACCAATAACAGTTCAAGCTTCAGGACCACCAATAACAGTTCAAGCTTCAGGACCACCAATAACAGTTCAAGCTTCAGGACCACCAATAACAGTTCAAGCTTCAGGACCACCAATAACAGTTCAAGCTTCAGGACCCCCTTAACAGTTCAAGCTTCAGGACCACCAATAACAGTTCAAGCTTCAGGACCACCAATAACAGTTCAAGCTTCAGGACCACCAATAACAGTTCAAGCTTCAGGACCACCAATAACAGTTCAAGCTTCAAGACCCCCAATAACAGTTCAAGCTTCAGAACTCCCAATAACAGTTCACATATATATATATATATATATATATATATATATATATATATATATATATATATATATATATATATATATATATATATATATATATATATATATATATATATTTATTAGTATATTTTGGTAGCAGTCTTTCCTGTAGACATATATTATTAAATATGACCGAAAAAGTAAGATTAATAATTCTAACACGAATTTTCTCAATCTTTCGTACATTTCTTTTCACTGTTGGAGGTAATTCAAAAATCAATTCTCCAAAATTCACTTTTATTTCTAGTCTGACGCGACACTTGAGCGCGTTTCGTAAAACTTATTACATTTTCAAAGACTTTACACATACACAACTGAATAGAACTTACATATCTCCGATTTGTTTATATCTACTTTTGAGTGAGGTGGATGGGGTGAGGTGGTATTTAATAGGGTATTAATTTCATCAACACAAGACAGAACACGAAACAATGGGTATTGAAATGGAAGTGATTGTAGAAAGCCTATTGGTCCATATTTCTTGATGCTTCTATATTGGAGCGGAGTCTTGAGGTGGGTAGAATATAGTTGTGCATTAATTGGCTGTTGATTGCTGGTGTTGACTTCTTAATGTGCAGGGCCTCGCAAACGTCAAGCCGTCTGCTATCGCTGTATCTATCGATGATTTCTGTGTTGTTTACTAGGATTTCTCTGGCGATGGTTTGGTTGTGGTAAGAGATTATATGTTCCTTAATGGAGCCCTGTTGCTTATGCATCGTTAAACGCCTAGAAAGAGATGTTGTTGTCTTGCCTATATACTGGGTTTTTTGGAGCTTACAGTCCCCAAGTGGGCATTTGAAGGCATAGACGACGTTGGTCTCTTTAAAGCGTTCTGCTTTGTGTCTGGAGAGTTTCTCATGAGTAGGCTGGCCGTTTTTCTGGTTTTATAGTAAATCGTCAGTTGTATCCACTGATTTTTGTCTGTAGGGATAACGTTTCTATTAACAATATCTTTCAGAACCCTTTCCTCCGTTTTATGAGCTGTGGAAAAGAAGTTCCTGTAAAATAGTCTAATAGGGGGTATAGGTGTTGTGTTGGTTGTCTCTTCAGAGGTTGCATGGCGTTTCACTTTCCTTCTTATGATGTCTTCGACGAAACCATTGGAGAACCCGTTGTTGACTAGGACCTGCCTTACCCTACAGAGTTCTTCGTTGACTTGCTTCCATTCTGAGCTGTGGCTGAGAGCACGGTCGACATATGCGTTAACAACACTCCTCTTGTACCTGTCTGGGCAGTCGCTGTTGGCATTTAGGCACATTCCTATGTTCGTTTCCTTAGTGTAGACTGCAGTGTTTAAACCTCCGCTCTTTTCCATGACTGTTACATCTAGAAAGGGCAGCTTCCCATCCTTTTCCATCTCGTAAGTGAAACGCAGCACGGAACTCTGCTCAAATGCCTCCTTCAGCTCCTGCAGATGTCTGACATCAGGTACCTGTGTAAAAATGTCGTCAACATACCTGCAGTATATGGCCGGTTTCAAGTTCATGTCGACTAAGACTTTTTGCTCGATGGTACCCATGTAGAAGTTTTCAAACAGGACACCTAGGGGAGAACCCATGGCGACCCCATCTACTTGCTTATACATGTGCCCATCCGGGCTCAAGAAGGGTGCCTCTTTAGTACAAGCTTGGAGTAGTTTCCTCAGAATATTTTCTGGTATGTCAAGAGGAGTACAGGCTGGATCACGATACACTCTGTCGGCTATCATCCCGATTGTCTCGTCCACAGGTACGTTGGTAAACAGCGATTCTACGTCCAACGAGGCTCTTATCCCTGTGTCCCGTGTGCCCCGCAGTAAGTCAACAAATTCCTTTGGAGACTTCAGGCTGAAGGCGCAAGGAACATAAGGAGTCAGCAGGCCGTTGAGTCGCTTCGCCAGTCTGAACGTGGGTGTGGGTATCTGGCTAATGATTGGCCGAAGTGGGTTTCCAGGCTTGTGTGTCTTGACATTTCCATACGCATATCCAGGTTTATATTCCCCAATGATCTTTGGCAGGTGGAGTCCGGATTTCTTGGCGTTCACAGTTTCGATCAGTTTGTTGACCTTTGCTTTCAATTCGGCTGTAGTGTCCTTCGTTACCCTTTGGAACTTAGTTTGGTCAGAGAGTATGAGGTTCATTTTCGCCAGATATTCGTCTTTTTTAAGAATGACATATATTGGCGACTTGTCACCTCTCCTGACAACTATCTCCTTGTTCTCACGAAGGCTTTTAGCTGCCGCTTTGAGCTCGGGGGACAGTATGGTGCTTCTGTAATTGCCTCGATTCTTTCCTCCTTCTGCAATAAGTTCTGCTTGTAAGGTATCTTTGGTAGTGACCTTTTTTTGTGTCTCGAGGTCGAATATGTCGTCCAACAGAATTTCCAACTCTACTTTCCGGGCCATCTCACTCGGTCTGGACATAACGTGACAGTTTATGCCCAGATTTAGGAGAGTGACTTGGTCCTCAGTGAGGTTAATTCCTGCAAGGTTCAGGAAGCCATCTCTTGGTCGTGGAATTGCCAAAGGTCCTCCATATAATGTTGTTAGTTTCTTGATAATCCTTGTTTCAGTGCTGAGGTGATGTCGGCCTGTGAGGATGTCGAGGTGTTGTTCAATGCGGGTACGGATACTTTCGTCGATGTTGCTATTTCTCCACTCGTTTGTAGCATTTCTCCAAACGAGTGGAGAAATAGCAACATCGACAAAAGTATCCGTACCCGCATTGAACAACACCTCGATATCCTCACAGACCGACATCACCTCAGCACTGAAACAAGGATTATCAAGAAACTAACAACATTATATGGAGGACCTATGGCAATTCCACGACCAAGAGATGGCTTCCTGAACCTTGCAAGAATTAACCTCACTGAGGACCAAGTCACTCTCCTAAATCTGGGCATAAACTGTCACGTTATGTCCAGACCGAGTGAGATGGCCCGGAAAGTAGAGTTGGAAATTCTGTTGGACGACATATTCGACCTCGAGACACAAAAGAAGGTCACTACCAAAGATACCTTACAAGCAGAACTTATTGCAGAAGGAGGAAAGAATCGAGGCAATTACAGAAGCACCATACTGTCCCCCGAGCTCAAAGCGGCAGCTAAAAGCCTTCGTGAGAACAAGGAGATAGTTGTCAGGAGAGGTGACAAGTCGCCAATATATGTCATTCTTAAAAAAGACGAATATCTGGCGAAAATGAACCTCATACTCTCTGACCAAACTAAGTTCCAAAGGGTAACGAAGGACACTACAGCCGAATTGAAAGCAAAGGTCAACAAACTGATCGAAACTGTGAACGCCAAGAAATCCGGACTCCACCTGCCAAAGATCATTGGGGAATATAAACCTGGATATGCGTATGGAAATGTCAAGACACACAAGCCTGGAAACCCACTTCGGCCAATCATTAGCCAGATACCCACACCCACGTACAGACTGGCGAAGCGACTCAACGGCCTGCTGACTCCTTATGTTCCTTGCGCCTTCAGCCTGAAGTCTCCAAAGGAATTTGTTGACTTACTGCGGGGCACACGGGACACAGGGATAAGAGCCTCGTTGGACGTAGAATCGCTGTTTACCAACGTACCTGTAGACGAGACAATCGGGATGATAGCCGACAGAGTGTATCGTGATCCAGCCTGTACTCCTCTTGACATACCAGAAAATATTCTGAGGAAACTACTCCAAGCTTGTACTAAAGAGGCACCCTTCTTGAGCCCGGATGGGCACATGTATAAGCAAGTAGATGGGGTCGCCATGGGTTCTCCCCTAGGTGTCCTGTTTGAAAACTTCTACATGGGTACCATCGAGCAAAAAGTCTTAGTCGACATGAACTTGAAACCGGCCATATACTGCAGGTATGTTGACATTTTTACACAGGTACCTGATGTCAGACATCTGCAGGAGCTGAAGGAGGCATTTGAGCAGAGTTCCGTGCTGCGTTTCACTTACGAGATGGAAAAGGATGGGAAGCTGCCCTTTCTAGATGTAACAGTCATGGAAAAGAGCGGAGGTTTCCACACTGCAGTCTACACTAAGGAAACGAACATAGGAATGTGCCTAAATGCCAACAGCGACTGCCCAGACAGGTACAAGAGGAGTGTTGTTAACGCATATGTCGACCGTGCTCTCAGCCACAGTTCAGAATGGAAGCAAGTCAACGAAGAACTCTGTAGGGTAAGGCAGGTCCTAGTCAACAACGGGTTCTCCAATGGTTTCGTCGAAGACATCATAAGAAGGAAAGTGAAACGCCATGCAACCTCTGAAGAGACAACCAACACAACACCTATACCCCCTATTAGACTATTTTACAGGAACTACTTTTCCACAGCTCATAAAACGGAGGAAAGGGTTCTGAAAGATATTGTTAATAGAAACGTTATCCCTACAGACAAAAATCAGAGGATACAACTGACGATTTACTATAAAACCAGAAAAACGGCCAGCCTACTCATGAGAAACTCTCCAGACACAAAGCAGAATGCTTTAAAGAGACCAACGTCGTCTATGCCTTCAAATGCCCACTTGGGGACTGTAAGCTCCAAAAAAACCCAGTATATTGGCAAGACAACAACATCTCTTTCTAGGCGTTTAACGATGCATAAGCAACAGGGCTCCATTAAGGAACATATAATCTCTTCCCACAACCAAACCATCGCCAGAGAAATCCTAGTAAACAACACAGAAATCATCGATAGAAACAGCGATAGCAGACGGCTTGACGTTTGCGAGGCCCTGCACATTAAGAAGTCAACACCAGCAATCAACAGCCAATTAATGCACAACTATATTCTACCCACCTCAAGACTCCGCTCCAATATAGAAGCATCAAGAAATATGGACCAATAGGCTTTCTACAATCACTTCCATTTCAATACCCATTGTTTCGTGTTCTGTCTTGTGTTGATGAAATTAATACCCTATTAAATACCACCTCACCCCATCCACCTCACTCAAAAGTAGATATAAACAAATCGGAGATATGTAAGTTCTATTCAGTTGTGTATGTGTAAAGTCTTTGAAAATGTAATAAGTTTTACGAAACGCGCTCAAGTGTCGCGTCAGACTAGAAATAAAAGTGAATTTTGGAGAATTGATTTTTGAATTACCTCCAACAGTGAAAAGAAATGTACGAAAGATTGAGAAAATTCGTGTTAGAATTATTAATCTTACTTTTTCGGTCATATTTAATAATATATATATATATATATATATATATATATATATATATATATATATATATATATATATATATATATATATATATATATATATATATATATATATATATATATATATATATATATATATGGGCAGGTCCTTAATCCTAACTTTCCCCGGAATACGACCCTGCCAAATCGTTTATCACTTCACTGCTGGGTGAACAGAGGTGTACAATTAAGGGTTTGTCGCCTATAAGTCAAGCCTCCTCGGCCAGGACACGAACCCAGGCCAAATTGGTCGGGAAGTGCCGGGCGAGGGTTTTACTACTGTGCCACGGAGACTGCTGAACCCCGGGGTTCAACTACACTGTTTCTGAGAACACCTGGCGAGGTGCTGGACCAGTTATCTGCTGGACCTGTCATCTGCTGGACCCGTTATCTGCTGGACCTGTTATCTGCTGGACCTGTCATCATCTGGACCTGTCATCTGCTGGACCTGTCATCATCTGGACCTGTCATCCGCTGGACCTGTCATCTGCTGGACCTGTCATCTGCTGGACCTGTCATCCGCTGGACCTGTCATCTGCTGGACCTGTCATCTGCTGGACCTGTCATCCGCTGGACCTGTCATCTGCTGGACCTGTCATCTGCTGGACCTGTCATCCGCTGGACCTGTCATCCGCTGGACCTGTCATCCGCTGGACCTGTCATCCGCTGGACCTGTCATCCGCTGGACCTGTCATCCGCTGGACCTGTCATCTGCTGGACCTGTCATCTGCTGGACCTGTCATCTGCAGGACCTGTCATCTGCTGGACCTGTCATCCGCTGGACCTGTCATCCGCTGGACCTGTCATCCGCTGGACCTGTCATCTGCTGGACCTGTCATCTGCTGGACCTGTCATCTGCTGGACCTGTCATCCGCTGGACCTGTCATCTGCTGGACCTGTCATCCGCTGGACCTGTCATTCGCTGGACCTGTCATCCGCTTGACCTGTCATCTGCTGGACCTGTCATCTGCTGGACCTGTCATCCGCTGGACCTGTCATCCGCTGGACCTGTCATCTGCTGGACCTGTCATCTGCTGGACCTGTCATCCGCTGGACCTGTCATTCGCTGGACCTGTCATCCGCTGGACCTGTCATCTGCTGGACCTGTCATCTGCTGGACCTGTCATCCGCTGGACCTGTCATCCGCTGGACCTGTCATCCTCAGCCTCCAGAACATAATGGTAAGTGCAGGAGTCAGCAACAACTCTCTTGGGTGGAAATGTCTCATTTTTCTTGAAGCTTTAACCCTCTGTACCAATAAGGGACGTCCAGGGGATGGACGTCCAGGGGATGAACGTCCAGGGGATGGACGTCCAGGGAGATGGACGTCCAGGGGGATGAACGTCCAGGGGATGGACGTCCAGGGGATGGACGTCCAGGGAGATGGACGTCCAGGGGATGAACCTTCCTGGATTTATTTAAGATAATTATCAGAAGAAAGCATTAAGCCAGGACGACAATATAGCACTGGGACTGGACAGGAGGCCTAGGAGCTAGGCCTCCTAGGGTCGGACGGAGGCCATAAAAGACTAAAAAAATACAGAATACAGAAAGACTCGTCAAGGTGAATGAAGTTAAATGGGATCAAAGTCGCAGAGGGTTACCTACAGAAGTTATAAGTGGAGATATCTCTCAGTCCAGCCGGAAACTCAACTTAAACCCGGAACTCTTTGGCGGAAGATAACCAACTGAGCGCCACCCCACAACGCCTTGAAAATGGAAGTTGGGAAAGAATTGATCATTTGTATTATATCTTTAATTCTCCCATAATTCTCTTAATGGTTGTTGGAATTCAATCTCAACAAGCGTAAGGTGTAAGGATAAGAAATGGGATAACAGAACATGAGGTATCTACATATTAATATCTATTAGTATCTATATATTAAGGGGAAGAAGACAACAGGAATCGGAAGCAGAGAAGTGGATGTAATATTTGAGTGGACGTAATTCCAACACTGACACGAGAGGCACGCATGAAGGATGGATAACATGGCCACCACATGGGACACGGATGAGGCGGCTGGGCCGTGGCTGTGGTAGATGAGGCGGCTGGGCCGTGGCTGTGGTAGATGAGGCGGCTGGACCGTGGCTGTGGTAGATGAGGCGGCTGGACCGTGGCTGTGGTAGATGAGGCGGCTGGACCGTGGTTGTGGCAGATGAGGCGGCTGGACCGTGGCTGTGGTAGATGAGGCGGCTGGGCCGTGGCTGTGGCAGATGAGGCGGCTGGGCCGTGGCTGTGGTAGATGAGGCGGCTGGGCCGTGGCTGTGGTAGATGAGGCGGCTGGACCGTGGCTGTGGTAGATGAGGCGGCTGGACTGTGGCTGTGGCAGATGAGGCGGCTGGACCGTGGCTGTGGTAGATGAGGCGGCTGGGCCGTGGCTGTGGCAGATGAGGCGGCTGGGCCGTGGCTGTGGTAGATGAGGCGGCTGGGCCGTGGCTGTGGTAGATGAGGCGGCTGGACCGTGGCTGTGGTAGATGAGGCGGCTGGGCCGTGGCTGTGGTAGATGAGGCGGCTGGACCGTGGCTGTGGTAGATGAGGCGGCTGGACCGTGGCTGTGGTAGATGAGGCGGCTGGACCGTGGCTGTGGCAGATGAGGCGGCTGGACCGTGGCTGTGGTAGATGAGGCGGCTGGACCGTGGCTGTGGTAGATGAGGCGGCTGGACCGTGGCTGTGGCAGATGAGGCGGCTGGACCGTGGCTGTGGTAGATGAGGCGGCTGGACCGTGGCTGTGGTAGATGAGGCGGCTGGACCGTGGCTGCTGCGGCTGGTCAGTGACTGTGGCAACTGGAGTGATGGACCGCGGATGTAACAGTTGAGGAAGCCTGCCGGTCCGTGGCTCCTGAGACCCTGGTTCACCTTCTGAGACAGCTGACCTTCTGAGTCGTCCTCCCTGGGGTCTTCTGCCGCCGCGTCCGTACTTTTTGTTCCGTGTTCGTGTTTGCTCGCCGCTTAGCACGGCGTTTATCCTCGTCCCTCCCCCCACGTCCTCGTCCTTGGGTATTCATGTGTGGGTGTTTGATCTGGCCCGGCCACGGTACACAACCCAACATCATCATCTAAACAAAAAAATATAGCTGTATAAGTGTTTAGGTTTGGATTCATGCTTATTGAAGATGTATTTTGAAAGCACGGGGGATGGTTGTGAATGATGACGGGACTGTTCTCTAGTCACCCCGGGATACGAATATATAATAACACGGTGTTCCATCAACCACCTTTTTCCAGCCAGGAGGCGTCGAGACGGAGGGCCGTGGCGTCTGAAATGTCTGAAGAGGAGGAAGTTTAAGGCATCTTTTATGTCTGGAAGTGAAGTCTGAACATCTATCATCCCTGGAAGATATTTTAATGCATCTTTTATGTCTGCAAGTGAAGTCTGAGGATCTATCGTCACTAGAAGATGTGTCTTTCATGTTTGGAAGTAGAATCGAAAATCCAACTGTGTTCTTAAGAATAATCTTGCCAGCATACACATTTATGATTCTTGTGGAAGAGAGGTCGAGGTATCTGCCATCTTGACATACTTGGCATTTGACCTAGGTGGCAGGGAAGTCGAGGCGTGAGCCATATGTGGAAAATGAGGAGACGTGTATCCTTACGTGCTCCCAGCCGTGATCTGTTTTACTGCCCATATTCTGGACTCCAACATCCAACACCTTCTGGACTCCAACATCCAACACCTGTCACTCACCCCCCCCCCCCCCGCCTACCCAAGATAATTCCTCCCCCCCCCCCGCCCACCCAAGATAATTTCTCCCCCCCCCCCTAATCTGCACCCTCTTCTCTCTGTCTCCTTCTTCCATTCTCTTATTCTCTCTCTTTTTTTTTAACTAGGATTATGGTTCATAAGGGCTGTCAAATGACGTACCTAGTGGAGCTGCAAGTAAGACTTGTTATCCTACCTCAGCTCATCTGATGCCTGCCTCCATAGATTTATATAATTGATGAGATTATTACTTTTATCGATTAGGAATAAACTAACTTTAATGTTAAGTAATTACCATATAAGAAACAGGGTGAGCCAGCTGTGTGGCAGAGGTGTCACATGGTTGGTTGACACCTTACACGTGTGGCAGCGTGTTCTCTCAACAGGTTCCAAGATGCCAGTCACCCCAGGAACAAATGACCGCTGATGAAGTGATGTTCTTGAGAAAGGCATTACCAGTACTATACTGTTGCTGGCTGAACGCCTCATGTTATGGGTCGCAACTTCTGGATGTCCGCGGAGTTGGGCCACATGATCAAGGAACCTTGAACATACTGGCCTCATAGATAACAGTAAGTCCAACATCTCGCTGGTTTTAAAGGCTCTGGTGTTAAGACCAGTTCACCCAGACTTGGTCAATCAATCTCTCAATCTCTCAATCTCTCAATCTCTCAATCTCTCAATCTCTCAATCTCTCTCTCTCTCTCTCTCAATCTCTCAATCTCTCTCTCAATCTCTCTCTCTCTCTCTCTCTCTCTCTGTGTGTGTGTGTGTGCCATATCTTACTTATGTAGTATGCGGTCAACGTCATACAAAGAGTTACACAATCTTGAGGTTATCTTATCTTGAGATGATTTCGGGGCTTTTAGTGTCCCCGCGGCCCGGTCCTCGACCAGGCCTCCACCCCCAGGAAGCAACCCGTGACAGCTGACTAACACCCAGGTACCTATTTTACTGCTAGGTAACAGGGGCATAGGGTGAAAGAAACTCTGCCCATTGTTTCTCGCCGGCGCCCGGGATCGAACCCGGGACCACAGGATCACAAGTCCAGCGTGCTGTCCGCTCGGCCGACCGGCTCCCTAAGGTAAATGCAAAATACAACAAATAATATGTTACAAGTTCATAAAAAGAGTGCTTGGAGTGACTGTAGTGGATGAGAAGGAGTCACGGCTGAAAAAAGTAAACAAGTCTGTCTTAACCCACCATGAAACTAAATCAGCAAATAGAATGAATTAAAAGTTTTAAATAAGCGTGAAGACGAGCAGGGTGCTCCAGGTCACGTGTCAAGGCGGCAAGAAGAGACGTGAAGAATGTTAATGATGGTGTTCTGAGGGTAGGGGCGGGAGGGCGGCCATCTTGCCTAGCTTGGCCCGTCCTGTCCTCCCTGGGCGGGGAGCATCTCCCACACTCTCACCCACGACCTTTACCACCATCCTCCAGCCCCCGCCACCACATTCCACTGCCAAATAATCATGTATGGCGACCCCACAGTTGATCAGAATCAAAGAGAACCCCCAGAGACAACCCCCAAGACGTCACGGTGAGAAACGCTGGTTTAACAAGAGCAGCGGTGGCGACCATTGGCAGCCCCTAGCCAGGGGGGGTTTGGGTTCGATTAATTCGATTTGTTCCACAATTAAAATATTTCTAATATTTTGTATATGAATGATATATGTAAAGTATTTATATAAGTATATAAAATGTATTTATCGTTATTGTTGATGGTTAGCGAGAAACAAAGCAAGGTGGAGGAGCGTCACTGTGTGCATCCGGCGCCTGGCGGCGGCCCGCGGTCACCACCAACTGTTTCACTTTCCCCTTCACCTGAGCCCCCCCCCCCCCCCAGCTGGCTGACCTTGGCGGTCGACTCCAGTTTTTTTATCTGTTTTCTCTTCATCCTCCCGCTACTCCACACACACACAGTCAGGAGACTGTGTCAGGAGAATGTCAGGAGAATTGCCCAGTTGCTGGAAGAAGACAAATGTCGTGCCGATCTTCAAGAAAGGTGATAGGGAGGAGGCACTTAACTATAGACCTGTATCACTGACAAGCATCCCCTGTAAAATACTGGAAAGAATAATTAGGCTACGACTGGTTGCACACCTGGAGAACATTAGGTTTGTTTGTGAACAAACATTAGGTTGTGTTTGTGTGGTTTGTGAACAAACATCAACATGGGTTCTGGACAGGGAAATCGTGCCTAACAAACCTTCTGGAATTCTATGATAAAATAACGAGGATAAGACAGGACAGAGATGATTGGGCAGACTGCATATTTCTGGACTGCCAAAAAGCCTTTGATACAGTACCGCACATGAGACTGCTGTTCAAGCTCGAGAGGCAGGCGGGGGTGGGGGGAAAGGTCCTAGCATGGATAAGGAACTACCTAACAGGAAGGAGCCAAAGAGTTACGGTAAGGGGCGAGAAGTCGGACTGGCGAACAGTAACAAGTGGAGTACCACAAGGATCGGTGCTGGGACCAATTCTATTTCTTGTATATGTTAACGACATGTTTGCAGGCGTAGAGTCCTACATGTCGATGTTTGCGGATGACGCGAAGTTGATGAGAAGAGTTGTGACAGATGAGGATTGCAGGATCCTCCAAGAGGATCTGAACAGGTTGCAGAGATGGTCAGAGAAATGGCTACTGGAATTCAACACGAGCAAATGTAAAGTTATGGAAATGGGACTAGGAGATAGGAGACCAAAGGGACAGTACACAATGAAGGGGAACAGCCTACCTGTGACGACGCGTGAAAGAGACCTGGGGGTGGACGTAACACCTAATCTATCTCCTGAGGCACATATAAATAGGATAACGACAGCAGCGTACTCTACACTGGCAAAAGTTAGAACATCATTCAGAAACCTAAGTAAGGAGGCATTTAGGGCACTTTACACTGCCTACGTAAGGTCAGTCTTAGAGTATGCCGCCTCATCATGGAGTCCCCATCTGAAGAAGCATATAATGAAACTGGAAAAGGTTCAGAGGTTTGCAACGAGACTCGTCCCAGAGCTACGAGAGATGGGGTATGAGGAGCGCCAGAGGGAACTGTGCCTTACGACACTAGAAAGAAGAAGGGAGAGGGGGACATGATAGGAACGTATAAGATACTCAGAGGGATTGACAGAGTGGACATAGACGAAATGTTCACACGGAATAGTAACAGAACGAGGGGACATGGATGGAAGCTTGAAACTCAGATGAGTCACAGAGATGTTAGGAAGTTTTCTTTTAGCGTGAGAGTAGTGGGAAAATGGAATGCACTTCAGGAACAGGTTGTGGAAGCAAATACTATTCATAATTTTAAAACCAGGTATGATAGGGAAATGGGACAGGAGTCATTGCTGTACACAACCGATGCTCGAAAGGCGGGATCCAAGAGTCAATGCTCGATCCTGCAGACACAACTAGGTGAGTACAACTAGGTGAGTACAGTGTGTGTGTGTGTGTGTGTGAGAAAAACAGCTGAGAAAAGGTATGAAAATTATATAGCTAATACAGCCAAGACCGAACCAAAGCTACTACACAGTCACATCAGGAGGAAGACAACAGTGAAGGAACAGGTGATGAAACTTAGGGTGGGCGAGGACAGGTACACAAAGAATGACAAAGAGGTGTGTGAAGAACTCAACAAAAGGTTCCAGGAGGTCTTTACAATAGAACAGGGAGATGTCACGGCGCTAGAAGAGGTGGCAGCAAACCAGGTGACCTTGGATAGGTTCGAAATTACAAGAGATGAGGTCAAGAAGCACCTATTGGAGCTGGATGTGAGAAAAGCTGTTGGGCCGGACGGAATCTCGCCATGGATATTGAAAGAGTGTGCAGGAGCACTTTGCTTACCACTCTCCATAGTGTATAGTAGGTCACTGGAAACGGGGGACCTACCAGAAATATGGAAGACTGCTAATGTAGTACCAATATACAAAAAGGGTGACAGACAAGAGGCACTGAACTACAGGCCAGTGTCCTTAACTTGTATACCATGCAAGGTGATGGAGAAGATTGTGAGAAAAAACCTAGTAACACATCTGGAGAGAAGAGACTTCGTGACAACCCATCAACATGGGTTCAGGGAGGGTAAATCTTGCCTTACAGGCTTGATAGAATTCTACGATCAGGTGACAAAGATTAAGCAAGAAAGAGAAGGGTGGGCGGACTGCATTTTTTTGGACTGTCGGAAAGCCTTTGACACAGTACCCCATAAAAGGTTGATGCATAAGCTGGAGAAACAGGCAGGAGTAACTGGTAGGGCGCTCCAGTGGACAAGGGAGTACCTAAGCAATAAGACGCAGAGAGTTACAGTGAGGGGTGAGACCTCAGACTGGCGTGAAGTCACCAGTGGAGTTCCACAGGGCTCTGTACTTGGACCTATCCTGTTTCTGATATACGTAAATGATCTCCCAGAGGGTATAGACTCATTCCTCTCAATGTTTGCTGACGACGCCAAAATTATGAGAAGGATTAAGACAGAGGAGGACAGCTTGAGGCTTCAAGAAGACCTGGACAAGCTGCAGGAATGGTCGAACATATAGCTGGCTGTTAACATTGGAACATTGGCTGTTAGAGTTTAACCCAAGCAAATGTAATGTAATGAAGATAGGGGTAGAAAGCAGGAGACCAGATACAAGGTACCATTTGGGAGATGAAATACTTTAAGAGTCAGAGAGAGAGAAAGACCTGAGGGTTGATATCACGCCAGACCTGTCCCCTGAAGCTCATATCAAGAGGATAACATCAGCAGCATATGCCAGGTTGGCTAACATAAGAACGGCCTTTAGAAACTTGTGTAAGGAATCTTTCAGAACATTATATACCACATATGTCAGACCAATCCTGGAGTATGCGGCTCCAGCATGGAGTCCATATCTAGTCAAGCATAAGACTAAACTGGAAAAGGTTCAAAGGTTTGCCACCAGACTAGTACCCGAGCTGAGAGGTATGAGCTACGAGGAGAGACTACGGGAATTAAACCTCACTTCGTTGGAAGACAGGAGAGTTAGGGGGGGACATGATCACCACATTCAAGATTCTCAAGGAAATTGAGAGGCGGGACCAAAGAGCCAGAGCTCAACCCCCGCAAACACAACCAGGTGAGTACAACTAGGTGAGTACACACACACACACACACACACACACACACACACACACACACACACACACACACACACACACACACACACACACACACACACACACACACACACACACACACACCTGGTAGCCTGGTGAATAGCGAGCAGGACTCGTAATTCTGTGGCGCGGGTTCGATTCCCGCACCAGGTAGAAACAAATGGGCAAAGTTTCTTTCACCCTGAATGCCCCCTGTTACCTAGCAGTAAATAGGTACCTGGGAGTTAGTCAGCTGTCACGAGCTGCTTCCTGGGGTGTGTGTGTGTGTACTCACCTAGTTGTGTTTGCGGGGGCCGAGCTCTGGCTCTCTGGTCCCGCCTCTCAACCGTCAATCAACAGGTGTACAGATTCCTGAGCCTATTGGGCTCTATCATATCTACACTTGAAACTGTGTATGGAGTCAGCCTCCACCACATCACTTCCTAATGCATTCCATTTGTCAACCACTCTGACACTAAAAAAGTTCTTTCTAATATCTCTGTGGCTCATTTGGGCACTCAGTTTCCACCTGTGTCCCCTTGTGCGTGTTCCCCTTGTGTTAAATAGACTGTCTTTATCTACCCTATCAATTCCCTTCAGAATCTTAAATGTGGTGATCATGTCCCCCCTTACTCTTCTGTCTTCCAGCGAAGTGAGGTTTAATTCCCGTAGTCTCTCCTCGTAGCTCATACCTCTCAGCTCGGGTACTAGTCTGGTGGCAAACCTTTGAACCTTTTCCAGTTTAGTCTTATCCTTGTGTAACACTGTAAAAGTGTTTGGGTTAGTTTATTTAAAATATATATAGAGTACACGAGTCACAAACAAGGATCTGAGAGGCGCCAGTTGTCTGCCTGAGATCTCACACCTCTAACCGTTAATGACCCCAAGTGACCTGAGGTCAGATCATGATAATTTCACCTTGCTTCCGCTAAGCGTATAATTGGAGCCGGGTAGCCTTCAAACATGCCGACGTTTAAGGAGTGGCTTGGTAGTGCCGGAGGCTATCTATTTGTGGGCGGAGTTAGCTACTAGGTTCCCCAATATAAACTCGGAGAGCTATCCAGCATGAGGGATTAACAGACAGAACGGCAGTCAGGATTGCAGAAGAGACGGCCTAGCAGGAAGGCTGTCGGCCGGCAGGGCGGGAGTCTCTGTCAACTACAGACCCCCCCCCCCCCTCTATCCAGCTATAGGCAGAGACACTTGGTGAGTGAACAGTAAGGTGACTTGGTCGTGTTTTACATATGTTGTGTGATGATCAGGGGCAGTCAAGTTGTAGGGTTCTCGAATTCTTGGATGATGACTCACTTTGCATATTAAACTGGAACATTTTAATTGAATTGCTAAATTATGATACTTCATGTGAAATATAATTATGAATTTATTATTTAAATTGTGTTTAACTTTGTTCCCTAGAGCTTTGAGTTGAGGTGAGAAAGCCTCTGTGGTTACTGTTTTCATGGTTTAGACTGAGTACATGATAAAGATGGGAACTACTAATAATGAACTCATGATAACATCTTTGGTGAATATTTTGATACAGACAAGTTCCATTCCTTGTCTTGTATGTAATGATCATGAATGGATGGTGGCAGCATTTCGTCTTCTACTATCAACTCTTCTACGTCTACTTTCTACTCTTCTACATCTACCTATCTACTCCTCTCCCTCCACCCCTCTCTGAACTCTCACTTTCAACTAATGACCCTCCTCGCTCCTCCCACCTCCCTACCTCTCACCCCAAATCCTCACTAATTACTTCACTATTCATTTCTTTCCTTTCGTTTTCTCGTATACGTTTGTGGCAATGATTAGGTATTCTAGAGTTCTCTCTAGAGTTTCGGGTAACTGATCAAGTTACGGCGCCTTGTAGTCTTAGCACCTAGGTAGTCAAATACCTAGGTTACAAGGTGTTGAACCAGAGAGGTTGCCTTAGGAACTCTGGAGGGTGCTCTAGAATAGTTAGCTAACTGGGGACGGGATAACGGACTAGAGAGAGCTGTTTCCCCCGGCCTCGTTAGTTAACTGGGGGATGGAATAATGGACAAGATAGAGCTATTTCCCCCACCCCCCGTTACAATGGTGGCAGCGGTGTTGAACAATGTTTAAGGTATTGGTGTTCTTTTGAACATTGTTCAGTCCCACGTGTCTTTTTGCCGCTCAGGCGCTATCAGGGAGATCTTGACAGGTGTTTTACTTTCGCGATTTAGCGAGTTTTTTCAGGTTAGGAGATAGTGATTCTCTTGCGTTGTGATTTTGTGAGTTTTGTGAAGTTCAGGGAATGTTCACCAGAACTTGCGTGTGTAGTGATTAATGTTAGTAATAAGATTTGGCGATTTGGGAACTTAGCGGTGTTGGTAGTGCAGGTCAGCTGAGTGTGACAGGTGACCTCGCATGTCCCACGGGGACACCCAGACACCGCTGGTCTCCAGGTCAGTGGGGAGTGGCAGGTGTAGTTCTTAAATAGATTTTAAGTAGTTTTTAGTGGTTCTGCTCAGATTATTGCGATCGACTGTTTTACTCCATTTGAACGCAATAACCCGAGGTGTACTGGTCTTGTACAGCATGCTAGGGGGAGCCTTAGTATGTCAGTAGACTTCACGTTGGGGACGCTCGACGTTAGATAGTCTGGTCACAGGGGTGGCAACAGTTTTGAGTTGTTGACCGGCGGAGAAGCTAGGAAAACACTCTGGGTCACGTAGGTGGCTGTAGGTTAAGGGTGGGAGTAATGGTTAATTATGTACTTAAGATTAGGAAAGGTACAGTTAAGTGAGGCTAGTGTTTGTCTATTAGTATTGATTTTTTTGTGTGTGACAAGTTAAAAGTAGTGATGACCTTATTCTCTCTTCTCTAACTTTCCTCTGTTACTGTCTTATGTTCCACCAAGTCAATATCATTCAGAGTTAATTGGATTATTAAAATTTAAGTGTAGTTGTTGCCAGGAGGAGAGCTTATAATTGGACTGTGTAACCCTATACAAACTACAGGGTCACATAACATATCTTGGGAGCACGATATTGTCGCCTTTCTGTTCACCCACAGGTGGGAGCCAGAAGAGAGGAGAGACGCACATACAAAAGAGGGAGACGGCTGCTGTGTACCACACTCACGGGCGTTAATCACCACCACCACGACCAGCCCACTACCTGGAGGTCACGGCTCCACCACCATCACCACCCCAGGGGACCCCAAGATGCAGCCCTCTCGGTCAGTCAACATTGGTCTACCCATTGGACCCCAAGACGGACGGACCCCAGCGGACCCCCAGTGGACCCCAGGTCGTTCTGCAGACGACCCCAGACGACCCAGTAAACATGGAAGAGGAGCAACAACGATTCCAGTCTGTCCCACCAACATCGGTCTACCCAGGATGGACCCCAGGACGGACGGACCCCAATGGACCCCAGGTCGCTTGTCAAAGACCCATGGGAGGAGGAAGAGAGAAGAAAGAAGAGAGAAGAAGGAAGAGAGAAGAAAGAAGAAAGAAGAAGAAGAAGATAAGACAAGCTGAGTGAGACACGATGCCTCGTGTCCCTTGCTGGTGTCAGCATCATTGCATGGAGCGTAATTGCAAGACAGGATCGTTTGCCTTAACTGGCCGCCCCTCCTACAAGCAGGTAGCTCTGTTGAGTGATTCTTCCTGTGTCGTGCGGACTTGATGTGGCTGTCAGAAGTAGCTCTCTGAAGGAGGCGTGCTGGAGCAACAGGGAGGAGAAGAGTAGGATGGGATTTCTACTGTTGGCAACTATATGAAGGTCTCGAAACTTGTAGTCCCTATAGCTGTGAAGAACCCCAATATACGTCTCTCATGGTGACTGACGTAGGGCCAATTACAGATCAGCTGGGACAACCGAATTCCACGGTCCTGTGCACAGTTCAAGTAGTAACGGCTTTCGGGTTGACCAAGTGTTGTTGTGCGTTAACGACGGAGAAGCGACGGAGGCAGTTGTGTTGAAGAAATGTGGTACAGGATTATCTACAAGACCAAGCAGTGACGTCGCCCAGCCAGAGACAATGGACGTCTGTCTATATATTTCATTTTTTAGAGTAGGATGATGTATATTTGTTTAGCTAGGATGTATTCTTTTCGTTAATAAAGTTGTCGCACACAGCTAGCTTGCTTTAGCAGTGTTGCAAAAACTTTATTTTCGGGGAGAAGGGGAGATGTAACACTGTAAAAGTGTTTGGGTTAGTTTATTTAAAATATATATAGAGTACACGAGTCACAGACAAGGATCTGAGAGGCGCCAGTTGTCTGCCTGAGATCTCACACCTCTAACCGTTAATGACCCCAAGTGACCTGAGGTCAGATCATGATAATTTCACCTTGCTTCCGCTAAGCGTATAATTGGAGCCGGGTAGCCTTCAAACATGCCGACGTTTAAGGAGTGGCTTGGTAGTGCCGGAGGCTATCTATTTGTGGGCGGAGTTAGCTACTAGGTTCCCCAATATAAACTCGGAGAGCTATCCAGCATGAGGGATTAACAGACAGAACGGCAGTCAGGATTGCAGAAGAGACGGCCTAGCAGGAAGGCTGTCGGCCGGCAGGGCGGGAGTCTCTGTCAACTACAGACCCCCCCCCCCCCCCCCTCTATCCAGCTATAGGCAGAGACACTTGGTGAGTGAACAGTAAGGTGACTTGGTCGTGTTTTACATATGTTGTGTGATGATCAGGGGCAGTCAAGTTGTAGGGTTCTCGAATTCTTGGATGATGACTCACTTTGCATATTAAACTGGAACATTTTAATTGAATTGCTAAATTATGATACTTCATGTGAAATATAATTATGAATTTATTATTTAAATTGTGTTTAACTTTGTTCCCTAGAGCTTTGAGTTGAGGTGAGAAAGCCTCTGTGGTTACTGTTTTCATGGTTTAGACTGAGTACATGATAAAGATGGGAACTACTAATAATGAACTCATGATAACATCTTTGGTGAATATTTTGATACAGACAAGTTCCATTCCTTGTCTTGTATGTAATGATCATGAATGGATGGTGGCAGCATTTCGTCTTCTACTATCAACTCTTCTACGTCTACTTTCTACTCTTCTACATCTACCTATCTACTCCTCTCCCTCCACCCCTCTCTGAACTCTCACTTTCAACTAATGACCCTCCTCGCTCCTCCCACCTCCCTACCTCTCACCCCAAATCCTCACTAATTACTTCACTATTCATTTCTTTCCTTTCGTTTTCTCGTATACGTTTGTGGCAATGATTAGGTATTCTAGAGTTCTCTCTAGAGTTTCGGGTAACTGATCAAGTTACGGCGCCTTGTAGTCTTAGCACCTAGGTAGTCAAATACCTAGGTTACAAGGTGTTGAACCAGAGAGGTTGCCTTAGGAACTCTGGAGGGTGCTCTAGAATAGTTAGCTAACTGGGGACGGGATAACGGACTAGAGAGAGCTGTTTCCCCCGGCCTCGTTAGTTAACTGGGGGATGGAATAATGGACAAGATAGAGCTATTTCCCCCACCCCCCGTTACACTTGACTAGATATGGACTCCATGCTGGGGCTGCATACTCCAGGATTGGCCTGACATATGTGGTATACAAAATTCTGAATGATTCTTTACACAAGTTTCTGAATGCCGTTCGTATGTTGGCCAGCCTGGCATATGCCGCTGATGTTATCCGCTTGATATGTGCTGCAGGAAACAGGTCTGGCGTGATATCAACCCCCAAGACTTTTTCCTTCTCTGACTCCTGAAGAATTTCCTCTCCTAGATGATACCTTGTATCTGGCCTCCTGGTTCCTACACCTATCTTCATTACATTACATTTGCTTGGGTTAAACTCTAACAACCATTTATTCGACCATTCCTTCAGCTTGTCTAGGTCTTCTTGAAGCCTCAAACAGTCCTCTTCTGTTTTAATCCTTCTCATAATTTTAGCATCGTCTGCAAACATTGAGAGAAATGAATCAATACCCTCCGGGATATCATTTACATATATCTGAAACAAGATAGGACCGAGTACAAAGCCCTGTGGGACTCCACTGGTGACTTCACGCCAATCGAAGGTCTCACCCCTCACCATAACTCTCTGCTTCCTATTGCTTAGATACTCCCTTATCCACTGGAGCACCTTACCAGCTACACCTGCCTGTCTCTCCAGCTTATGTGCCAGCCTCATATGCGGTACTGTGTCAAAGGCTTTCCGACAATCCAAGAAAATGCAGTCCGCCCAGCCCTCTCTTTCTTGCTTAATCTTTGTCACCTGATCGTAGAATTCTATCAAGCCTGTAAAGGCAAGATTTACCCTCCCTGAACCCATGTTGGTGATTTGTCACGAAGTCCCTTCTCTCCAGATGTGTTACCAGGTTTTTTCTCACGATCTTCTCCATCACCTTGCATAGTATACAAGTCAAGGATACTGGCCTGTAGTTCAGTGCCTCTTGCCTGTCGCCCTTTTTGTATATTGGGACCACATTCGCCGTCTTCCATATTTCTGGTAGGTCTCCCGTCTCCAGTGACTTACTATACACTATGGAGAGGGGCAAGCAAAGTGCCTCTGCACACTCTTTCAGTACCCATGGTGAGATCCCGTCTGGACCAACAGCCTTTCTAACATCCAGATCCAGCAGGTGTCTCTTGACCTCCTCTCTCGTAATTTCGAACTCTTCCAAGGCCGCCTGGTTTACCTCCCTTTCTCCTAGCACAGTGACCTCACCTTGTTCTATTGTGAAGACCTCCTGGAACCTCTTGTTGAGTTCTTCACACACCTCTCTGTCATTCTCTGTATACCTGTCCTCGCCTGTTCGAAGTTTCAATACCTGTTCTTTCACTGTTGTTTTCCTTCTGATGTGACTGTGGAGTAGCTTTGGTTCGGTCTTGGCTTTGTGTGTGTGTGTGTGTGTGTGTGTGTGCGTGTGTGTGTGTGTGTGTGTGTGTGTGTGTGTGTGTGTGTGTGTGTGTGTGTGTGTGTGTGTGTGTGTGTGTGTGTGTGTGTGTGTGTGTGTGTGTGTGTGTGTGTGTGTGTGTGTGTGTGTGTGTGTGTGTGTGTGTGTGTGTGTGTGTGTGTGTGTGTGTGTGTGTGTGTGTGTGTGTGTGTGTGTGTGTGTGTGTGTGTGTGTGTGTGTGTGTGTGTGTGTGTGGTGTGGAGAAAAAAAATAGTAGTAGTTAGAAACAGTTAATTGACAGTTTATTATTATTATTATTTTCTACAATTGAGAGGCGAGCCGAAAGAGCAAAGCTCAAACCCACAAACACTACTAGGTGAATACACACACACACACACACACACACACACACACACACACACACACACACACACACACACACACACACACACACACACACACACACACACATACAGGGAGGCGGGACCAAAGCCTCCCGCCTCAGGCGGGACCAAAGAGCCAAAGCTCAACCCCCGCAAGCACAATTAGGTGAGTACAGGGGCCTCGTAGCCTGGTGGATAGCGCGCAGGACTCGTAATTCTGTGGCGCGGGTTCGATTCCCGCACGAGGCAGAAACAAATGGGCAAAGTTTCTTTCACCCTAAGTGCCCCTGTTACCTAGCAGTAAATAAGTACCTGGGAGTTAGTCAGCTGTAACGGGCTGCTTCCTGGGGTGTGTGTGTGTGGTGTGGAAAAAAAAAAAAAAAAAAAAAAAAAAAAAAAAAAGTAGTTAGTAAACAGTTGATTGACAGTTGAGAGGCGGGCCGAAAGAGCAAAGCTCAACCCCCGCAAAAACACAACTAGTAAACACACACACTCTTTATTTCCCCCGCCCCTCCCCCCCCCCTCCATTCCTCTCACCACCATCAACAACACCCCCTCCCCCCCTCCCCCCCCCCTCCCGCTTTCTCCGCCCCTAAGCCAGAAGACGCCCTTGGGTGCGTGAGGGGCGCCCCGCGGGGGAGGCGGACAGCGGCGGGGCGCCCCTCACGCCCTCCACCACCACCACGGTCACCTTCCTGTGGGGGGGGGGGGGGACCAGTTCACCTCCTTCTCGTTGTTATTGTTGTTTTAGACTGATCTCTGGGAACAACAAGTTGCGCGCAGCACCGGCTGTGGTGAGCCCGACGAAATTACGCGGCACGGGAGGTGTGTCGCCTGGTGCGACGTGCTGCGTCAACGGTGCCCTTATGTCACGCCTGCGTTACATAAGACCAAAAATTGTCGTACTAGAAAATGGAAGCGGCTGGCGAAAGTGACGTACTGTCCCGTTTTCTGTTTTGGGTCCTCTGGTAGGTTAGGAGAGGACACTTTAAATTTACCGTTTTCTTGACGATGGGAAACCTTAAGAGGACGGACTGGGTCATAATAGTGATAATGACAATGGTGGTGGTGGTGATACCTGGTGATACCGGGTTGATGGGGTTCTGGGAGTTCTTCAACTCCCCCAAGCCCGGCCCGAGGCCAGGCTTGACTTGTGAGAGTTTGATCCACCAGGCTGTTGCTTGCAGCGGCCCGCAGGCCCACATACCCACCACAGCCTGGTTAGTCCGGCACTCCTTTGTAGAAAATGATCTAGTTTTCTCTTGAAGATGTCCACGGTTGTTCCGGCAATATTTCTTATGCTCGCTGGGAGGACGTTGAACAACCGCGGACCTCTGATGTTTATACAGTGTTCTCTGATTGTGCCTATGGCACCTCTGCTCTTCACTGGTTCTATTCGGCATTTTCTTCCATATCGTTCACTCCAGTACGTTGTTATTTTACTGTGTAGATTTGGTACTTGGCCCTCCAGTATCTTCCAGGTGTATATTATTTGATATCTTTCTCGTCTCCTTTCTAGTGAGTATATTTAGAGCTTTGAGACGATCCCAATAATTTAGGTGCTTTATTGCGTCATGTTCTCTGTATTCCTTCTACTTCAGCAACCTCTCCTGCTCTGAAGGGGGAAGCATGTTCCAGTTTCCGGAACAACCTCTTTGTGGGGACTGCTGAAAGCCTTTTTTAGGTCCAGATAAATGCAGTCAACAAAATCATCTCTTTCCTGTAAGATTTCTGAGGTTCTATCATAGACACTAAGTCTGGGATGCTCCCGGACGCAGGTTCGAATCCTCGTCACGGCCCTTGTGGATTTGTTCACACTAAGTAAATTTGTTACACAGGATCTTCCTGATCAAAAACCATATTGTCTCTCTGTTATTATATCATTTTTCTCTACGTGTTATACCCATTTGGTTTAATTATTTTTTCCAGTGTTTTGACTACTCTGCTTGTCAACGATACGTGTCTATAATTTATCATTTGTCTTCTCTGGAACCGTATTTGTAGACTGGAAATATGTTTACCTTTTTCCAGATATCTGTTTAGATTCTTGTACGTAAAGATGCTTGAAAAATCAGTTGAAGTGGAATGCTGAGCTCAGGTGCGCATTCTCTCAGAACCTGAGGTGAGACTCCATCTGGGCCAACTACTTTGTTCCTACTTAAGTCCTTGAGTATATTTTCCACTTCGTCTCAAGACACTACTAAGCACGCTGTGTTATTCTGAGACTCATATTGTGTCTGGTTCACTGAATACTTAATTTTGCACAAACAGACTTTGGAAGAGTTCGTTTAATGTTTCGCACACTTCCGTTTCAGTCTTCCTAAATCGGTTCCCCATTTTCAACCTCTGAATTGTATTCTTTATCTGCAATTTACTGTTAATGAATTTATACAATAAGCCTGGTTCTGTTTCACATTTTTCTGCTGTCCCTTTCTCAATTTTGTTCTACCTCTCTTCTCACTACCTCGCACATGTTTCTTGTTTGTCTGTACTGCTGGTATGTTTGAGGGTTTGTTCTTCCTGAACTGATTCCATTATTTTGTCTTTTGTTCTCTTGCACTCTCGCAGTTTATGTTCAACCAATTCCTTCTTTGTTCTGCTCCTCTGTACTGGTATAAATTTCCTTGTACCTTCATTATATATCTTAAAAAATGTCATACATCTCATTTACTTCCTTTCATAACAATAAATCATTCCACTCAAATTTATTGAAGAACTTGCTAATTTTCCTAAAGTGTTCTCTGTTGAAATCAAGTTTTCCCACAATTTTCTTTTCTGCTCTCTCTTCTTAAAATACAGTGCATGTTTGATTTCCAAAAAGACATGGTCGCTCTAGGCCACTGGAGGACGATACTGTCAAATATCTGGCACCTTAAGTTATATTATATCATTTAAGTCCAGTATGTTTTTACTTTATCTCATCTTTATTCCATTGTCTATGTTGGTATACACAATTTTCAGGAACATGGTCCATCCTCCTTTGCCCTTCACTCTTTTTTTCCACTAACGATTTTGTTGTTTGCTTTCATGTACCATGAAAGCTTGTTCCATATATATATATATATAAAGCGGTTCTATAGTTGGAAAGTTTGGTTGCTAGAATCCACTCAGTAAAACATCTAAACTATTGGGACCGACTAAAATGCCTAAGTCTGTATTTCCTTGAGTGCAGGCGGGAGAGATACATAATAATCTACACGTGGAAAATAGTAGAGGGGCTGGTCCCAAACCTGCACAAAGAAATAACATAACATGAGACCAGAAGACATGGCAGGATGTGCAGACTACCCCCGTTGAAAAGCGGAGGTGCAACAGGTACTCTGAGAGAGAACTCTATCAACATCAGAGCCCCGAGACTGTTCAACACGCTTCCACTACACATAAGGGGCATAACTGGCAGACCCCTCACAGTGTTCAAGAGAGAACTGGATAAACACCTCCAAAGGGTACCTGATCAACCAGGCTGTGACTCATACGTCAAGCTGCGAGAAGCAGCTTCCAACAGCCTGGTTGACCAGTCCAACAACGATGGGGGCCAGGTCGGAGACCGGGCCTCAGGGACGCTAAGCCCTGGAATCATTGCAAGGTAACCGAAAGAAAACCATCTCACTGGCCTCTCGATCCCAATATCCGTGTTCAAAAAAAAAAATTGTTCTTTATTTCTATTCTAATTTAAGCGTTTTGCTTGCTCCTTGCTTCAGCAAGGTTCAGTTTTGTTCTCTCTCTCTCTCTCTCTCCCTCTCCCTCTCCCTCTCCCTCTCCCTCTCCCTCTCCCTCTCCCTCCCCCTCCCTCTCCCTCTCCCTCTCCCTCTCCCTCTCCCTCTCCATCTCCATCTCCATCTCTCTATCTCTCTAATGATGATGTGTTGTTAATTGTTGGTTACAAATGGAAAGGTCTTTTGCGACATTCAGAAATGTGTTTTGCAGCAGTCAAACAAGCGGAGATGGTAATCAATTTCAATGCCTGAATTTTGCAACATATTTGTAGTATTTCAGGACATGGGGGTTGGCTGGAGAAGAACTGCTCCTAAGGACAGCAATATTGTAGCCATAATAAAATATCCACCGCCGTCTACAAGAATAAATGTAACACAATTTATAGGACTGGCTGGATTGTACTGAATGTTTGTCCTTAATTTCTCATCGTTGGCAGTACCTTTACCTAATCTTTCGTCAAAGCGAGTGACATTTAGTTGGTCGCGAGAGCGCCAGCTGGCATTTGAGAAGTAGAAAGCCATCTTAATATCGCCCCCAGTTCTGATGTCTCCTGACTTAGACAACCATTTATCTTCACTACACATGCTTCAGACTGGTATGGGTGCGATATTATCACAATTATATTCAAGGCGGGTAGAACATCCAGTCTCATAAAATTAGAAAGAGTTGGTAATGGTAATGTCTTCTCATAGACATAATAACATATGATAAAAACCCACAATTGTGTATTGGTGAAGGTAATGTAAGGAATTTACACCAAGTCTTTCACACTCTCCTGAGTGTTTTCTCAAGGTCTGAGTGTGCGGTGAAGACGAGACTCTCAACATGTCTTCTCTAATTCATTAGACGTTGAGATGTAAGTCTCGTCCTCACCACACACTCAGACCTTGAGAAAACACTCAGGAGAGTGCGAAAGACTTGGTGTAAATTCCTTACATAACTTTCACAAATACACAAGTGTGGGGTTTTATCCTATTCTAAAGAGTTGAATGATCGCCAGAGAAGATACTCGGTCATACACCAGGAAACATTGTCTCTGGTATATGCTATACAACATTATGAAGTATGTCACTAATACTACTGATCAACCTCTAGTACCCCACCACAATCCTATATGATTCTTAGCACAATTCAAGCATCAAAATTTAAGGCCTACGAGATGGAGTTTGTATTTGCAACAATTTACGCTGCAGATTGTACATGTTAAGGGTGTCAGCACTGTTGTTGATGATGCATTCTCGCGCCTGTTGTCGGAAAATCCGACACCATTTAATAATAATATCATACAGACAGATAAGAGCTGTGTTGTATAAACAAGTTACCCATAGAAAACGTAACTTGTAGTGGAATTACCGTCTAAAGAAAACGGGATATCATCACCACATACTATTATATTCTCCACCTATTATGGTGGGAATTATTCTTAAATACATTAGTCTTTGGACTTTACCATCAAAAAAACATCTTATATAAATTAACTTAATTATCAATATTAAAGTAGAGAAAATGTGACCCTTCTATCACTTTCTGAAATCTGGACAATGTAAGCCAGGCGTCAGTGAGGAAGGGGGGCAGCCATTGTTGTGTCACATCCCAGACGCGTGGAGCAAATTCGGCTCCTATCATATCTGGACAATGTCGGCCAGGCGTCAATAGTATGGAGTGTTAGAAGCAGCCATTGTTGAGACTAGACCAGAGGCTCACAGGAGCAAATTCGGCTCCTGTTAATTTTACTTGGACGTAGTGTTATGGAAACTAAAAGTGTACCATTATCAACACGCTGTCTACAAATTCAAGTTAAGTGTCTATCCGAAACCCGTTTATCATTCATTTATGGCCATTAATGTCAGGATATAGGGTGACCGGGTTAGATCACGAAATCGCCTCAAACTAAAGGTAATTAAGCCAGGTCTTCATGTTCCATGTACAGTTTTCTCTGAAATACTTGTCATATATAGAATCTGGCTTTACAGCTAGCGCCCTTTTGACAGGTCAAGACGAGGAAGCAAGATTTGTGCACCAGTTACTGGGTGATGGAAGCTACCTCAAAGAGGATAATTTGGTGTCTACACCCTAGTTATACCTGGTGGACTAACCTGCTGTACTATAAGATAAGGAACCTTTTCAATGTATGTAGTTAATACTGTAGTTTGATTGGCTGCATATATATAAATATAAACCCCCCCCCCTAATGTGTAGAGGATCGATTTGTGAGATTATGAGATTATTGCAGAAATACAGTCCACTTATCATTATACAAATTGCTATCGAAGTATATAAATTAACGTAAATATAAATTCATATAAATTAAATAAATATAAATCTCACAGGTCGGTTCCCACACCTGTGATCTATGTTTCTGTATTAATTATATTGCTTTTAGGACGAATAAAAATATATATACATTTTATTTTTGGGGGGGAGGAGGGGGGAACGAGCCCCAGCGCCATCTAAGGTTCAGGACCAATCCCGTTTGAGCGCCAACTGTAGCTTTTGTGTACCACGGTGGGTAAGGTACACAACCGTACTCAGGCTGTGTTCATTCCATCCAGCAAAACGGTGAATAAAAACACTTGTGTAATAGACAAAACTCAAGATGTAAGAAGATTACAAATTCTTGAAGCAATCTACATAAAAATAGAACAACCCGCCATAAATACCCAAATTACTGAACTATTCACTCTACCCACCATGAGAGTAAGAACAAGACCAAAACGTGAAGATGCTAACATAGAAGACACAGCTCAATATGCCACGCCCACTACACCTGATTAATCTTTGTATGTGCTTTGTACCCATTTTTAGCCTTATTCTTCACACTTTTACGCCTTACTCTTCACCTGTTTGTATTTATCTGCACTTGACCCCGTTAATGGTATAAATCCAATATGCCCTGTACTGTCCCATCACTTGAGAATGAACCATGTAGGTTCGAAACGTTGTGTAAATTTATAATGTATAATACATTCTACAGCTATTTATTTCTTTTCTTGACCTCGAACGAAGATGACTTTTGGAGAAATATTTTTCCAATTATATGTATATATATATATATATATATATATATATATATATATATATATATATATATATATATATATATATATATATATATATATATGTGTGTGTGTGTGTGTGTGTGTGTGTGTGTGTCTGTGTGTTTATTTGTTTGTTAAAGGTGGCATTGCACTTATAATTGCTTGTATTTTTGTGTGATATTCCCGAGGTGGTGAGCCTCTGACCTCAGGATTGGTGCCACAACCCCAGTGACATTTGCCCAACATGTTACAACACCCAGGGTGCCGGGAGCATGTCGCCGACACCAATATAATGACAGTATCTTCTACTGTTCCTCATTCCTCATCTTGACACATATTGCTAGAAATACATATGTAATACATGTACAGGAAAGATGTGAAGTAGAGGGACCACACTGAGGGACGAGAGGGACGGTAGTTCAGACGTAGAAAGTAACCACACTGGCATTCAGCCACAGCCTTGACCAAGCCACGGCTCTGCCTGGGGTTGCCGCTTCGCCCACCGCCCCACTTTGCTGCCTTCAATAATGACAAATTCAGTTACTTATACAACGTTTCGGGCGACCCGATGCTTGGTTTCCACTGTGGCAGTATATACTGTGGAGGGTGAGACCCACAGCAGGTCCCGGGAGCTGGCTTAGACTAGGTGGAGAGGTCCAGCGGTGCCCCACACGCCTGCTCCAGATACCCCGCGGTGCCCAGGTCACCCGTCACACACCCACCCTCAGTACAGCTCGGCTCCTGCCACAGTAACACCTCGCCTTCTGCTCCAGGTAAGGAGTGACCGACAACGTCTACTGTAAGACCCCCACAAAGATATAATATACTGTGTAATAATACAAAGTGGTTTCAAACTTAAAAGTTGAAGATATGAAAATTTGTTCTATATTACTCCTTTCAAGTTTTGGTATATCGTTAACTCTATTTTTGTCATATTTAGCTATTTTCTTCATGAAACTTCATGAAAATTGGTTATTTCAGTGAGATTAACTGTACTATTATCCATTTATCTGTGACTATTTCCGAGCCAGTGTATCCCCCACGGTTTAAAACAAAAATCAAATTTGTCGATTTTCAACCTATTATGGAAAGGTCAGTCATTATATGACGCTTTCAACTGCTTGTTTATATCTCATATATGTATGTGTTGTATTAGTTAGCGTGATGGTACTAGTCTGCCACACTCTCACCTGCTCGAGTGAACCACCTTAGGTGTTGTGTTATGTGTTCACTTACAGAGTATTTGTGCTAGAATTACCTTCTTCAATGACCAACGGCTCTATCAACCACTTAGTGCAGTGATCAACAGCTCTACCCACCACTTAGTGCAGTGACCAACAGCTCTACCCGTCACTTAGTGCAGTGATCAACAGCTCTACCCGTCACATAGGGCAGTGACCAACAGCTCTACCCGTCACTTAGTGCAGTGATCAACAGCTCTACCCATCATATAGTGCAGTGACCAACAGCTCTACCCATCATATAGAGCAGTGACCATACAGCTCTAAACATCACATAGTGCAGTGACCAACAGCTCTACCCATCACATAGAGCTGTGTCCAACAGCTCTACCCATCCCTAGTGCAGTGACCAACAGCTCTACCCATCCCATAGTGCAGTGACTAACAGCTCTACCCATCCCATAGTGCAGTGACCAACAGCTCTACCCATCACATAGAGCAGTGACCAACAGCTCTACCCATCACATAGAGCAGTGACCATACAGCTCTACCCATCACATAGAGCAGTGACCAACAGCTCTACCCATCATATAGAGCAGTGACCATACAGCTCTACCCGTCACATAGTGCAGTGACCAGCAGCTCTACCCATCACATAGAGCAGTGATCAACAGCTCTACCCATCACATAGAGAAGTGACCATACAGCTCTACCCATCACATAGAGCAGTGACCAACAGCTCTACCCATCATATAGAGCAGTGACCAACAGCTCTAACCATCTACATAGAGCGGTGACCAACAGCTCTACCCATCACATAGTCCAGTGATCAACAGCTCTACCCATCTACATAGAGCGGTGACCAACAGCTCTACCCATCACATAGAGCAGTGACCAACAGCTCTACCCATCACATAGTGCAGTGACCAACAGCTCTACCCATCACATAGAGCAGTGACCAACAGCTCTACCCATCACATAGTGCAGTGGCCAACAGCTCTACCCATCCCATAGTGCAGTGACCAACAGCTCTACCCATCCCATAGTGCAGTGACCAACAGCTCTACCCATCCCATAGTGCAGTGGCCAACAGCTCTACCCATCCCATAGTGCAGTGACCAACAGCTCTACCCATCACATAGAGCAGTGGCCAACAGCTCTACCCATCACATAGTGCAGTGACCAACAGCTCTACCCGTCACATAGAGCAGTGACCAACAGCTCTACCCATCCCATAGTGCAGTGACCAACAGCTCTACCCATCACATAGAGCAGTGGCCAACAGCTCTACCCGTCACATAGAGCAGTGACCAACAGCTCTACCCGTCACATAGAGCAGTGACCAACAGCTCTACCCATCACATAGTGCAGTGACCAACAGCTCTACCCGTCACATAGAGCAGTGACCAACAGCTCTACCCGTCACATAGAGCAGTGACCAACAGCTCTACCCATCACATAGTGCAGTGACCAACAGCTCTACCCATCACATAGTGCAGTGACCAACAGCTCTACCCATCACATAGAGCAGTGACCAACAGCTCTACCCGTCACATAGAGCAGTGACCAACAGCTCTACCCGTCACATAGTGCAGTGACCAACAGCTCTACCCATCCCATAGAGCAGTGACCAACAGCTCTACCCGTCTTGTCGACACGGCTGTGATACACAACGTACCCAACATGAACCTGAGTCCTGGCTTTGTTGCTGTTGACTCTTCCATTTTACAGGACAGAGTTAAATTTTCCGACCTTCTTAGCAAACGTGATCAGACTTATCTCTGTCCCTTCCTCTTATCCTTACCTTGAGGTTACCGGTCGTCGACCTGGCCTCCTCGTTGCTGGACTTGTCAACCAGGCTGTTGGACGCGGCTTCTCGCAGCCTGACGTATGAGTCACAGCCTGGTTGATCAGGAATCCTTTGGAGGTGTTTATCAAGTTCTCCCTTGAACAGTGAGGGGTCGGCCAGTTATGTCCCTTATGTGTAGTGGAACAGTCTCGGGCCTCTGATGTTGATAGAGTTCTCTCTCAGAGTACCTGTTGCACCTCTGCTCTTCAACGGGGTATTCTGCACATCCTGCCATGTCTTCTGGTCTTATGTGGTGTTATTTCTGTGTGCAGGTTTGGGACCAGCCCCTCTACTATTTTCCACGTGTAAATTATTATGTATCTCTCCCGCCTGCGCTCAAGAGAATACAGATGTAGGCTCTTTAGTCGGCCCCAATAGTTTAAATGTTTTACTGAGTGGATTCTAGCAGTAAAGGATCTCTACACGCTCTCCAGGTCAGCAATATCTCCAGCTTTGAAAGGGGCTGTCATTGTGCAGCAATACTCCACTCTAGAGAGCACTAGCGTCTTGAAGAGTATCATCATCGGTATAGCATCTCTAGTGTGAGAGGTTCTTGTTATCCAACCTGTAATTTGTCTTATCTTCAACTTTCATACCTTTCACGCTATTCTTGCCTTTCATCTTATTCTCACCCTTTTCGGTTACTTGCACCTCCCCTTTCATCTCACTCCCTTAAGTTATTTATTTTCCTGTCCCTTCCCCTCTATTTTACGGGTTCACCATAGCCCGTGCTACAGGGACATTTCGTTCTGACTAAATCTAAAACAACAAGAACAACATCCACTGCTTCATCACACTTGATAAAGGTCCACAGGACGGAGCCAAGTGTCGTCGTTTCTTCACTTCATTGATGATGTGTGGTGTGGTCATCATACCTTCATCCACGTTATTGTGACTCATCGTCTGCTAGATTACGGGCTATTCATACCCGTGCCACCTCTTGGGTGGCTTAATATTCATCAATCAATCAATCAATCAGAAAACGAAAGAGCCTCTTCCTTAAACTTTTTATCCCGCTCCCTGCTTAAGGTTTCCTGCGTCCCTATCCCATCTTTCCATCCCTTGCTTACTAGCCCTATGGCCATCGGAACCGGAACTACTGACTAAACAATTATTAACTACTCAATATTACTTAGGAATTTTGTATGTAGATTATTTTGTTGTTGTATTTGTATAAACTGCTGTTGCCAGAGCCACGATGAAGCTGTTCCTCGCTGTCCTGGGGGCGCTGGTGGCGGCGTCCTCGGCTAGGATGGCCGGCAAGTTGCCCGGAGGCTTCCGCATCGAGCCCGGGTTCTCCTGCGAGGGACGGGAGTACGGCTTCTACGCCGACATCGACAACCAGTGCTCTGCCTACCACATCTGCCAGCCGGTGTACGACGACGCTGATCAGGTGGGCTGTTGTGCGTGACGGCAGCGTCATGTTGGACTGCGTTATACACATGTTACTTAAAACTTAGGTTTTTAGTACATAATTGTAATTTTTAGCACATCTGGTAATTCCGTTAAGGTTTTATCTCCTTGGATTATGATAACACGTGTAGACACATGGTAACACGTGCAGACACATGGTGACACATATGAGAGCGCTGTAGACATGTATCCTAAAGTTAAAGATCAGCAGTAACTAGCCTCAAGTCTGTGTTGTACCTCGGTACCTGTTTGTACATACTGACAAGTCTGCTTTGTAACTGAGTAATTATATTTACATAAAAATAGAGCATCTTAAAAGGGGGGAGGGGAATCAAATCTACAAATCCAAACAAACCAAATATAAACATTATTTAGCAAGCCTAAGCCAACATAACCCCCCCCCCCCAACCTACGCTTAACCTACTCGTAGGTTACGTGAATCCAAGAGTAGGGTGGGTTGCATTTTTATTTCAAGTTACCCCCCTCTCCAATCTTTCAAATTTTCCATTTTCTGATTCTCAATTTTAGTTTACTCTAAATTCATGTTTTATTTACTTGCAAAGCGAAGTTTTTATCGTTTATCATAAAATCAATTTTATCATATCAATCAACTATCAATTATCAATTGATAAAAATCAATTATCATATCAATTTTAGCAAGTACATATAGGCAAGAGCACAGTGTTGAGAACTGACTTGCCAGCTCTCACTGACAACATCGACTTAGCCCGACAGCATCAGTCAATGGCGTGTTTGGGGCGAGGCTACACACCTGCTGGTAGTTACACACCAGCAACACCTGCTGGTAGTTACACACCAGCAACACCTATTGGTAGTTACACACCAGCAACACCTGGTGGTAGTTACACACAGCTGTTACACTACCATGTCATCACTGGCTTGATAGTGTGTTATCTTTTTTTATTTATTATCTGTTTTGTTTTTGTTCTTGCTTTATTTTTTCATTGTTTTCATTTATCTGCCTTATGGTTGATAATTTTTGTCTTAAAATATTTATGTTGCTTGTTTTTGTTATTGCTATTGAGCTCACTATCATCATGATTATCATCATCATGATTATCATCATCACCATGATTGTAGAGTGATAACTGTGTTTACTGTGTGGTGGAGCAGCTGGTGGAGATGGCCCACTTCACCTTCCTGTGTGGCCAAGACACCGTCTTCAACCAGGAGCAGCTCGACTGCGCCCACCCGAAGGAGGCCTTCCCCTGCGCCGACGCCGCCTCCATCTACGAGTCCTCCAACTACAAGCTGCGCACAGACCCCGTCGACCCTACGACCACTCCCCTGCCCTAGTGCAGCTGGCTGCAGCCACGGAGAGTCATGGAGGATTGTGTAAACGCTATAGCATGGAGGGTGTTCGTGTGTCTTTCCTCTTATTTATTGATCTTTCAGCTTAGAGGCGGTATTCTTCCTTGTCCTCTCATGGTATCATGATGTTACGTGTCTCTCAGTAAAGTTTTGCAGTATATTCAGTCTCTTTTATTATAAATATACCTTTTTTCATTGATATACTAGATATGTATATGTTCTGCACTGTAACAGACTTTGTTTTCGTTGGGTATGGTGTCCAAGAGGTGGAACGTATTATCCTCGGTCAGTTTTACAATAGTTGATGCGATAGATGAGCCATAGAAATATTACAAAGATAAGCTCGTTTTTGTTTATATCTAAAAATCTATACAATATTTGATATTATTGGTCAGGCTGGAGAACATAACATTTTATGAATAAAATATAATTAGAGTACTTTTATATTTTATTGATTGTGGTTGGTTGTTGCACAATCAACAAAGGTTGATTGTGCAATGTTGACATTTCACATCTTATCTTGTCACGTGCCGTCTCCGGGATTACTTATCTTAATATGGTGTTTGAGTCCTGCGGTGAAGCTGAATATCTCAGTATGAGAATAATCTCAATATTCGCTCTTCCACAAGGTAAACTGTAGAGCCTAGTTTACCGGTGAGGAGGACCCGCACCACAGCTCCTGGTGTACCACAGTCAGGGTTAACAGCAGGAAATATCGTCTTGGGAATAAAAACAATGTATTGTAATCAAATACCAGGGAGGCCCTGGCTGACCGGATTCGAATCCTTCAGGAGTCGTCACTCACGTTCTTTCATCAAGTTCCTGTTAATATGGGAGAACACGGTGTCTATGCTTAATGCACTAACATGCCTAAACACGCAAGTGAAGTTTTAGAACTTTAGAGTACTTTCCCACCAGGAGACTCGAACCCTAGCCAGCACAGAAGCCTCACAGCAACTGGCATAACAGGTACGCCCGTAACCCACTACACCAAACTCAGACCCTTAACAGAGGGTCTGAGGACCATATATATATATATATATATATATATATATATATATATATATATATATATATATATATATATATATATATATATATATATATATATATATTATTAAATATGACCGAAAAAGTAAGATTAATAATTCTAACACGAATTTTCTCAATCTTTCGTACATTACGCTTCACTGTTGGAGGTAAATCAAAAATCAATTCTCCAAAATTCATTTTTATTTCTAGTCTGACGCGACACGGGCGCGTTTCGTAAAACTTATTACATTTTCAAAGACTTTAGTTCACAAATACACAACTGAATAGAACTTACGTATCTCCGATTTTATATCTACATTTGAGTGAGGTGGAAGGGGTGATGTGGCATTAACACAAGACAGAACAAAATGTGGTATTAATAGGGTATTAATTTCATCAACACAAGACAGAACAAGGGTATTAATAGGGTATTAATTTCATCAACAAGGAAAATTAATGAAGTTGATGAAATTAATACCCTATTAATACCCTTGTTCTGTCTTGTGTTGATGAAATTAATACCCTATTAATACCACATTTTGTTCTGTCTTGTGTTAGTGCCACATCACCCCTTCCACCTCACTCAAATGTAGATATAAAATCGGAGATACGTAAGTTCTATTCAGTTGTGTATTTGTGAACTAAAGTCTTTGAAAATGTAATAAGTTTTACGAAACGCGCCCGTGTCGCGTCAGACTAGAAATAAAAATGAATTTTGGAGAATTGATTTTTGATTTACCTCCAACAGTGAAGCGTAATGTACGAAAGATTGAGAAAATTCGTGTTAGAATTATTAATCTTACTTTTTCGGTCATATTTAATAATATATGTCTACAGGAAAGACTGCTACCAAAATATACTTATATATATATATATATATATATATATATATATATATATATATATATATATATATATATATATATATATATATATATGTATATATATATATATATATATATATATATATATATATATATATATATATATATATATATATATATATATGTATATATATATATATATATATATATATATATATATATATATATATATATATATATATATATATATATATATGACAATGTCAGACCACGGAGGAAAATGAAACAGGAATTTCCTTAAGTACTTTCGTATATTAAATACATCTTCAGAAGGAATCCTTCCTTCCTTCTGAAGATGTATTTAATATACGAAAGTACTTAAGGAAATTCCTGTTTCATTTTCCTCCGTGGTCTGACATTGTCACATTCTTAATCACGTGTTTATTTTCGTGATATACACACACATATATATATATATATATATATATATATATATATATATATATATATATATATATATATATATATATATATATATATATATATATATATATATGTATATATATATATATATATATATATATATATATATATATATATATATATAGTAGGCATCCTTCAGTCTAAAGACTATGGAGTTGCGCCCTGAGAGGGCGCAAAGCCTGGGTAGGTAGATATGGAGGAGAAGCTGTTACCCATGCAGCAGGTCCCCCCCTCTCCACGTTCCTGAAATTATCCAATAGAAAGGCAAATGCCAATACACATGGTTCCAGCAACGTCGCAGGGGCTGCCAGAACGAGGTAGACGTCAACAACGAAGTGCCTTAAGGGCTCCAACTCCGGATTATTCCTCGAGGTTGACTCCTGAAGCCTTTCCCAAAAAAGGAGTATGGCCGCAAGGCAGCTGTGGTTTAAAATCAGGGTTTTCCTTCCCCTAGATTGGCTGCCTTCCCATTTGCCAGTGCAGGCTATTAAACACATGACTCTGTATGACTAACCATCCTGCGAGATGGGGACTTGTATTACCACTGCTACCTTATTCAATCTTGTGTTGTTGATATCCTCAAAATGCATCCGGAGTCTGCCAGTGCAGACCGCTAATCACATGCCTCTGTATGACTAACCATCCTGTGTGATGGGGATTTTATAGCATCACCTAGTTAGCTTTTTTGACACACTGTACTCCACTTCATATAGTCTAGGGTAGCTGCACTAATGCAGATGTACCTAATATGTTAATAAAAAAAAAAAAAAGAGTCTAGGGTAGCTGCACTAATGCAGATGTACCTCATATCTTAATAAAAAAAAAAAAAAGAGTCCCATCTTGTGTTGTTGATATCCTCAAAATGCATCCGAAGTCTGCCAGTGCAGACCGCTTATCACATGCCTCTGTATGACTAACCATCCTGTGTGATGGGGATTTTATAGCATCACCTAGTTAGCTTTTTTGACACACTGTACTCCACTTCATATAGTCTAGGGTAGCTGCACTAATGCAGATGTACCTCATAACTTAATAAAAAAAAAAAAGAGTCCCATCTACCCGGAATATATTATATATATTGTGACGATAATCTCCTTCAAGAGATTGAGCCTGCTCTTCCCTCCATAATTACGTCTTCACAATTATATAAAAAGACTATGGAAGAAATGTCCAACAACGACAACAACACCAGCAAGGCTTGCCAGGGTGAGCAAAAACGTATGCAGCCAGCCACCTGTTCGAACCCAAACCACCAAACTACATGTTGATCGCTGCCGGCTGCGCTGATTGGTCGCCGGTCTGGCTGCACCTGCACTCGCCCCCCCATACTACCTGATGTCTGGGGTCGCCCCAACATCAGTCCTCAGAATGTTCAGTGCTTTCGTAGCCAGCACTCCTCCCAGCTAGACGTTAGCGTGTACTGAGAGAGGTGGTGGCTTTAAGCCAATATTCCAGCACCTCCCACTTAACTTTTGTTGCACTTCTTGTTATTTTGCCTTAACGTAACTTTTCATTTTGTCATTTAAGTATTCTTATTATTTTGATTCATTGATTTTATTATAAGAATTTGTTTGTGCATTATTTTCATGTTTTGATTTATTTAACGTCATTAAAATTTCATTGTTAAAGTTTACTTGTGTTTTGTGTGTCTTCTCCTTACCTTACCACAGACGAAGTTCCAGTTTTTCTATTTTTTTTTTATAACTATGTGACGAGGCCATACCCCTAGCCTTAAACAGCCGAACACCAACGCGTTACCGTCACAAGTTATATGGGGGCCTGTCCTAGGAGCTTCACTCAGGTACTGGTGCCAAGTGGTAATTTATGGTAAGCGTATTTAACTTTGTTAACGTAGCTTTACTATTTTTCATTCAATTTCATTTTTTATAAGGTGCGGTGTATTGTGCATTACGAGAGTAACATATAGTGAAGGTGAGACAACTTTGGATTACGTGGTGACTGTAGGCCTCAGTCATACTCTTAATTGGTCATCTCTCCCTCCATGTTATTACTCGTATTTACCATCTATGTCCCTTGAATATTTCTCATTCTGACAGATCATCATATTGGTACCCTGGTACTGTGGTCTGCCCCGGGTCAAGAGTACCCAATCTTCTGCAATCTGACTGTAGGAGGACAAAGAGGGCCATAGTTCCTCTAGCTCGAACTTTAGTTGCTGAATTGGGACCTCAGCAGCAGTTCTCGTCATCAGTTGACACCTCGCACCCCTACACGTCAGTCAGAGATGATGATACATACAACGGTAGGGAATTAGCTTATTTTTTCAGAGCACAAAAATTCGCTAATTCTGTAAGTATCATATTAAATTCAGTAGGAAAAACTTGCTTTATGTCCTATAGAGACTTGGCAAGGTATGCCTACATCCTTGGACTACCAATTTTACTTTTGAAGCATTTAACTGTTTCATTTGTGTTCGAAACTCTGTTTCATTTGTTAGTAGGATTTTCTTGCCCTTATTCTCTTACATGAGTACCGGGTACAAGATTTCCTGCGCCCTTGATTTAATTTAATCATTTAATATCTTTCACTTAACGTTAATTGTTAAAGATCACACAGGATAGGTACCAGTTGCCACGTTGTCCTGTTTCTGACATTTCATTATTGAATATTCGTGTACCTTTATTTGCTAATTTCACCATGTTTCGTCTCCAAACTTTCCGTGCAAATCCAGCAGGTGAAATAGGGACTTTAAGTCGTGCCAAGAGGACTGAACTACAAACTCTTGCACATGAGTATCAACTAGAAGTTCCCTACCAAGCCAACAAAAATGACCTACACAACCTGTTGCTGGATTACTATTTAGAGCAAGGTAAGATAGACTCTGAAACTCATGAAACTTACTATATTGCAGATAAACCTGACTTGGCAACGCTGAAACTTAAACTAGAGCTGGCCAAGATTGAACGTGAGCAGCAAAGAGAAGCAGCTGCCATACGAAGAGAAGAACACGAACGTGGACTCGCCCTCCAGGAACGTGAGGTTGCCTTACTCCAGGAGCGGGAACGCGTACGGCTTGAAACCAAACAACGCGAGTTGGAAATGCAACGTGAACATGACAAGCAACAAGCGACTCTGGCTCTTGAGTGTCGTCAACGGGAATACACGTTGGAAACTTCACACCTCGCTCAACGCCAGCAAGCTACTGCCAATCTTCCCGTCAGTTTTAATATATCACATGCAAGTAAGTTAATGCCATCCTTTGTAGAAGCAGAAGTTGATGTGTTTTTCACCACCTTTGAAACCCTTGCTAATCAACTCAGTTGGCCTGTCAACCAATGGGCCACACTTCTCAGAGTCCATCTTACAGGTAGAGCTGCAGTCACACTCAGTACTTTGGCGTCTGAGAATGACTACTACACTCTGAAACAAGCAGTGTTGGACGCCTACCTACTTTCCACAGAAAGTTATAGAAGGAAATTCCGTGACCACCTGAAGGCAAGTACCACTACCTTCCTCGAGTTTGCTAACACGAAACGGAGGTATTTCATGAAATGGCTGGAAGCAGCACATGTCTCTACTTTTGCAGAACTCGTCAACCTGATGCTTGTTGAAGAATTCTTGAGACGTGTGCCGCCTCCTGTCCGCCTCTACTTAGCAGATAAAGAAGAAACCGACTACCTGAAGTGTGCTAAGTCGGCTGACACTTACAGCCTCATCCACCGGCTGACACCTGAACCATCCTCCAGTAAGAAGTCGTGGTACAGTTACGAGAAGGTGAGCCCCGATCAAGCTGGTTCACAACTGTACTGCAAGTATTGTAGACTCTATGGACATACCATAGACAAGTGTGGTAAGTCTCAATACAAGGGAACCACTGACCAACAACGACCCAAACCAACTCCTCCTAAGTCCGGTAAGCCTGTGATGAATGTTGGTGTTGATGTTAATGATCTTTCTCTTTTCAGTAACCACCTGTATACTGGAACTGTCTCTGCCAACGGTTCAAATCCGGAGGGACGTTTCAAATTGAAGATCTTGAGGGACACAGCGGCTCTACAATCGATCATCTTGAAGTCGGCTGTGCCCAACATAGTCTACACCGGGGAAACAGTCTTCATCACTGACCTCACTGCTACCACTCCATACCCTCTCGCCAGAGTCCACCTGGATTGTCCCTACGTGAACGGGGAAGTCCAAGTCGCCGTCAGGGAAAAGCCTTTTCCCATGCCTGGAGTGCAACTTCTCCTAGGCAACGACTTGGCAGAAGACCTGCAACCGACCAACCTGATCGTCATGGACAAACCCCAGGTGTGTAACTCTGTGCCAATAAATCCTATTCTTGAGTATGTTCCAGCAGAGGTTCAAGAGAGTGATGAAGTTTCTCCTCCGGTTCTCGTGACCACCCGTGCACAAGCCGCACGTCCACAGCCAGCTGACTCTACTGCTACCGCTGTCCCTCAAGACCCTCAGAAACTACCCCCGCATCTGACCAAGTTGGAGTTCCGTAAGTTGCAGAGGGAAGATCTTACTTTAACACCATTGTTTTTCCAGGCTGAGACTCAACCCGACAGTATTCCTGGGTTCTTCCTAGAGAACGACTTGCTCTACCGCAGATATAGACCCAGTAAACTGAAGGAGGAGGACGATTGGGCCAACATCGAACAACTTGTGATTCCCACCAGCCTGCGGCCCACTATTCTACACCTGGCCCACGGAGCATTCTCCCACTACGGCTTCAACAAGACTTACCATGGGATTCGTCAAGACTACTACTGGCCAGGTATGGTAAACAACGTCAAACAGTACGTAAAACAGTGTCATACATGTCAGATGGCAGGCAAACCGAACGTCTCCATTCCCAGAGCACCACTGATTCCCATACAGGTGCCTGCGGAACCTTTCCACAGACTCATAATAGACTGTGTTGGTCCTTTACCTCGGACCAGTTCAGGTAACGCCTACATCCTAACCATCCTGTGTCCTACCACCAGATTTCCCATAGCAGTTCCAGTGAAGAACATCACGGCTGCTACGGTTATCAAACATCTATTGAAGATCTTCACTCAATACGGATTTCCCAGGGAGATTCAAAGTGACTGTGGCACTAACTTCACCAGTGATCTCTTCAAAAGGACACTGGAGGAGTTCAACATCAAACAGGTATTGTCCAGCCCCTATCATCCTGCTTCACAGGGTTCTCTTGAACGTAGTCATCAGACCATCAAAGCACTCTTGAAAAAGTTTTGTAGTGAAACCTCGAAGGATTGGGATAAGCAGATTGACCTAATAATGTGTATTTTCAGAAGTCTCCCCAATGAGTCCCTAGGAGTATCTCCTTATGAGATGCTCTACGGCCGTAAGTGCCGTACTCCCCTTAAGGCTTTCAAAGACTCTCTCAGAGATGCCACCTTCAGTGAGCATCAGAATGTGCCCCAGTTTCTTCAAAACCTTCAACACATTCTAGAGAGAGTCCACCGCTTTGCCCATGATAATCTATTGAAAGCCCAGGTGAGAATGAAGACTCATTACGACCAGACCAGCAAAGTAAGAAAATTCAAGCCGGGAGACTTCGTCCTTGCTTATTTCCCTATCCCAGGTTCACCTTTACAAAACAAATTTTCAGGACCCTACTGCGTCAAAGAGTGCAGAAACAACAACACATACGTCATAGAGACTCCAGATAGGCGGCGGAAGACCCAGCTGTGCCACGTCAACCTCCTGAAGCAATATAATGGTACTCCTCCCACTGTCTTGATTAATTGTTCTACCTTCACAGAACCCTACATCCACAGTGAGACCATCCCGGCTTCTTCTCCCGAAAGCACTGACAAGGAGTCGGCGCTTTCTAATTCCAAAATCCTTAATGATCTTCCCAAATGCTTTCAGGATAATACTCGTGCTCCTATGCCCTCTTCTAATTCCACTCTCACCTCGTCAGATAAGCCCTACATCCTCCATGTCGACGCCAATGGTACCGACGATGGTGGTGTCGTGATGCAGCAACGAGGCGAGAAGAATACACCTGTCAGCGACTACTGCTACAAGGAACGACGGAACAATTGGCAAGGAGCTACTCTTCCTCATCCTGAAGCTTCAGCACTTCACTCCACACCTGAAAAGTGCTCGGTCCACCATCAATACGGACCACACCACCCTACACCTCCTGCAGCACGCCCACTTCTCATCTCAACGTCTTCTACTATGGGCTTGCTAACTGCAGAAATTCAACCTGGAGACACGCTATACCAAGAGTCTGACAACATCTTAGCCCATGATCTCTCCAGAGTTTATGAAGTAGAAGCAACTCCATCCATTACTCCACCACATAACGACGTACTTCTTCCAGAACCGCAGGCTTCGGGGGAGAGTTGTGACGATAATCTCCTTCAAGAGATTGAGCCTGCTCTTCCCTCCATAATTACGTCTTCACAATTATATAAAAAGACTATGGAAGAAATGTCCAACAACGACAACAACACCAGCAAGGCTTGCCAGGGTGAGCAAAAACGTATGCAGCCAGCCACCTGTTCGAACCCAAACCACCAAACTACATGTTGATCGCTGCCGGCTGCGCTGATTGGTCGCCGGTCTGGCTGCACCTGCACTCGCCCCCCCATACTACCTGATGTCTGGGGTCGCCCCAACATCAGTCCTCAGAATGTTCAGTGCTTTCGTAGCCAGCACTCCTCCCAGCTAGACGTTAGCGTGTACTGAGAGAGGTGGTGGCTTTAAGCCAATATTCCAGCACCTCCCACTTAACTTTTGTTGCACTTCTTGTTATTTTGCCTTAACGTAACTTTTCATTTTGTCATTTAAGTATTCTTATTATTTTGATTCATTGATTTTATTATAAGAATTTGTTTGTGCATTATTTTCATGTTTTGATTTATTTAACGTCATTAAAATTTCATTGTTAAAGTTTACTTGTGTTTTGTGTGTCTTCTCCTTACCTTACCACAGACGAAGTTCCAGTTTTTCTATTTTTTTTTTATAACTATGTGACGAGGCCATACCCCTAGCCTTAAACAGCCGAACACCAACGCGTTACCGTCACAATATATATATATATATATATATATATATATATATATATATATATATATATATATATATATATATATATATATATATATGTATGTATGTAAAGAAGATAACTCGTAATCCTCTTTACGGTAATGATAGTAGCGGATCTTTACCGATGGCGGGTGATATGACGAATACAGTCAATAATGGTGCACAAATTAGGTCCCTTGTAGTACACTCTGGTAAGTAGTCTCCTGTTTGCATGAACGGTAGACACACGTATTAAGAAAAGGAAGTTCACTCTCGCTACTCTCCAAGATAAAGCTAAGACTTCCAAGGAGTGTATTTGTCCAGGAGTGGAAAGACTTCACAGCTTCCATACCCTCTACTGTTATTCCAAACACGTCATCAATGCACTTCTATTATACCAACGGGTCTGGGCGATACTTCTTTCTTTCCCACAGCCTTTCATTCTTTCAAAGGCTGCGTAGACAAGCACCTCACCTACCATAACACTCACTCCTATAGCAGTGCTTGTCATCTTTCTGTGCATCAAGACCTACAACGACTCACATCTTCACAGACGGATCAGTTGATCAAGAAAAAGGTTCTGTTGGGGCAGCAGTTTACACTAACAACCATGGAGCTTACTGGAGCATGAATAGTAGGTACTCAACATTGCAAATAGAATTATATGCCCTGAAAGAGGCCATAAATTATACAATTGAGAATAATTTACATGATGTCATCATTCATACTGACTCTAAATCTTCGCTCCAGGCATTGTTATCCAGCCAGCACAGAAATAATACACAACTCATCACAGAAATCCTACATATAGCAAAAGAAGCCCACAATCTAGGGCTGTCAATCACCCTATATTGGATACCAAGTCACATTGGCATAGATGGTAATGAAAAGGCAGACTCGCTAGCAAAAACTGTCACTGCTCTACCTGTTGTACAGGTTAAAAGACCTCAAAGTTTCTCACAGATTAATGAGCAAATCAAGAACAAGAAGAAAATGCTCACAACTATCAAAAGTCGCCACAGAGCCAAAGTAGTGGAAGGAAGATCCACTGGGATATGGTACGAACAAGCCACTGGGTACTACTCTTTCAAGCCTGGCAAAAAGATACCCAGAGACATTGCAGTAGCCATACACAGACTCAGACATGGTTACAAGTGCTGCTGGGAGGTAATAAACCCAATAGTTAAAGAGTGTCATATCTGTGGAACAGAAGCAGAGGCGCCACTATTGCACTACTTACTGGAATGTGAAGCTACTGAAGCCCTACGCATCAAATTCAATATTATTCCAACGACAGCAGCTGCATTAGATGCAAATTCCACAGTGACTACAATGATTGGAAAAACAGTTGAAGAATGGGACTCACTAGTGAACATTCTGCACCTACATCCGGCACCAAGATAATGTTATTAAAACACGACTAAAACCAGTGCACTAAAACATAAGTGAAAGAAACAGGGAAAAAGGAGGAAACCCCCCCCCTCCTCCATTTAAAACTTTGACCCAAATATCACAGTAACAAGGTTATCGCGAATAACCGAACACAATTACGGGCTCACCATAGCCCGTGCTACATGGACGTTTCGTTCTGAGCAGCTAAATCTAAAACAACAACAACATCTCTGTACTCAACCCTGTCATATAAGCGTGTCAGTCATGACGTGTAGTAGGCACGCCTCAATTATATTTCTCCTTGTGATCATTTTGATTCCTGCTGACAAATGTTTACTCTGGACGTCATCCCTTATGTTCTTAAAAAAAAAATCCGCCACTCGAACAGCTGATTTCACGTTATGGGTGCTTGGATAAAGCAACGAGACATGTAGTAAACAAATACATTGCTCCTCGTGGAAATGGGTCCCTTGTAAACAAATCCACAAGGGTCGTGACGGGGATTCGAACCTGCTTCCGAGAGCATCCCAGACGCTGCCTTAATCGACTGAGCTACGACATGGTCAAAATTTGATGCATCACGCATCTTTGTTCATTTGATGCATCACGCAATTGTGATTTCTGTGTGTAATGAAGTTAAGGTCCCTTGTATCTTGTGGAGGAAGTCCGCATAAATCCGCTCAGGGAAGACTCCAAATAGAGGGGCCTATAAGTCTGTGCATACCATACCCACAGGGCACGTGGGCACCTACAGGCACTCTACAACCACCCAGGATCGGCTGACCCAGCCAAGATCCTGTCAGGAAATAAAAATCTGTATGTGCCTTAGGCAAAAAATGGAGTGGCGGGATCTCAGATTAAAAGGTCAAACAAACAAGTACCTTGCCGATGCCGAAGTCAAGCCACACCTCCTCCCTAAGATATCTATCCTGTTGGAGATCTTGAGGGATTACGGTTCAGCATGTCTTCCCCGCATTCTGTAGAGCCAGTTCTGGTCTTAAGATTGGCTGGTAGAGTTGTTTGTCCTCTAACTGGCTAAGCCCTTCTGCTCTCTGACACCAGAGTATCCCTGGTCCCTGACACCAGAGTATCCCTGGTCCCTGACACCAGAGTATCCCTGGTCCCTGACACCAGAGTATCCCTGGTCCCTGACACCAGAGTATCCCTGGTCCCTGACACCAGAGTATCCCTGGTCCCTGACACCAGAGTATCCCTGGTCCCTGACACCAGAGTATCCCTGGTCCCTGACACCAGACGTGGTGAACGGGATGACGTCAAGAGCCACTTTGGTCCCTTACAGTCAGCAGGGGCCCCCTGTCCCTGCTGGGGCAACTGTTTAAACATTAACAATTGTTCCCTTATAAATCTCACACAGACAAATGTAACTGGTTGAGTTATGACAGTGGATTATGACTGTGGATTATGACTGTGGATGTGGATGAATCTACTTTATTTCTCATAAGTAACACTAACACGGGGGGATTCAAGGGTCTTGGATGCGAGAGACGACGTCGTTATATCCTAAAAAAAAAAGTTCGTCTTGTTGATATAATATTGGTATAGGTGTTTGTTGTAGTGATATTAACTACGGTGGTGTGGTCGTGACGCGCGGCGGCACATGACGGTCGTTCCAGCACGCCACAAGAAGCTTAGAATATGAGATGAGAGTTTAAAGTTACGGAGGTGAGGAGGAGGTGCGGGTCGTGAGCGTTGGCGGGAGCGGGAGAAGTCGTGTTGTGGGAGCCTGAGTCCGTTACCTGGTCGCCCCGCGCGGGCTCCGGGGGCTTGTCTCTCACATCTCCATGTCTACAATTACTGAGATAAATTATTTCAACACGTTATTACATGTTAAGTTCACTCTCGTAATTACAGGTCGCGAGGGAACAATATATTTATTGTTTGCCGTGTGATGCGAGGCGGGTTTGAGTTTGATGGCTGGCAAGAAGCTCCTCCCAGTTGATTGACGCCTTCTCATCTGAGGATGGACTTATACGGCTGAGCAATTGGTCAACCTCTCTTCTTCTTCACTTTCCTTTTCACAAGAAAAGTCCACCGTGACCTACAAGAGTGAGGGCCCCCCTGGGCCCCTGCTGCCCCGGCCTTGATCCTGGTCACCCTGGTCACCTCCAGTCCTCCTCCACCTTCTTCCCAGGACCGGATGTTGCCTATTTGGCTTCCCCAGCAGGTATAAATAAGCAGACGGGAGGAGCTACGTCAGCAGTTCTCTCAGCACCTCACCTGCTCAGGTAAGAGGTTTTCACTCTCTCACTACGGATTCCTCAGCCGCCTCGGAAGTGTTCACCGTGTGATGGTAATCCAGTGCGCTCTGCTTTCCCCTTTCAAACTCCAAGTTTTATAGGGGAAAAAAATTCTCCCTTTTATTCAGGCGGTGAAAGAACAACTAAACTATAATTTTGATGTTGTATCACAATAACCAAATACGGGGCGTTCTGGAACGCCTTAATTAAGGTGGTTCGTGAGCGTTTATATCTGGTCACATCCGGCTTCCATATAGTGTTCGGCGTTATTTATTACTTAAAGGAACAACTTGTGCGTCTATACACGGAAAATTGTAAGTAATAGTGTGGCGTATGTGTTAATATACATACAGACATACATACATACATACATACATACATACATACATACATACATACATACATACATACATACATACATACATACATACATACATACATACATACAAGTGGAAATTATCTCAACTAAATTTGCACCCAGGCCAGAACTGAACGGTTTTACACAACATACTTACACTATTTAAGTTTAATTTATTTTGTTCATAAAGGCATAATTTTATTCTGAAACAAAGGGGGAGAATTCTCTTGAATGTCCCTGATTCTTGTGAGACCCGTTCTCAGCGCCCTCTGCCGGCTGGTCAGTAACTTACTGTGGTGGCGCCGGGAGTTGATAGGTCTTTAGCCAAACACTAAACTAAAAAATTACTTCATTTACTTGAATTAACCACATCAGTTCAAATGCAATAATAATATATTGTAATATATTACTATTAATTGTTGTTAATGGTAATATATTATTATTATTATATTACTATTAATTATTAATATTCATTGTAATATTCACAACTTTCTTTTAGGTTTTTCATTTTTCTTGTGAACATTTAATTGTACTTTAATGCAAAAAAATTGTTGCAGGTTATTACAAAATCAATCATTAATCGAATGGCATTTTTAAACATAGGTCTTCATTAAGCGTTTGCGCAAGTTCACTATATATTTGTGACATAATATGTTGGTTATGATAATAGTGTCACTGAAGACATTGTTGTCATCTAGCATGACATGAGTGTCTCCTCCTTAGACACGATGAGAGAGCTCCTGGTCCTGGCAACCCTGGCCGTCGCCGCCTCCGCCAGGATGGCGGGAATGCTCCCAGGAGGCTCGGGCGCCCTGCAGTCATCCTTCAGCTGCGCCGACCGACCCTTCGGCTACTACGCCGACGTGGAGCACGCCTGCAAGGCCTTCCACGTGTGCTACCCCGTCATGGAGGAAGGCGGCACGGTAAGGTCTCCGTGTTTACGCTGATCTATTCCAAAAAAATAAATCATTGCTATTTATTTGTTGTGTGTTGTGAGGCGGAAACACCTCGATAGCTCTTCTTCATTGAATTATACGATTAATAATAATTAGCTCTTTGCTCACCTTGTGAGAATGCTGAACCTCACATCTCCGCCTCTCCCAGCAGCTAATGGAAACTGCGCACTTCACTTTCATCTGCGGTCAGGACGCTGTCTTCAGTCAGGACTCTCTCACCTGCGCACACCCGACCGAGGCCTTCCCCTGCACCGACTCCACCGCCATCTTCGAAGTCTCCAACGAAAAGTTTGGAGTAATCCCGGAAGAGAATCTGGCGCCGCTGGAGCGGTAGGCGTCTCTTCGGGCCAGGAACCAAGAAGAAAAACAAACGACTGCACTGGTTCCCGTTTAGGGTGTCGTCCCTGGCTCTTGCTTACATGGATCGTCTTCTTGTCTACTACTGTGTGTGTGTGTGTGTGTGTGTGTGTGTGTGTGTGTGTGTGTGTGTGTGTGTGTGTGTGTGTGTGTGTGTGTGTGTGTGTGTGTGTGTGTGTGGCCACTCATTACACCTTCCCCTCAGTACTGTACATACCAACCGACAAACTAATCACAAATAAATATATCATTCGTAAACAAACATTAATTTGGTTAGTTTCCCATCTTAAGAAGGAAATACAGAGACACTCAGTAAAAAAAATCCAACCTTTCATCGAACCAGAACATGCGAACCAAAGCAACCCACCTAACCCATCGAGTCTCATGCAGAAAACGCACATATTTACTCATAATTGGTAGTAGCTCCAGTAACCACATGTGTTTCAGTTAAAACCAAGGAGACCCTCGGATTTGCATCAAGTTAGGTTAGAATAACTTGTATTCCTATTCATGGTCTGCCCCTTTCTACTGTGGGTGAGTAGGGAAACATGCCCTTACTAGCATATCCTACAAGGAGGCTCCCCCTTTTCCTGGCTATCAGAGAGGGTTCCTAATGGAAATGTTGCCACTTTGGGGGCTTCTTAACTGACTAAGGCGCTTCTGAGATCATCCCGGACGTAGATTAGAACCCTCATCACGGCCTTTGTGGATTTGTTCATTTGATATATCATGCTATTAAAGGTGCCTCCCATCCACGGGCAAAGTTTATCTCCTCCCTGTAGGTAATCGTGATGCTGTAGGAGTATACGATGAAGACAGCACCATCCTGGAAGGGAAGGGAAGGGAATTGTCGGGAAAGCGCCATACCATGACGACTATATAGCACTGGGAAGGGATCAGGATAAGGATGGGACGGGGAGGGAAGGAATGGTGTCCAACCACTTGGACGGTCGGGGATTGAACGCCGACCTGCATGAAGCGAGACCAACGCTCTACCGTCCAGCCCAAGTGGTTGGACAGCACCATCCTGGAGAGGGGAATCCGCTGTCGTCCGGCCCTCAGAAGGTCCCGCCTCGGCAGTGTCGAAAGTTTTTCTCGCTGCTTCCTGTCGAGTCCTCTCTAGGTGTCCTCTGTCCTTGAAAAACGACTAAAGTATATTCAAATCCTTCTTGAGTTCGCTGTCAACACTCGTTAACGCTTTATTCAGATGCCTAACGAATAAGGGAGAGATCTCTTTAAGGAATTTGGGTGACAGAAAGTATATAAGAGATAAGAATGCAGGTTAGAATCCTTGTAGAAAACTTTAGTTTGGAATATCCTGTCTCCGTGCAGGTAAACACAGGTGTCGTGGAAAGGTAGCTCCTTAGATCTTGATTAAACCGTAAAACCCAAATCTGGGAAGACACCATTAGCCCATGTGTGAAAGTTTTGTACCTCTACCTCCCGCCTGCCATTACTCCAAAACTGTCATCAACATATGTGAAGCAGACGAGTGGGGCTGAGGTGTACCTCCTGGGCTGCTCCTCGAGGCTGTGTGCATGAAGACCTCCGCAGTTACGACACTCATCCTCGCTCCAATCTTGTTCCTTTAATCTGGCGGTGGGCTTTATTGTCAAAACACAGGAGCATGTGCTCTAGGATATGGCACAGGCACTGTTCCACTTGCACCATCGTACGGAAATTTATTGCCAACAGCATTTGGTGTCCTCAGGCGGTCACTCATCCAAGTACTAAACGAATCCAACGTTGATTTACTTTGGTGATCGGACGAGAAGTGGTGTTCTCAAGGTGATATGGTAACTGCAGAAGAGCTTCTATAACCCGCATTCTAGTACTATGTTTTCTAGCAATGTAAGAGAACAAAATTCATCTCAAGCTGAAATAGTTAATTAGGTACTGCTTTAAAAATAAAACCACACTGTAAACATTGTGTGCTATCCTTGAGATGTATAGGAACTTCCTTTATGGCAGGAGAGCTTCTATATCCCTGTTCTCTTGTGCAAACACAATAATCATTCCTCGTTGACACAAACAATGCTCTCTTCTGATATGTTAGGGATTCTAATCATCCTATTGATTGGTCTTCTTCTAAAATAATCTTTCCCGCCTCTACAGCTGCAACCTGCTCTCGCACAAGACAGCACATATATATGACTTATTGCTTATAGTTACTATTTCGCTTATAAATAAGTACATATGTGACATATCCCAAACCATATTTTTTCAAGGCACTAACTTTTTCTCTCAGTTTTATTAAACAATAGAGATTTTATATAAAATTTAAAAATATCCTGAGTTACTCTACAATTTATTAACAAAATTTAGTTTTGTTTTATTATTTTTATAAAACTGTAATATCAATATAGGTATAGGTTCAGTACTAATTGTAATATCTTAATATACTAAGAAGGTTAGGTTGAGGTTTTCTATTCAGCTTTTCAAGATAAACTCAAATATTCACAATAAATTAGTATGTCACGTATGCACTTATTCATAAGCAAGATATTGACTATAAGCAAGTGAGAGAACGGGTTGCATTCTTAAATGCTCCAAAAGTCATGATAAACGTGATCTGACTTAAGCCTACCACTATTTTTTACCTTCCCTCTTACCTGTCTCATATTCTTACCTCATCCCAGTCTTACCTTCATCCTATTCTAACCTTTCATCTTACTCTTACCTTTTTGTCTTACCTGATCCTCACCTCACTCTCTTACCATATGTATTTGCCCGTGTCTTGCACACGCCACAGAACAGTTACAGCCCCGTTCCTGTGCCAGGTAAGTCCACTACGGGCTCACCATAGCCCGTGCTACTTGCAACTTTGTTCCCGGTAGCTGAATCTATAATAACAACAACATGCACAAGCCCTCATAATGGTCCAGGACGGAAGGAAACGTCGTCGTTTCTCCATGTTCTGATGTGTGGTTTTGTCATCAAAACATTAGAAGGACTGGTTCCAAATTTGCACACGGAAATAACATCACATGGGACCAGGAAACATGACAGGGGGTGCAAAATAGCCCCATTGAAAAGCAGATATGCAATAGGTACGCTGAGAGAGAACCCGATCAACATCAGAGACCCGAGACTTCAACACTCTCCCTCCAAACATACGGGGCATAACTGGTCAACCTCTCGCAGTGTTCAAAAGAGAACTCAACAAGCACCTTGAAAAGAAACCTGATTAACCAGGCTGTGGCTCGTACATCAGGCTGCGAGCAGCCCATCGAACAGCCTGGTTGATCAGACCAACATCCAGGAGGCCTAGTTAGAGACCGAGTCGCAGGGACCTTGATCCTCAAAATCATCAACATTTCCGGGGTACCCGGCAGTGCCCGGGTCTCTGTCTTTCTGTCTGTCTGTCTCTCTCTCTCTCTCTCTCTCTCTCTCTCTCTCTCTCTCTCTCTCTCTCTCTCTCTCTCTCTCTCTCTCTCTCTCTCTCTCTCTCCACATAGGAACAACGGTGTGCGTGTGTGATTAAAGCTATAAATATAGAGGAAAATTTTGTTGAAAATCAAACCCCACATTTCCCACTTCATAAGGGTCAATGATTGTCGCAATAGGAGCCATCCTACTTAAGGGGAGGCATGGTGTGGGATCGACCTCGACCCACTTATGACACTCCTCAAACTATCACATATCACCATGGAAAGTTGTATGTGCCAAACAGGCTCCAATCTCTGACAGACATACAATCAGACAGACACACTTTTATAGATACTGACAGGTTAAAGACGCATCATTCAACACACTAAACGCAAAACACATGCAACAAATTGAACAAATAATGCAATGGAAGACATATACAACACATGTAACACGTGACACATGACACACAGGGCATATGTATAACATAGCTTACACGCCACAAAGACTAAACTTTGAATATTATACAGCAAAACCTCCACCTCGTACAGGCAATAATAGACGCTAAGCTGTCACCTTTATATACTACATCACACAGTTAAGCAACACCTCGCAACAACGTCCCTCTTCCACCAACACAACTTTCCATTCCTTGACCAAAATGTGTACAATTAAGGAACTGGTTTGGGCGTGAGGCTGGAGCGATCTTATCAACTTGAGCTACTCGTAAGCGACTGTTGAATGCCACCAAGTGGTACTCTCAGGTACTGTAGCCTCAGGTGTAGCTTGAGATGTATACTGATGTGAGTGATGTGCAGGTGAAGGCCACACCTGCAGGCCGGTGTTGCTGCTTGTCATGTATACATGGCCGGAGCTATACATGAATGTATACTTGTATACATGGTACACATACACCTGTGTGTGTATTTACTATTTGTGTCTGTAGAATCGAGCTATTAGCTCTTGGACCCCGCCTTTTTAACAAACCTATTTTTCCTCTATTATGTCTAAAACATATATTTCTCTCTAACACTCACACATCCCCAGGAAGCAGCCCGTAGCAGCTGCCTGACTCCCTATTTACTGCTAGGTGAACAGGGGCATCAGGGTTAAAGGAACTCTGCCCATTTGTTTCTGCCTAGACAGGGAATCGAACCCGGACCCTAAAGACTACGACTCAGCCGCGAGGCCCCGTGTGTGTGTGAACTTGCTTAGTTGTACTTACCTAGTTGTATTTGCGGGGGGATTGAGCTTTGGCTCTTTGGTTCCGCCTCTCAACTGTCAATCAACTGATGTACAAATTCCTGTGCCTACTGGGCTCTATCATATCTACATTTGAAACTGTGTATGGAGTCAACCTCCACCACATCACTGCCTAATGCATTCCATCTCTTATTAACTACTCTGACACTGAAAAAGTTATTTCTAACATCTCGTGTGTGTGTGTGTGTGTGTGTGTGTGTGTGTGCTCACCGTGATGTGCTTGAAGGGTCAAGCTTAATCTCCCGAGCTCCGCTCTCTCAGTTGCCAGAGACCAGATGGAATAATCCGCAGTTCTCTTGCCTGTGGTGACCTCTAGTGGTGACCTCTAGTGGTGACCCTCCGTGTGGAGTTGGTGACCAGCTGGACCTGCCCCTCCTCACTCACGCCGCCAGCAGAAACACCATTAAACAATACATGCAGTACTCTGTTGCTCTATTGTCCTCTGGAGTGGCTTGTTTAATGTGTTGATTAACAAACAGTTTCCTGGACACTAACATCGTCCGCTGCTTAGAGTTAAAATGAATTATTATTATTATTATTATTATTATTATTATTATTATTATTATTACACAGAGAAATCACATCATCGTGATATGCCAATGAGAAAATCCGTAGAAGCCGTGATGAGGATTCAAACCTATGTCGTAGGTTCGAATCCTCATCACGGCTCCTACGGCTTTTCTCATTATTATTATTGTTATTATTAGAGAAAATCTATTGGAGCAATGGGGTGACTGGAACCAGGGATAAGGGTACTCCCAGTCCCACGCCTCGCCCCGCTAACACCACCTGGTGT
>NC_091171.1:26165611-26208111 GCF_040958095.1 Procambarus clarkii | reverse complement strand
GTGGAGTGTGGAGTGTGGGTAGTGTGGAGTGTGGGGGTGTGTGGAGTGTGGGGGTGTGGAGTGTGGTGGTGTGGAGTGTGGGGGTGTGGAGGTGTGGAGGGTGTGGGGGTGTGGTGGTGCGGAGTGTGGGGGGTGTGGGGGTGTGGAGTGTGGAGTGTGGGGGTGTGGAGTGTGGGGGTGTGGAGTGTGGAGAGAAGGGGTGTTGAGTGTGGAGTGTGGGGGGGGGGTGTGGAGAGTGTGGAGTGTGGGGGGGGTGTGGAGAGTGTGGAGTGTGGTGGTGTGGGGGTGTGGAGTGTGGGGGTGTGGAGTGTGGGGGGGGGTGTGGAGAGTGTGGAGTGTGGTGGTGTGGAGTGTGGAGTGTGGAGTGTGGGGGGGGGGTGTGGAGTGTGGGGGTGTGTGTGACACTCTCAACTGTTCATAGTCACCATGAAGCTGGTCCTGACACTGCTGGGGGCGCTGGTGGCGGCAACCTCCGCCAGGATGGCCGGCAAGTTGCCTGGTGGCTTCCGCATTGAGTCCGGCTTCTCCTGCCAGGGACGCGAGTATGGCTACTACGCCGACGTTCAGAACCGCTGCTCCGCCTACCACATCTGTAACCCCGTGTACGACGACGAGGAGAAGGTGAGGTCGCCACGTCTGTGCTCCCTACTGTTGCTTCACACTCCTTCTCTACCCCCCAGAGTCTTCCTTGTCCTCCCTCCTCTCTCCTTCACGGCCCTTCCCCAAGCCAGAGAGTTTATTTAGTTAGTTGTAGGTGTCAGGACGAACGTGTGAGGCGACTGAAATGTGTCTTTCTGTTCTAACAAGTTACAATATTTGGCGCTGGAGGAAGTGGGACGCGCCGGTGTCAATAATCACTTCGTTGTCGCGTTTAAAGTTCGTTCTCATATCTTAGAAGGTCAGCTGGGTTTGGCATATGACAAGATTGACACGTGATGAATGCCGACCATTCTTGCTGACTTTGGCGTCAAGTTTAATGTCTAATTACCGAGAGAACTGTCATGTCTGCCCAAGCAGCTAGGTGTAACAGGATCGTCTTCCGATGGAGAGGAAGTAGCAATCATTGCAACTGAAGATGTGATAACTTCTTTATCAGTAAGAGTAGCTGTCTACCGAGGCTGGAACCTGGAAGTGTTCACGTTCACATTATATATGTACCTATGTGTATATGTACTTATGTGTATGTACCTACGTACCCTCATTATATATGTACCTATGTGTATATGTACTTATGTGTATGTACCTACGTACCCTCATTATATATGTACCTATGTGTATATGTACTTATGTGTATGTACCTACGTACCCTCATTATATATGTACCTGCTCATCACGCATGAATGATGATTATTATATTTGTTTATTCGAATATTGCTAATGTTGCAATTGCATTTTTTATAATCTATAAACACATATACAAGTCATGCAGAAATGTTCTAATATTCATATAACAAAATATAACAGACATGTCCTAATATATGGTACATACATATTTGGTCTAATTGTATGTAATGTTAATAATAGATTATGTTTTGTTTAGTCTGCATGTTTAATTATATATATTTGTTATTGTACACAAAATTATATATTATATATATATATATATATATATATATATATATATATATATATATATATATAACTGAAAACTCACACCTCAGTTGTATATAGTCCTGGGGACCATTCAGGCTTGTTTGCATATATATATATATATATATATATATATATATATATATATATATATATATATATATATATATATATATATATATATATATATATATATATATATATATATATATATATATATATATATATATATATATATATATATGTATATATAAAGTATCAAGACACACTATAATCCTTTTCAAAATTGTCCTTAACTGTGAACTCTGATACACAGTTCGTGGAGCTGGCACACTTCTCCTTCCTGTGTGGGCCCGGGACCATCTTCGACCAGAAGCTGCTGGCCTGCACCCACCCGAAGAAGGCCTACCCCTGTGCCGAGGCTGAGACCATATACGACTCCTCCAACTACCAGCTGCGAGCCGAGTGGGAAGACTACAAGCTTAAGATTGCTGCAGCTCAATTATCTTAAGTCACCCTTGCGAACCGAATAGAAAACGAGGCGCCTCTGCAACATGTCCTTCCCCTTTTCATAAACATTATGTCGATTTTTGTGTTTATTAGACTTTTTCATTTAAGAATGTTAAGTCTCGAGAGTGCGCATCTCGTGCGCATCATAAAATGGCGTCGTAACTTAAGACTTGAGCGTTCGAGGCATGAATCAAGTAACTACTGTGACAGTGTGAGGGTGATGGCTACGGTGCCTTCATGGACGGCTTTCATATGCCTGGGTTGTGACGGGTATGTGACGGGTGTGTGACGGGTGTGTGTAGGTGTGGTGGTGGAGCTGTGTACGGACGGTACACCACACCCCCTCCCACCACCACCACTATCTGGCCCTGTTGTAATGTGTCCGTTAGAAAATATATTGGCAGTAATCAGGTATAAATTGTAAAGTACATCAACACACATACCAGCACACATGTACACCAACAACCTCCACATCAACACATGTACACCAACAACCTCCACATCAACACATGTGCACCAACAACCTCGACATCAACACATGTACACCAACAACCTCCACATCAACACATGTACACCAACAACCTCCACATCAACACATGTGCACCAACAACCTCCACATCAACACATGTGCACCAACAACCTCGACATCAACACATGTACACCAACAACCTCCACATCAACACATGTACACCAACAACCTCCACATCAACACATGTGCACCAACAACCTCCACATCAACACATGTACACCAACAACCTCCACATCAACACATGTACACCAACAACCTCCACATCAACACATGTACACCAACAACCTCCACATCAACACATGTACACCAACAACCTCCACATCAACACATGTACACCAACAACCTCCACATCAACACATGTACACCAACAACCTCGACATCAACACATGTACACCAACAACCTCCACATCAACACATGTACACCAACAACCTCCACATCAACACATGTACACCAACAACCTCGACATCAACACATGTACACCAACAACCTCCACATCAACACATGTACACCAACAACCTCCACATCAACACATGTACACCAACAACCTCCACATCAACACATGTACACCAACAACCTCCACATCAACACATGTACACCAACAACCTCCACATCAACACATGTACACCAACAACCTCCACATCAACACATGTACACCAACAACCTCCACATCAACACATGTACACCAACAACCTCGACATCAACACATGTACACCAACAACCTCCACATCAACATATGTACACCAACAGCCTCCACATCTGTTATACTCAAATTCTGTCAGTTGAAATGTAACCAATCACAGGCGAGTAGGCCTCTGACGTCATGCCAGACAGAGGAGCAATCAATTATAAATTCTGCGGATATCTACACCTAGCTCATCCAGAGCACTATACAACTCTGGCTCTGACTGAAGGTCCGGAACAGATGAAACTTCATGCGACAAACTATCATCTTGAGAGATATCCTCGTTAACATCTAGCCAATGGACATGTGGTGAGTGCACGGTTGAAACGAGAGGTCTAGATCTAAGATTATAGGTGCTAGTATGGGGTTGCTGAACATCAAGCGGTCTGTCAACCACAGAAGGTGGTGTCCGAGTAGGAGTATCTGTCTGGGTAAGTTCATTGTCATCTTCCTCACCAGTCTCTTCGGAGGCGTGGGTTCGTATCCCACCGCTGCCACCAGTATTCGTTTGCCTTGTTCGGGTAGAATGTAGACACAGTAGTCGCTTCTGTTTATATTTATTGAGTGAGGCAACAAGGTATATATCTGCCTAGCCGAGGTCCTTCTACTCTGAGTCTGTGAGGATAACTGAGGCTGCTGGGAGCATGGCTTGATGCTCCTCTGTCTGGCATGACGTCAGAGGCCTACTCGCCTGTGATTGGTTACATTTCAACTGACAGAATTTGAGTATAACACATCAACACATGTACACCAACAACCTCCACATCAACACATGTACACCAACAACCTCCACATCAACACATGTACACCAACACACATGTACGTCAACATACATGTACAAAAGTTCGCCTGAATGCCAGCATAATTGTAAGCCAACAAATTTGAACAACAACATATCAGTACAGTACGTCAACACACCTGTATTTAAACACTGCTATACATCAACACACCTGTACACAAACAGTTATACATCAACACACCTGTACACAAACACAGCTATGCATCAACACACCTGTACACAAACAGTTATACATCAACACACCTGTACACAAACACAGCTTTACACCAACACACCTGTATGTAAACACAGTTATACATCAACACACCTGTACACAAACACAGCTATACACCAACATACCTGTATGTAAACACAGCTATACATCAACACACCTGTACACAAACAGCTATACATCAACACACCTGTACTCAAACACACCTATACATCAACACACCTGTACACAAACACAGCTATACATCAACACACCTGTACACAAACACAGCTATACATCAACACACCTGTACTCAAACACACCTATACATCAACACACCTGTACACAAACACAGCTATACATCAACACACCTGTACACAAACACAGCTATACATCAACACACCTGTACACAAACACAGCTATACATCAATACACCTGTACACAAACACAGGTATACATCAACACACCTGTACACAAACACAGGTATACATCAACACACCTGTACACAAACACAGCTATACATCAACACACCTGTACTCAAACACACCTATACATCAACACACCTGTACATAAACACAGTTATACATCAACACACCTGTACACAAACACAGCTATACATCAATACACCTGTACACAAACACAGCTATACATCAACACACCTATACACAAACACAGGTATACATCAACACACCTGTACACAAACACAGCTATACATCAATACACCTGTACACAAACACAGCTATACATCAACACACCTGTACTCAAACACAGTTGTACATCAACACACCTGTACACAAACAGCTATACATCAACACACCTGTACACAGCTATACATCAACACACCTGTACTCAAACACAGTTGTACATCAACACACCTGTACACAAACAGCTATACATCAACACACCTGTACACAGCTATACATCAACACACACCTGTACTCAAACACAGGTATACATCAACACACCTGTGCACCAATACATACATATATAAACAAAACATGTGTGCTCAACCTACCCTGTCCTCATCCAACTTAACGAAGTAAAATATGGGTAAGATCTTGAGGTTGACATATGGTGTGGAGGTGTGTGGAGGTGTGTGAAGGTGTGTGAAGGTGTGTGGAGGTGTGTGAAGGTGTGTGAAGGTGTGTGAAGGTGTGTGGAGGTGTGTGGAGGTGTGTGGAGGTGTGTGGAGGTGTGTGAAGGTGTGTGGAGGTGTGTGGAGGTGTGTGAAGGTGTGTGGAGGTGTGTGGAGGTGTGTGGAGGTGTGTGGAGGTGTGTGAAGGTGTGTGAAGGTGTGTGGAGGTGTGTGGAGGTGTGTGGAGGTGTGTGAAGGTGTGTGGAGGTGTGTGGAGGTGTGTGGAGGTGTGTGAAGGTGTGTGGAGGTGTGTGAGGTGTGTGTGAGGTCAGTATGACGTGACACTGATCAAGCCAGCACGTAGCCCCCACTGACACTGAGAGTGTGGATCATGCAGGCCAGACGCCACTCGGCGCACAGACGCGTGTTGTTACCGCCAGAATATATTAAATCGTGATTATTTTCTTTGTCTTATTGCGCTACAGTGTCCCTAAGTCAAATATATGGAGACTAATGAATTAGTATATACTGATGTTAATATAGCATGTTATGAGAAACACGCGCACACACGCATACACACACGCATACACACACGCATACACGCACGCATACACACACGCATACACGCACGCATACACACACGCATACACACAAGCATACACACACATTTGAGAGAAAGATCAAGGAGTTGATATCACGCCAAACTTGTCTCCTGAAGCCCACATCAAAAGAATAACATAGGCGGCGTATGCGAGGCTGGCTAACATCAGAACGGCTTTCGGAAACCTGTGTAAGGAATCCTTCAGAACCTTGTATACCACATATGTAAGACCAATCCGGGAGTATGCAGCCCCAGCATGGAGCCCGTACCTTGTCAAGCACAAGACGAAGCTTGAAAAAGTTCAGAGGTATGCCACTAGGCTAGTCCCAGAACTAAGAGACATGAATTACGAGGAAAGGCTGCGTGAACTGTACCTCATGTCGCTGGAGGACAGAAGAGCTCGGGGAGACATGATCACCACATACAAGATTCTCAGGGGGAATTGACAGGGTAGACAAAGCTGGAGTATTTAACACGGGAGGTACACGCACAGGCGGAAGCTGATTACCCAAATAAGCCATAGAGACATTAAAAAGAACTTGTTCAGTGTCAGAGTTGTTAGTAAAGGGAATTGTGGGGTTTTCTATTTTGCTTTCCCGACTGCAATGCGTACGTCGCCAATGTACATGTGGCAGACGCTTCACGAAGCTGTCGGAATCAGCAGAGAAAATACGAGAGCAACCGTACAGGGCCTGGGAGCAAGGTCGAGTTAGAGTCCTTGAGGGTCTCTCCTCAGACTAGCCTCACCTGGTCCTGCTCCACGTTGATCGTTGGAATCTCCTCAATGATTTAACACTTTAAGGGACTCCTAGGGTCCTCATCACATTTATAGTTTAGTGACTTATAGGCAACTCGGTGTTGAAGACACCTGGAGCTGAAGGCTTGAGTAAATAGTTGACAGTATTCAGAAGTGGTTCAACGGAAACACCGCATAAAGCTTAACAGTAGTTTATTTACTAACTTAACCACTAATACAAAGGGTGCTTGATTTACTTTGGATTGGCGTCAGAAACGCTATGGTCGCATTAGCGAGACTCTTGACGTCTGGCTAATCGATTCGGATCCACTCGTGGAGAAACACCTAACTTAACACAGTTGACAGCCAATCATTAACACGGCAAACTTAACTGCTGGTGTGCAAAGGGATCACAAGAGTTCCAACCGGATACTCGGGTAATGATGATGCGCAATAATTCACAATGGGACAGGCAATAACATGCACAATAATAATATCACACAGTTGAGGTTGACCCCAGAGGTCAGATCTGTCGCCTCGCTGGCGTCCCCTCTCTCTCTCACGCCTGGCACCTCCTATGTGTACTCTCTGACCCTATGGCGTGGATGCTTAACTTTCCTGTATCTACTCCTTGCCTGGACATACGACGGCCTCCGTATTATAAACGTATTCCTGGTTAAGTGGGCATTCTGGAGATACCCAACATACAGTTTACTATCCAGGGTTAACAGAGATAGGGCTTGTGCACGAGATCGGTGCACTGTGAACTGCGATGAGCCATTCAAGTCAGCTGTGGGATAATCTTGAGAGACTATCCTCTTACAGGAATGCACTAGGAAGTGATGTGGGGAGGCTGACTCCATACACAGTTTCAAATATAGATATGATAGAGCTCGAGATTGAAGCTCAGGAATCTTTAAACCAGTAGAGTGACGGTTGAGAGGCGGAACCAAAGAGCCAAAGCTCAACTCTCGCAAGCACAACTAGTTAAGTACAACTAGGTAAGTACCTACACACAAACACACACACACACTGACTCAAGAGTCAGAGAGAGAGAAAGACCTGGGGGTTGATATCACGCCAGACCTGTCCCCTGAAGCTCATATCAAGAGGATAACATCAGCCAGGTTGGCTAACCTAAGAACGGCCTTTAGAAACTTGTGTAAGGAATCTTTCAGAACATTATATACCACATATGTCAGACCCATCCTGGAGTATGCGGCTCCAGCATGGAGTCCATATCTAGTCAAGCATAAGACTAAACTGGAAAAGGTTCAAAGCTTTGCCACCAGACTAGTACCCGAGCTGAGAGGTATGAGCTACGAGGAGAGACTACGGGAATTGAACCTCACTTCGTTGGAAGACAGAAGAGTTAAGGGGGACATGATCACCACATTCAAGATTCTCAAGGGAATCGACAGGGTTGATAAAGACAGGCTATTTAACACAAGGGGCACACGCACTAGGGGACACAGGTGGAAACTGAGTGCCCAAATGAGCCACAGAGATATTAGAAAGAACTTTTTTAGTGTCAGAGTGGTTGACAAATGGAATGCATTAGGAAGTAATGTGGTGGAAGCTGACTCCATACACAGTTTCAAGTGTAGATATGATAGAGCCCAATAGGCTCAGGAACCTGTACACCTGTTGATTGACGGTTGAGAGGTGGGACCAAAGAGCCAGAGCTCAACCCCCGCAAGCACAACTAGGTGAGTACAACTAGGTGAGTACACACACGGTCAATTAATAATAATTGACCGTTGAGAGACGGGACCAAAGAGCCAGAGCTCAACCCCCGCAAGCACAATTAGGTAAGTACACACACACACATGCATAACAAACCTTCTGGTAATCTATGATAAAGTAACAAGAATAAGTCAGGACAGAGAAGGATGGGCAGACTGCATATTTCTGGACTGCCAAAAAGCCTCTGACGCAGTACCGCACATGAGACTGCTTCTCAAACTTGAGAGGCAGGCGGGAGTAAGCGGAAAAGCCCTAACACGAGTATAGAATTACTTAACAGGCAGGAGCCAGAGAGTAACAGTCAGGGGCGAGAAGCCTGGCGAACCGTAACGAATGGAGTACCTCAAGGATCGGTGCTGGAACCAGTTCTATTTCTAATATTCGTGAACATATCAACAGGAGTAGAAATATGTAGGTCGGGACGTTTGGGTGTAGGTCGGGACCTGTGGGTGTAGGTCGGGATGTGTGCGTGTAGGTATGTGTAGGTCGGGACGTGTGGGTATAGGTATGTGTAGGTCGGGATGTGTGCGTGTAGGTATGTGTAGGTCGGGACGTGTGGGTATAGGTATGTGTAGGTCGGGATGTGTGCGTGTAGGTATGTGTAGGTCGGGACGTGTGGGTGTAGGTATGTGAAGGTCGGGATGTGTAGGTGTAGGTATGTGTAGGTCGGGACCTGTGGGTGTAGGTATGTGTAGATAAAGACGATTGAGTGGAGGCCAGAGCGCTTTAATAATCGCACAGTTATGTAGACGGGTACTCTAAGAGAGTGGAGACTCTATTCGTGTACTGCGCGGGGTCACCTGCGCCTCGTCCACCTTGACCAGGTAACTCCTCAAACAGCGCACCAACACTCCCCTTATTCTAAAGTCTACGCTCTCCTACCTTCTTATCTGGATATGTATGATAATATACACTTGTCGCCCACTTTACCTTGAATCCGAATCTAATAAAATCTCCCAAATTTGTAGATATAGATGACCTGCATATTAGAATGGTAAGTCACACAGCGCCAGTTCCTGCGCAATCTCTGAAATATTCCAGAAACGGTCAGCGTATTTGTGGCTTTAAGTATTGAACTTTTTGAACCTATGAATTTTCCTCTTCACGTATCATATGTATTTTCTTCTTCAGTATGGTTACGCGCAGTGTGCGTGATGGTTGTGTCCTCCCGATGACTGCACAAGTGGTTGTTGTTGGTAGTGAGTTAGGGGCGACGAAGATCGAGGGATCGAATGCGCCCCGGCGTACCCGTGAAGGGTTAATCGCAAAGCCTAATAGCGAAATGAATGACGCCTGTCATCGGAAACTAATGTGCCTCGCGGCCAATAAACACACAGACGGGCAGATAATTGGGGAGCCCCAGGAGTCCCTCAGGGTGACAAGCACCGGCACCGCCCCACACGGAGAACACTGGGGAGCAAAACCAAAAACTCGGCCCCAACTAAAACGCAAAACGTCATCCAGCGCCCCTCACCACGGCTCACTCGTCATCAAGGTTGAACCAGGAATCCTGCACAAGTGGTAATGTTGGGAGACGGGTTCCGGTGACGCGTCAATGTTTATAATTTGGCAAGTTTTGAATGTTGTGTTGTTGCCAGTTGAGTAAGCGGCGACGACAAAGCCAGGCGTGTTTGACAGTTAAGAGTTGATGCACTTGACGGCGTGAGCTGCTGTTGATGGCAGCTCATAGTTGCTGTTCTTTGTACATTAGCTAGTTACGTTTTATATGTATGATTGTCCCGGTGGTTTGAATTATATGAATAGGTCAGATGGCCAGTGTTTTGGTTGACTGGAGATATTTAGAACTGTTTTGACTGCTTGATATTTTATATGTAGTGAAAGATATCTCCTCCCACCTAATATATGCTCGATATTTAAAAACATTTTGAGGGTAATAAGTACTTTTTTAATTAATTCTGCCCCAATGATATCTGAAGCAGTGAAGGAGGCTTAATTGTGTAACATGGCAGTAGGGGCAAAGTTAATTTAACTTGGCAAAGTTAAGAGTGTGTGTGGTGTACTTACAGCCGTGAGGTGCTAGTGTGGTGTATCCCAGCCTTAATCTGGTCATTGTTATATCTCTCTGTGTCTATGTCTGGCGTGTCTCCCAGTGTCCCAGGTCTTTTTTATGTTGCCGTAGTATATTGAAGAGCATGACGTTTTCCATTTCGCAGCAAAGCCTTTGGCAATGGTGGATTTTATGCTCCTTTTCATGCAATATGGAGAGGATGATATGTGATGCAAGTTGTATCGTGCATCGCTTTAACCAGTTGATCTATAAGTTCATTGTTGAGTATTCAAGTGTGCCGGGACCCATTGGTTGGATGTCATATCATTTTGAAATACGTTCATTGAGAAGTTTTTTTCTTTTTATTGATAAAGCACAATAAATACAATAAAACAGTCTGACAAAAAACAGTACAAGCAGTGATCCATGTAAATGTAACACGGGTTCGGGTCCTCTCTCTTTACTTCCTTCTTTCTACTCCCTCTACCCGTATTCTTATTATTCTCTACCAAGGGACTCCAAAACTTTTAACAAAGCCAACTCCACGCCACGTGGTCCTAAGACGATTGACCGACTTAGGATTCTACACCCAGTATGACGTGACCTAAGCTCTGAACAAAACCCTAGAGTCACCTCTGCTGCCACCACCAGACCAGTAATACAAGAGCAATGATCGAGGTCTGGATCGATCACGCTAATTAATCAACCTAGGGGCTTGATCCCCACTATAAACGATGACCTTGAGTGTGGAATAAATTACACGGTAATGATAATTCCGATTCGATGTTAGAATCGGCGCCCAATGCAACTCTGCCTCGTGTGGACCACGTGACCAGGACAAGTATACACATAAAACACATGGAAACAATAAAATGCAAATTAATAACAAATTTAATTTATTAAAAGAAAACTAAAACAAAATCTAAATATGTTCACTCCCTATCAATTTAACACTCCCTACTTGACCTGAGTGGCAAATGAGACTATTTCTATACTTAACAATAGCAACTATACCTTGGGCGACCACAGTTCTAGGTGTTGGGCCTGTTCTTGGGGAGAGGTAAGATGTTTGACCTCTCCTAGCTGCTTCCGTGACCACACTGATTTCTTCCTTGTCTGGTCTCCCCCAGACAGAACATTGTATCCTTCCGCCTAGTCAAAGTTCTACCCAGTTACTAGCAAGGTTTAAGTTATAACAATTAACCTCTGTTGTACTTAATTGATCCAGACTGGTTGAATTATTTTACTGAATTAAATTACAAACATCTAACGGCAGAGCTGTTCCCGATCACAAAAATGGTTATTAAAACTTTGAGAAATATTAGACATGTCAACCCTGCTGACCTATGACCGCCGGTCACTCCGCCTTAAAAGTTAGATCCGATTCGTGACGTCACTGATGGTGACTTAAACTCAATAATTAGAATACTCTTGATATTGTATCCAGTACTATTATACAATCCAATTTTAATGCAAAATGAATAAAGGCTAATTTTCTCTAATTTACTGAATACTATAGGATGATTCATTTTACGCAGCTATGAACAACGCGTCGGTTATTTCCACCGCGAATTCCCCTGGGGGTCAGGTCACCATGCGGCTCAGCTTCCCATTCTCTTTTGTCGATAAACCACTCTGGATAATTCTTACAACAGCCTAGTTTGTTACAACCCCCCCCCGCACAAGCACTTAGTAAACCTTGTTAATTTGTTAAAATTCACGAGGTTTAGTATCCAAACCCACAATTCAACTCATGCCACAAACAAAAGCTAACCTAACTAATAAAATTTGACAAATAATAGTCCAACATCATAATGAACATGTTCATATTTCATAAATTTCTCAGCTGTCAACTGACAGCAATCCTCCAATATCAGGAAACATACATCCTACCCTTACTGACATAGCTAAATAACATGTCCCTACTCTACCATCAAAACTAGCTATTAAACTCTCTTGGCTCTTCACTAGCCAAGTCCATGTGTCCTCTAGAGCCGGCCACACCGTGCTCAAACAAACATTAAAGTTATATCATCAGACTGAACTTTCAGTCATCCGGGAGCGTACTACGGAACTATCAGTTCACATCCGTGTACTAACCACTTCCCATCAAGGAACACACCTAACGTTTATTACATGTATCTAAAATAAAAAAAATTCCTATACTATATCACAGGTTTCAGCTGACTGTACAGCCAAGTGTTCTCACTCACTAGAAGTGTCAATGTTTATATTGGTCCGCCTCTCCTGTGTTCAAACATTCTGAAAAAAATAGCACAACATAATTTTCCATAACCGTTTGTTCTGGGCTGAGACAATTACACAGGGGCTTCGATTTTGATTACTGACCAATTTATAGTTAAATTTTCATATATTATACCAGAATTATTTTAAGTCTGTTTTTCAACATTTATAAAGAATTGATTCTAACTCTGTTTTTCAACATTTAAACAAAAGTGTCCAGATGTTCTTTACACAGATGTTCAGAGCCACTTTGTTGTTTGTATCAATTGTTCATATTGAGTAAGCGATAAAAAAAAATCGATGCTGCTGGATGCTGAATGTAGTCGCTGACGATGACGGTGTCGATCTTGCTTCTCCCCATGTGTAGACATCAATACCTGGTCCTCTTGTACTCCCATCCGGTACTCTTGAATGACGACAGAGTGTAGTAGAGCGGAGTGCCAAGTGACAGCTGTAGAATACTGTTACTTCGGCCATTAATCTTGCTCTCGACAGTCCACACGCCTTCATATCAATCACAGTTCACACGGCAGTCTTGATGTTAAACTTGACGTCGCAGATGACCACAGCAGAGCAGGACTGGATGTACCAACGGTGTCTCTTAGCAGGAGTGATGTTAGAAGGTCGTAGAGGCGGGTTGCTTGTTTGCAGAACAGGTGAATCTCGTCTTCCATCATTGCTCTCGTCATCTCAGGCGTTTCTTGATGTCACCAGGTTACTAGGCCGTAAACACCAACTGTGTATACCCTCGTACCGCCGACTTTAGGCCAAAGGAGACAATTTTGCGACCTTCTATTGGCGAGTCCCGGTACTCTGTAGGGAAACCGTGCCTTCCACCTGTGACCGCCTTACTTCCGCTTTCTTGTTACTTCAGATGACGTAATCATTAATCTTCCGGCGAAATTCTTGAGTACTGCTACGCGCTTTCCATTTCTTGACCTCTCCTCCAACACTGCTGGAATGACTGCAGTCTTGATGACGCAGCAGGTGGGTATTGGTGATCTCGAGACAGCTACCCCGGCGTTGTATGGCACCTCCGGTGACTGCTATAATGTGGACAGCTCGCTGGCCCTGACAACCTCGTTAGTGACGTGAGGCGTCGGCCGGGTGACTCTTGGACAGTCACTCATCCCCAAAGTAACTGATGTATGGGTTACTGGGTCTAGTGGGGGGAGGGCTTTGTGTAACGTGCCTCCCCCCTCGGTCTTTACAGACAAGGGTTCACGTGTGGCTGGAACAACTGGGTCGGTGTACCCATCAGACCTGGGAACAGACAGACACAACACAGCGGAAGCATAGATATACTCTGGGTTTGGTGGAGGTGGAACCCCAGAGCACGGTAAAAGTTGCTACCTGAGTCAAGTATAGACATAGTACATCTCATTGCCTTTACAGGAAAATCTAATCAATACTAAATTATACTAACTAAGGAAGTTACTTTACTGTACAGCGCGAGATCTCGTCACCATAGGGTGGCGAGACTGCACCTGACTACTGATGAGCGATGACAGAGGGTCATCCTCATCTTCTGACTCGTCGGTGAAGCCATGAGTCAGCACTGCTGAGTCAGGAACTAGACCCGCTGAAGGCAGTTCTAATTCCTCTCTAGCATGATAATGTTTCAATTTATTTACGTGAATTGTCCTTTCCACCTGGTCCTCGAACACTCCTTTTATAACAAGATTAACCGGCCCCGCCCTTTTAATTACTCTATAGGGTCCTCGCCACCTCGGAGCTAGTTTCCTGCTCTGATTGGCGGGCGCAGCCTCATTCACTCTCAATACGAGGCTTCCTTCCTTCAACTCAAGAGGGCGCACTTTCTTGTCATAAAAATGAGCATACCGAGTCCGTGCCTTCTTGGACGCTTCAGCTGCAATATTCCATGCATTTCTCATTTTTCCAAGGACCTCTGAAGGATAGTCCTCCCCGTATGCAACATTATGTCTGTTAAGCAGACCTGACGGGAAATTGCATGAATTACCAGTAAACAAATGAAGTGGTTGGGTGTTAATTGATTGGTGGATGGCAGTATTCAAGGCGAACTGAACATAGGGTAGGTGTTCATCCCAGGTGTTTGCATCATGTTCAGCAAGGATTGCAAGCATATCCTTGACTGAACGATTAGTCCGTTCCGTCATTCCGTTTGCTTGTGGGTGGTAGGCCGTTGTAAAAGCCGAAGTTGTCTCTAAAATCTTACAAACTTCTCTAAATATATTCCCATTGAATTCTTGACCGCGGTCAGAGACTAAAACTTTAGGAGGTCCGAATACAGTAATGAACCTACGCAAGAACGCATCTGCAACCGTACGAGAATCCTTCTGAGGTAATGCAACTAGTGTAGTGTATCTAGACAGATGGTCAACTAGCACCAACACATATCTGTTACCCGCATGACTGTGGTGTAAATCAATCAGATCGGCCCCCACACGATCTAACGGTTCCCGAATTTCAGGAAATTCCTGAAGTGGGGCTTGTACCTTAAGGGTGCCTTTCCTCCTCTGGCAACGAGGGCACGACTTCACGAAATTGATTACCTCAGAAAGTAATCCTGGAAAATAAAATAGAGACTTTGCTTTTAAGTGCGTTTTAAAGATCCCCGGATGCCCTGCAATTTTTGAAGCATGCGCAAGCTTTAACGCTGATGACCGCAACGCGTCCGGAATAACTAGCTGAAATACTGCCCTATCATTCTGGCTATTAACATAATACAGGACGCCCTGTTTCATCTCAAAATCATGAATAGGTAAATTCTTTTTCTTTTTGGGGTATTTTCCTCCCTCTAAATACTCAATAATCTCTTTCCATCTAGGCTCGTTCATCTGGTATTCTCTCATTTTATCTGATGGAATGGTTTCAATGTTTTCATTAATTTGAACTGCCGCTATATTTCTACTTAGCGTATCTGGCACAACATGTGCTGGACCAGGCTTGTACAAGATCTGGAATGAGTGGGCCGAAAGTTCGTGAGACCAGCGTGACATTCGTGGGCATTTCGTTCGCTTTTTAAATATATGTGTTAACGCTCGATGGTCTGTGTAGATTACAAAATGCCGCTGAAATAGGTAAGGCTCGAAATACCTAACTGATTCTACTACTGCCAGTGCCTCCCGATCCGTAGCTGAATAACGAACTTCAGGTCCTTTGACCTTCCTACTGAAATAGGCTACTGGATGGGGTAAATTATCTGCGTCTCGCTGAATTAAGCACCCGCCAATAGCAATACCGCTGGCGTCAGTGTGCACTTCCCACTCTTTCTCAAAATCAGGAATAGCCAATACCGGTGTCGTGATTAGTTGGTCTTTCAGTTTGCGATAGGCCTCGTCATGTTCAGATTTCCACACAAACTTCGCATTTTTCTTTGTCAGATCAGTCAGGGGTGCTGAAATGCCAGCGAAACCTTCAATGTGACGACGAAAATATCCGGCCGCCCCCAAAAACCTACGCACGTCCTTTGCTGTCCTTGGAGTAGGCATGTCAGCAATGGCGCGGCAAGAATCTGGGTCAGGTCGGATACCGTCTGGGCACACCTGGAACCCCAGAAATTTGAATTTCTGAGCCGCCAAGGTGCACTTCTGAACATTCAGCCTGAAACCTGCCTGATCTAACAATTTCAAAGTCTCAGTCAAGTCCTGTAGGTGTTCCTCAAACGTCCTGGAATATATCACAACATCATCCAGGTACGCTAAAGAATGCCTACCCAGTACCGGACTAAGGATAAAGTTGATGGCCCTCTGAAACGACGAAGGCGCTGTCTTCAAACCAAACGGCATCCTACGGAATTGATAAGTGTGCCTACCATCCGAGAATGCTGTTTTTTCCCTATCTTGTTCTGCCACCGGAATCGCCCAATACGCCGATTTTGCGTCAAGAGTTGAGAAATACTTGGCAGCACCAAATTGATCTATTATCTCCTGTATTCGGGGCAACGGATACACATCACCCTTAGTTAATTCGTTCACCTTCCGGTAGTCAACACAGAAACGATAACTACCGTCCGGTTTCCGAACTAGCACAACAGGAGAGAGCCACGGTGACGTACTAGGCTCTATTACGCCCTGTCTCAACATTTTCTGGCACTCCTCCCTGATAATGTTCTTTGCCTGTTCCGGCAACCTCCACTGTCTTGTGTACACAGGCAAATGGTCACCAGTTGGAATGGTGTGCTCGATCTTATCAAGGAGACCAATCTGGTCATCCTCTGTCGCAAACAATTTCGGGAATTTTCGTAAAACTCCTCTCAGTGCCTTCCTATCTGCCTAGTTTGTTACATAAAGCACAAAAGCAAAACACAAAACCGAAAAACAAACAAGCACATAAAACTGAAATGATACTGTTACATAATAACAAGTACATATATGTACATATACAGAACTAGCCCACAGCAAAGAAGCAAGGGAAAAGAAGAAAAGACAACATGAGGGAGAAATCCAGCCTAAAGGGCCACATGGAAAAGACAACAAGCCGAGACAGACAGTGACGCATAATCGGATCACGCAGGGACCGGGAAAAACATAATGAAATGACACCCACACATTCAAACAAAACAAAAACAAACACCGAAACACGCAGGAACCGGCAAAAAAAAAACACAGAAACCAGGAAACACACACACACACACACACCCAACAGCACTAGAAACAACACAAAGACGGAACATATAAAACACACACAGGAAACAACCAGAACAGCACAATAAAAAACGCAAACAAATACAATGCCCAAACGGGGCGAACCAAAACACGGATACAAACATACATATTGCAGACATGCCAACAAAAATAAAAGACAGAGAGTACACAAATCAAACACAAGTACTATTGATAATTATCTGGGAACTCCCGCGCCGGAAAGCGCAAGCAGTAAGCCTCCCAAATCAGCTAGATTTCTTTGGACATCTGTCGACCAGGAGACTCACAAGGCCGAGCCATCAAATCAGGCACCCCATAAATAAACCCCTTTATCCGCGGCACCCAAATAGTTGAAGAGCACCACGGGACCAGACGCACCCTGTCATCCCAAGTGAGGTCCAAACGCTGCGACTTGAGGGGCGGCCTTGACCACAGGGAAGGGTTTCACACTAGTGGGTTCCGCCCTGAAATCCGCACTGGAATTCGCACTGGGCGCCTCTGGGCATCGCACTAGGCTTCGAACTGGTTTGCGCACGAGGCTTCTCATGGGGCTGCGCACTGTGGGGACCCGCAGAGGGCGCAGACGTGCCAGGGCCCCCACCACCGGGCACAGCAGCAGAGGCCCCCTGGCGCACATCTTTTATTAAGACCACGACAGGGTCCCGATCAGCAGGAGCAACCTCCTACTGTGGGGAGACAACAGCAGTAGTCGCAGGAGGTACCATAAAGTCCCCCACAGCACCACCAACCACGGCAGTATAGTGCCAGAGCACCATACTCTTCCACCTCCAACCAAGGCACACCATGAAGGGGAGACACACTCGGAACCCGCCTCGAGCGCTTAGAGACAGGCTGCCGGTCATACAAGCTATCACCCTCATCATCCCGCAACACAGCAGAACTCTCTGACGGGCACATCTTCAATACCCGGCCCCTGAGAACCGCAGCCTCTACAGCTGATGGGCACCGGACCACACACAGTAGAAGACAGCCCCTCGCGGATATCCAGAGTGACAGGAGACACTGTATCCAGGGACGGAATAGGCAGGGGTTGTCGAGATGGGGCGGGCTGGGGTGTCAGGGGCAGGGACGGCTCAGGCGGGAAAACCGGCGGCGGAGGTGGATCCGCCCCAACCCCCACGTCAACATCCACACCACCACCCACATCTGCACCCAGGCGAGTCGCAGGATCCAACACTGGGACAGAAGCTGGCAAGTAAGCAACACACATTGCAGCACTTGGAGACTGATCCCGAGCCGATAACAGGGGAAAATCCTCCTCCCGGAAGAGGTTAACAGGGATGACCCGGCGCTACTCACACCCCACAGCCTGGTGGCCCGGTAGGCAACACCTGAAACATGTCCTAGGCTGGCCTGCGTGAAAGACACGAATCGGGAACCCCATCAGCATGATGGAGGACGGCATCGAATTCCTGAGGCGCATGGCGAGAGTGTGGATCCCACACGGAACCCCCCTTCCACCTAACGGTCCGGACGGCATTCATCCTCATATGAAGAACCCGCCCAAAACAGGCAAAGTACCTACGAAGAAGGTCCTCATGAAACTCGAAGGGCATCCCATGCACCACCACATACGTTGTGGTACCACAACGATCGGAGAGGGTCACTGACCCATCATTGTCAGGCAGAGTGAAAAAGTGCCCATCATAGCACACAACGAGATCCTGGTAAATCACTGAAGAGCTGGACTTTATCATCGCCTGCCTCCCAGCAAGCAGCTGCACACCACACACAGACTCTACAGGAACACGAAGCATGTCGAGTAACACCACTTCTACTGCATGGTAGGAAGCATTCCCGGAAAACTCCAGGCCAATGGAGTCCTGCCTGGTGACAGAGGGCACAGGCCTTCCCATACTGCAGACCATCACAGCCCCAGCGGCCTCTCAGGAGAAACACGGGACGCAAGCCACGTCAGCAGCCACACTCAGGTCCACACACCACGCCAGGTTGACAACAACTCCTCATTGAGAAGTTTTAGGCCTGGAATGACAAACTCTCTCTATGTTTTGGTGTTGTATGTAATGAATTGCACTCTTGGAGTCACTACAAATTATGTATTTCCCAACTAGTAGTGTTATAATTATCTGAAGAGCTTTGTACAAAAGCTAACAGTTCTCTTGTGAATATTAATGACTAGTTGGGCAGTCGCCACCCCCTCCTTGAAGTGGTGGTGCGGTGACAGCGCTGGTGACAGAGGACTCATTGTTGTGTAGGACGAGAGATCCTTCTGTGTAAACTGTGGGAGGTATTGGGGTAGCAGTTTTTCATCGTGGAAGCGAAAGCTGATTTTGGTGTTTATGTTCATGAATCATTTTACAATGACAGTTTGTTCACCTCACATGTATCCTTCCTGCCTCTCTATCTTCCTCCACAGAATTGTAAAGTTCATTCTTCTGATGATGTGTTATGTGCCTCTTTAACCTTTTCCACCACTGCTCACGGGATGGATAAGGGGTGCATAATAAATTACTAAACTAACTGGGGAGGACCAGGAGGCTCCAGAAGTGACTGCTCCACCTGTGCCCCTTCCACTCCCTCTCCCAAGAGTGACCACAACACAGAGAAGGTTTTACTAAGAGATTAGTGGCAGCTGTGGCGGACCTTGTGGCAGGCTTAGGCTTTAAAGCCTACACTCGGTATATACGAGCTCAAGATATATATTAGAGAGTTCATGCTAAAGCCTTTTCAGAGGCCTCAATATTTATCAAATCAAACTTCTGATTCATATCCCTAAGTATTTACCTGAGAGCCGCTTCCAGTGTCCTCAATGAGGACAGGAAGACGACGGTTTGTCAAAGGTCCTCCCCAATTTGTTGTGATGATTTTTTCAGACAGTTTTTTAAAATTGAGCAGTGTTTTTGAGGAACGAGGAGGCTTGAAAGTTCGGTGACCTGTCCACCATGGGTGGACAGGTCAAGAGCTTGTGGAGTGGCGGTTGACTGTCATGCAGGTGTAGGCGAAGTGTTGTGTTTGGAGGAGGCGTCTTCCCATTGAAGGTGGTGCATGTCCGGATCAACATCCTCCAAATTGTTCAGTATTTTGAACGTAACGTTTCGATGAGATCCGTTCTGTCATGTCTGGTTTGCAGCGTTGTTAGCCCTGTGGCCCTCAACCGTTCCTGGTATGAGAGTTGACTTAGTTCTGGAATTATTGGTGTTTTCCCTGTGTTGAACTTTCTCCAAAGCAGCTATGTATTTCTGAAGATGAGGTCTCTATGCTTGGAAACAGTAAGCCAGGGGGGGGAGGTGCACCAGAGATGTATTCAGTTCATTAACAACCTTCTATCTAACTCAATAATGGAATAACTGGCCACTAGTCTAGGAGCAAGAAAAGTGAGTTCGAGTCCATGTGCAAAGCAAAGACAGAACTTCTAAACTACCAGATCTAAGATCTAACAACTACCACATGCAAGTTATGTGTTTTCAATCGACCAGTTCATGTACACGACGAGTCTAAAACTTCAGTTGAAAACGAAGAAGTTATATTTACAAATTAATGACGTTCCGACTACGTAAATATTATGTAGGGACAACTTACTCTTTTCAAGGCTTGGGTACCTCCTTCTGATGTAGACTTGACTCAATGTAAACTCTGCTGGCAGAAATGTTTACATACTTTGCGTCATTATATAATTAAATACCCAAAAAATTGCGGAATTCAGAGATAACTCTTATCAGTGGTGTTCAAGAAATTTGTAAGTGCTTCATTCATAATGATGTACTGTAAGAATTTTTTAGGCAAGTATTAAAAATTTGCTTAATGTAGGTGCAGCCTGCACATGACTGTAAAACTGCCGCCCAGTTGGGTGGGTGTGGAACAGGATTAGTGACTGTGTAACCGACTCACCGGATATGTACTACACTCCCTTGTATACAGACTGACTGTTGTGGGCCTCTTGTTGAATCACTTGTGATATAAAAAGGCTATTGATATATATGTACATGTAATTGTGTAAAGGAAAAAGAAAATTGTGTAACTAGCGTTACAAAATTGTTACTTGCTTAGCTAAATGAACTGCGTTGTGAGGGGGCGGCGGCGGCGTGGAGAGAGCAGGTCGGTGCGCGGGAGCGGCCAGGACGCCAGGTTAACCTCAGTGCTGGAGAGCACCAGAGGGATACTTGAGACGTGTCCTGACTCAGCCACTCCTCGAGGTCAGCACATGCGGGCACGTCCTACGCTCAGACGCCGGGTGAACACAGGATAGCGTGAGGCACATGTATGTCCGCCTCTACCAGTATGGTCCTGATAGTTAACTCTTGTAACTGTGCTGAGCCTTCAACGGTTACACCACTTTCCCTTTCTTTGAGCGGTTGCCAGAACGCTCTGTTTAATACCTTGCATTTCTCACTCCTTTATCTTCCTTCTCTCCGTCTCCTTTCATTATTAAATGTCGATTAATTTATCGCCTTAGCCTCGCCGGTATGAGTCACTGGAGTTCAACGATTATTACTGTACTCACCTACTTGTACTCACCTACTTGTACTCACTTAGTTGTGCTTGAGGGGATTGAACTTTCGTTCTGTGGTCCCCGCCTCTCGACTGTCAATCAACTGGTATACAGAATCTTGAGCCTACTGGGCTCTATCAAATCAACTTATGAAACTGTGTATAGAGTAGCCATACACACAAATAAGTCAGTAGTCTCTGTGTACGCTGAGGCAGCCGTATGATATCATAGTAAGATAACCGTAGCTTTCTTACCGGGTGATAAAGAAGTAATTCCATTTGAAATTTTATATTATTTTCCCCAGTGCATAATGCGTTAATACTTTATGGAACATGTAACACAATAACGCCACATATACATTACAGTAGTGCCACGTATACCAAATAGTGCCATATGTATACTATACAGTAGTATCACTACTGACTATCTGACCTGTGCTGGACCTCGTATGTGGTCACCTACTCTGCCCTTGGCTCAAAGACTTTCCTGAGACTGGTCATACTGTAAGCAGATGTGAGCGTCCGTGGGGCCAAGAGTGCGTCCGTGGCGGCAAACGTGCGTCCGTGGGGCCAAGAGTGCGTCCGTGGGGTCAAGAGTGCGTCCGTGGGGTCAAGAGTGCGTCCGTGGGGCCAAGCGTACGTCCATGGGGCAAGAGTACGTTTGTGAGGCAAGCGTTCGTCCGTAGGGGCAAGAGTACGTCCGTGAGGCAAGAGTGCGTCCGTGTGGCAAGCGTGCGTCCGTGGGGCAAGAGTGCGTCCGTGAGGGCAAGTTACGATGCTCTCTGATGGGCCAAAAGTCTGGTTTACGACTGGCTGAGGAATGTGTTAGAGGAGCGGAGCAGACGTGCCCGGAGGCCGGTGCTGGACTCGGGGGGTAAAGGTGAGTGTGGAGAAAGGTTGTAATAAGATGAGTTTTTCTTTCCTTTTTATTAACATGGGTACACCCGTGTTACAGCGGTGACCCCTGGACTTAATAATGGGTTACGGAGTTCATCTCTAGAGCTGGTTACGTGATGCTGAGAACCCCACCTCGCAGGATGGTGGGTCGTACAGGGGCACGCAGGATGGTGTGTCGTACAGGGGCCCGCAGGATGGTGGGTCGTACAGGGGCCCGCAGGATGGTGGGGTCATACAGGGGCCCGCAGGATGGTGGGTCGTACAGGGGCCCGCAGGATGGTGGGGTCATACAGGGGCCCGTAGGATGGTGGGTCGTACAGGGGTACGCAGGATGGTGGGTCGTACAGGGGCCCGCAGGATGGTGGGTCGTACAAGGGCCCACAGGATGGTGTGTCGTACAAGGGCCCGCAGGATGGTGTGTCGTACAGGGGCCCACACGATGGTGGGTCGTACAAGGGCCCACAGGATGGTGGGTCGTACAGGGGCCCGCAGGATGGTGTGTCGTTCAGGGGCCCGCAGGATGGTGGGTCGTACAAGGGCCCACAGGATGGTGGGTCGTACAAGGGCCCACAGGATGGTGGGTCGTACAAGGGCCCACAGGATGGTGGGTCGTACAGGGGCCCGCAGGATGGTGTGTCGTACAGGGGCCCACAGGATGGTGGGTCGTACAAGGGCCCACAGGATGGTGGGTCGTACAGGGGCCCGCAGGATGGTGGGGTCAAACAGGGGCCCGCAGGATGGTGGGTCGTACAGGGGTACGCAGGATGGTGGGTCGTACAGGGGCCCGCAGGATGGTGGGTCGTACAGGGGCACGCAGGATGGTGGGTCGTACAGGGGCACGCAGGATGGTGGGTCGTACAAGGCCACGCACGTGGTGGAGGCAGACTTAATATACAGTTTCAAATGCAGATTTGATAGAGCCCAATAGGTTCGGGAATCTGTACACCAGTTGATAGACATTAAATAGGCGGGACCTTACCTTGTCGTTTCCTTGTGTTGGTTTTGGGGCTTAGCGACCCCGCGGCCCGGTCGTCGACCAGGCCTCGTTGCTGGACTGGTCAACCAGGCTGTTGGACGCGGCTGCTCGCAGCCTGACGTATGAGTCACAGCCTGGTTGATCAGGTATCCTTTGGAGGTGTTTATGAAGTTCTCTTGAACACTGTGAGGGGTCGGCCAGTTATGCCCCTTATGTGTAGTGGAAGCGTGTTGAACAGTCTCGGGCCTCTGATGTTGAAAGAGTTCTCACTCAACCTATTGCACCTCTGCTCTTCAACGGGGATATTCTGCACATCCTGCCATGTCTTCTAGGGTCATGTGATGTTATTTCTGTGTGCAGGTTTGGGACCAGCCTCTCTACTATTTTCCACGTGTAAATTATTATGTATCTCTCCCGCTTGCGCTTAAGAGAATACAGATTTAGGCATTTTAGTCGGTTCCAATAGTTTAGATGTTTTACTGAGTGGATTCTAGCAGTAAAGGATCTCTGCACGCTCTCCAGGTCAGCAACTTCTCCAGCTTTGACAGGGGCTGTCATTGTGCAGCAGTACTCCACTCTAGAGAGCACTAGCGTCTTGAAAAGTATCATCATTGGTATAGCATCTCTAGTTTGAAAAGTTTTTGTTATGAAGCCTGTCATTTTTCTTGCAGTTGTGACGGCTACTTTATTGTGTTCTTTAAAGATGTCTTCCGACATGAGTTCACCCAAATCCTTTATATTGCTTTTTCGTTCTATGTTATGATTTGACTGAATTTTGTACGTGGTTTCTGTTTTTATATTTTTTTTCCGTAGCGCAAGAGCTGGAACTTCATTAAATACCATATTATTTTCTGTAGCCCATTGAAAGACCTGATTTACATTTGATTGGAGGTTTACTGTGTCCTCTATGTTGTCTACTCTCATAAAAATCCTTGTGTCATCTGCAAAGGATGGTACGGTACTATAGATTGTATCCTTGTCTATGTCTGATATGAGGATGAGAAAAAGTACTGGAGCAAGCAGAGTACTCTGGGGGTACTGAGCTCTTCACGGTTGATGGTTCGGATTTAATTTTGTTAACTATTACACATTGGGTTCTGTTGGTCACAACCAAACTCAATCTTTTTTTTTACAACCAAAGGGACCAAAGAGCCAAAGCTCAACCCCTCACAAACACAATTGGCTGAATTGCCAGCGCTCGGGATTCGTAATCCTAGGGTCTGGGGATCAATCACCGGTGGAGGCGGAAACAAATGGGTAGAGTTTCTTTCGCCCTGATGCACCTGTTCACTTAGCAGTAAAAAGGTATCTGGAAGTTATACAGCTGCTACGGGCTGCTTAATGGGGGTGTCACACAGCCTTTCCTCTTAATACAAGCCTCTTAGTTCTGGGACTAGCCTAGTGGCATACCTCTGAAATTTTTCCAGCTTCGTTTTGTGCTTGACAAGGTCCGGGCTCCATGCTGGCGAGCAAGTGTGTGTATTCACCTAGTTGTGTTTGCGGGAGTTGAACTTTTCTCTTTCATCCCGCCTCTCAACTGTGAATCAACTGTTACTAACTACTACTAACTAATTTTTCACACACACACACACACACACACACACACACACACACACACACACACACACACACACACACACACACACACACACACACACACACAAACAGGCTGCAGAGATGGTCAGGGAAATGGCTACTGGAGTTTAACACCAGTAAATGTAAAGTTATGGAAATGGGATCAGGTGACAGGAGACCAAAGGGACAGTACACAATGAAGGGGAACAGCCTACCTGTAACGATTCGAGAAAGAGACCTGGGAGTGGATGTGACACCTAATCTAACTCCTGAGGCACATATAAATAGGATAACGACAGCAGCGTACTCTACACTGGCGAAAATTAGAACTTCATTCAGAAACCTAAATGAGGAAGCTTTTAGGGCGCTTTACACTGCCTACGTGAGACCCGTCTTAGAGTATGCCGCGCCATCATGGAGCCCCCACCTGAAGAAACACATAAAGAAACTGGAAAAGGTTCAGAGGTTTGCGACGAGGCTTGTCCCAGAGCTACGAGGGATGGGATATGAAGAGCGGCTGAAGGAACTGAACCTTACGACACTAGAGAAAAGAAGGGAGAGAGGAGATATGATAGGGACATATAAAATACTCAGGGGAATTGACAAAGTGGAAATAGATGAAATGTTCACACGTAATAATAACAGAACGAGGGGACATGGGTGGAAACTGGAAACTCAGATGAGTCACAGAGATGTTAGGAAGTTTTCTTTTAGCGTGAGAGTAGTAGAAAAATGGAATGCACTTGGGGAACAGGTTGTGGAAGCAAATACTATTCATACTTTTAAAACTAGGTATGATAGGGAAATGGGACAGGAGTCATTGCTGTAAACAACCGATAGCTAGAAAGGCGGGATCCAAGAGTCAATGCTCGATCCTGCAAGCACATATAGGTGAGTACATATAGGTGAGTACACACACACACACACACACACACACACACACACACACACACACACACACACACACACACACACACACACACACACACACACACACACACACACACACACACACACACACACACACACACACATACACACACACACATACACATGTGGGCCTGGTAGCCTGGTGGATAGCGCTCAGGACTCGTAATTCTGTGACGCGGGTTCGATTCCCGCACCAGGCAGAAACAAATGAGCAAAATTTCTTTCACCCTGAATGCCCCTATTACCTAGCAGTAAATAGGTACCTGGGAGTTAGTCAGCTGTCACGGGCTGCTTCCTGGTGTGTGTGTGTGTGTGTGTGGTGTGGGGAAAAAAGTAGTTAGTAAACAGTTGATTGACAGTTGAGAGGCGGGCCGAAAGAGCAAAGCTCAATCCCCGCAAACACAACTAGGTGAATACAACTAGGTGAAAACATACACACAACAGAAAAACCCATGGTTCAACCAGGAATGTAAGGTAGCGAAGCAACTGAGTAAAAGAACATGGAGAAACTACAGAAATAACAGAACACAAGAGAGCAGGGAGAGATACCAGAGGGCCAGAAATGAGTACCTCAGAGTGAGGAGGGAAGCAGAGAGACAGTATGAAAATAACATAGCGAGTAAAGCCAAGACCCAACCAAAGCTGCTCCACAAACACATCAGGAGAAAAACAGCAGTGAAGGGCTCAGTACTTGGACCCATCCTGTTTTTAATATATGTAAACGATCTTCCGGAGGGTATAGACTCATTCCTTTCAATGTTTGCTGATGATGCAAAAATTATGAGAAAAATCAAGACAGATGAAGATAGACAGAGACTACAGGATGACCTGGGCAAACTGGAGGAATGGTCTAGAAAATATCTGCCAAAGTTCAACTCAGGAAAGTGTAAAGTAATGAAATTAGGCGAAGGGAGCAGGAGGCTGAACACAAGGTACCATCTAGGAGGTGAAATCCTGCAAGAGTCAAATAGAGAGAAAGATCTGGGGGTTGATATCACACCGAACCTGTCCCCAGAGGCCCACATCAAAAGAATATCATCAGCGGCATATGATAGGTTGGCCAACATTAGAACTGCCTTTAGAAACTTGTGTAAGGAATCGTTCAGGACCCTGTATACCCCCTTATGTCAGACCAATCCTGGAATATGCAGCTCCAGCCTGGAGTCCATACCTAGTTAAACACAAGGCAAAGTTAGAGAAGATTCAACGGTATGCCACCAGGCTCGTCCCGGAACTGAGAGGAATGAGCTACGAGGAAAGGCTAAAGGAGTTGACCCTCACGTCCCTGGAAAACAGAAGAGTAAGGGAAGACATGATAGCCACCTACAAAATTCTCAGGGAAATTGACAGCGTGGACAAAGACACGCACACTTCAGCAAGGGAGGGACACGAACACGGGGACATAGGTGGAAACTTAGTACCCAGTCAGAGACTGGGTTGTCTAGATTGTCAGAGACGTTAGAAAGAATTTTTCAGTGTCAGAGTAGTTAACAAATGGAATGCACTAGGAAGTGATGTGGTGGAGGCTGACTCCATACACAGTTACAAATATAGGTATGATAGAGCCCAGTAGGCTCAGAGCCCAGTAGGCTCAGAGCCCAGTAGGCTCAGAGCCCAGTAGGCTCAGGAATCTGTACACCAGATGATTGACGTTTGAGAGGCGGGACCAAAAAGACAAAGCTCAACCCCTGCAAGCACATTTAGATGAGTACAACTAGGTGAGTATACACACACACACACACACACACAGTGTGTGGCGCCGGTGGCTGTGTGGATAGCACGATGGACACGTAATCCTGTGGCCCGGGTTCGATTCCCGGCGCCGGCGAGGAACAATGGGCAGAGTTTCTTTCACCCTGATGCCACTGTTACCTAGCAGTAAATAGGTACCTGGGAGTTAGACAGCTGTTACGGGCTGCTTCCTGGGTGTGTGTGTGTGTGTTTGTGTCGAAAAGAAAATAGTTAGTAGTTAGTGACAGTTGAGAGGCGGGCCGAAAGAGCAGAGCGCAACCCCCGCAAGCACAACTAGGTGAATACAAGTAGGTGAATACACACACTCATTCACTCACTCACTTTGTAGTTAGTAAATGGAATGCACTAAGAAGTGATGTGGTGGAGGCTGACTCTATGCAGTTTCAAATGTAGATATGATAGAGCTTGAGAAGCTCAGGCATCTATACACTAGTAGACTGACGGTTGAAAGACGGGACCAAAGAGCCAAAACTCAACCCCCGCAAGCACAATTAGGTGAGCACAACTAGGTGAGTACACGGGAGACTTACCAGAAATATGGAAGACGGTTATTGTAGCCCAAATATTCAAAAAGGATGACAGGCAAGAGGCACTGAACTACAGGCCAGTGTATTTGTATACCATGCAAGGTGAGAAAGAACCTAGTAACACATCTGGAGAGAAGGGACTTCGTGACACATTACCAACATGGGTTCAGGGAGGGTAAACCTTGCCTCACAGGTTTAATAGAATTCTACGACCAGGTGACAAAGATTAAGCAAGAAAGAGAAGGTTGGGCAGACTGAATTTTCTTGGACTGTCGGAAAGCCTTTGACACAGTACCCCATAAGAGGCTGGTACATAAGATGGAGAAACAGGCAGGAGTAATTGGTAGGGTGTTTCAGTGGATAAGAGAGTGCCTAAGCAATAGGAAGCAGAGAGTTACAGTGAGGGGTGAGACCTCAGATTGGCGTGAAGTCACAAGCGGAATCCCACAGGGATCTGTATTCGGACCTATCCTGTTTCTGATAAAAGTAAATGATCTTCCAGAGGGTATAGATTCATTCCTCTCAATATTTGCTGACGACGCCAAAATTATGAGAAGGATTAAGACAGAGGACAGCACGAGGCTTCAAAAAGACATGGACAAACTAAAGGAATTGTCCAACAAATGGTTGTTAGAGTTTAACCCCAGCAAATGTTATGTAATGAAGATAGGTGTAGGGAGCAGGAGGCCAGATACAAGGTAGCATTTGGGAGATGAAATTCATCTAAAATCAGAGAGAGAGAGAGAAAGACCTGGGGGTTGATATCACGCCAGACCTGTCCCCCGAAGCCAACATCAAGAGGATAACATCAGCGGCATATGACAGGTTGGCAAACATAAGAACGGCCTTTAGAAACTTGTGTAAGGAATCATTCAGAGCCTTGTATACCACGTATGTCAGACCAGTCCTGGAGTATGCAGCTCCAGCATGAAGTCCATATATCGTCAAGCTTAAAACTAAATTGGAGAAGGTTCAGAGGTTTGCCACCAGACTAGTGCCCGAACTGAAGGGCATGAACTATGAGGAGAGACTACGGGAATTAAACCTCACGTCGTAGGACAGGGGAGTTAAGGGGGACATGATCACCACATACAAGATTCTCAAAGGAATTGATAAGGTAGACAAAGACAGTTGATTTAAAACAAGGGGCACACGCACTAAGGGACACAGGTGGAAATTGAGTGCCCAAATAAGCCCTAAAGACATTAGAAAGTATTTGTTTAGTGTCAGAGTAATTAATAAATGTAATGCATTAGGTAGTGATGTGGTGGAGGCTGACTCCATACACAGTTTCAAATGTAGATATGATAGAGCCCAGTAGGCTCAGGAATCTATACACCAGTATAGATTGACAGTTGAGAGGCGGGACCAAAGAGCCAGAGCTCAACCCCTGCAAGCACAACTAGGTGAGTACAATTAGGTTAGCACACACACACACACACACACACACACCAGTGTCCCTAACCTGCATACCATGCAAGCTGATGGAGAAGATTGTGCGAAGAAAGCTAGTGGAACATCTGGAGCGAAAGAACTTTGTAACACAGCATCAACATGGGTTCAGGTATGGCAGGTCCTGCCTCATAGGGTTACTTGAATTCTTCGACCAGGCAACAAAAATCAGGCAAGAAAGAGAAGGGTGGGCAGACTGCATATTTTTGGATTGTCAGAAAGCCTTTGATACAGTACCACACAAGAGGCTAGTGAAAAAGCTGGAGATGCAGGCCGGTGTGAAATGGAAGGTACTCCATTGGATAAAGGAGTATCTAAGCAACAGGAGAAAACGAGTCAGTGTGAGGGGTGAGGTCTCAGATTGGCGAGACGTTTCAAGTAGAGTCCCGCAGGGGTCAGTCCTTGGACCTATACTTTTTCTGATATATGTAAATGATCCCAGAGGGTATAGAATAGTTTCTCTCAATGTTTGCTGATGATGCAAAAATTATAAGGAGGATTGAAACAGAGGATGATAGTAGGAGGCTACAAGATGACCTAGACAGACTGAGTGAATGGTCCAACAAATGGCTGTTGAAGTTCAACCCGAGTAAATGCAAAGTAATGAAACTAGGCAGTGGAAACAGGAGGCCAGACACAGGATACAGAATAGGAGATGAAGTACTTAATGAAACAGAGAGAGAGAAAGATCTAGGAGTTGATATCACACCAAACCTGTCTGCTGAAGCCCACATAAAAAGAATAACGTCTGCGGCATATGAGAGGCTGGCTAACATCAGAACAGCGTTCAGGAACCTGTGTAAGGAATCATTCAGAATCTTGTACACCACATATGTGAGACCAATCCTGGAGTATGCGGCCCCCAGCATGGAGCCCGTACCTTGTCAAGCACAAGACGAAGCTGGAAAAAGTCCAGAGGTATGCCACTAGACTAGTCCCAGAACTAAGAGGCATGAGAAATGCACCTTACGACACTGGAAGACAGAAGAGTAAGGGGAGACATGATCACAACCTACAAAATCCTCAGGGGAGTCGACCGGGTAAACAAGGATAAACTATTCAACACTGGTGGGACGCGAACAAGGGGACACAGGTGGAAACTGAGTACCCACATGAGCCACAGAGACGTTAGAAGGAACTTTTTCAGTGTAATAATAATATAATAATAATAATTTTTATTTAGGTAAGGTACATACATAAAGAGATTTTACAAAGTTTGTTGGCTTTATAGATAGAGCTAGTACATACAATGCCTAAAGCCACTATTATGCAAAGCGTTTCGGGCAGGAAAAAACACTAATGAATAAAGCTTAAAACTAATGGGTAAAAAGAAAAAAATGCGTTGAGTACAAATAAAAATAGAGGTAAAAGAGGGGGGAACATTGTTGAAAAAGCAGCACAAATACAATTACAAATTATTACAGAAAATTACATTCAAAAAGCGTTGATTTGAAAAACAAAAAAAAAAAAAAACATACATTGGTTGACAACAGAGGGGTAAGGTAGGTTACAGGGAATTTATTAGGTATAGCTTCGTTTTTAACTTAAACTGGTTGAGAGAGGTACTGTCTTTAACATGGTTGGGAAGGTCATTCCACATTCTGGGCCCCTTGATTTGTAGAGCATTTCTGGTTTGATTAAGTCGTACTCTAGGAATATCAAAACTGTATTTATTTCTGGTGTGGTGCTCATGGGTTCTGTTACAACCTTCTATGAAGCTTTTGAGATCAGGATTGGCATTATAGTTTAGCGTTTTATATATGTATAATACACATGAGAGAATGTGCAGTGACTTAATGTCTAACATATTCAGAGATTTGAGTAGGGGTACCGAGTGATGTCTGGGGCCAGAATTGGATATTGTCCTAATAGCAGCTTTGTGTTGAGTAATTAGAGGACGTAAGTGATTTTGGGTAGTAGAGCCCCAAGCACAAATACCATAGTTGAGATATGGATAGATAAGGGAGTAATAGAGAGTCACCAGGGCAGGGCGTGGTACATAATATCTGATCTTAGAAAGAATGCCCACAGTTTTTGAAACTTTTTTTGATATGTTTAGAATGTGTCCCTGGAAATTCAGCTTGTGGTCAATGAGAATGCCAAGGAATTTGCCATCTAATTTGTTACAAATTTGGGTATTGTTTATTTTGAGATTTATTTGATTAGAGGATTTATTGCCAAACAGAATATAGAAAGTTTTGTCAATGTTAAGGGTGAGTTTGTTGGCAGTTAGCCACAGATGGACTTTATTTAGCTCAGTATTTACTGTGGCATTTAGAGCAAGGGGATCAGGACTGGAGTAAATGAAGGTTGTGTCGTCAGCAAATAGAATTGGTTTGAGGTGTTGGGAGGCATTTGGAAGGTCATTAATGTAGATGAGAAAGAGGAGAGGGCCAAGTATGCTGCCCTGAGGAACACCAATGTTGATGGGTAGGGTGGGAGAAATTGTATTATTCACAGAAACACATTGGAGCCTGTCAGTAAGGTAGGATTTGAGGTATTGTAGGGAGTGTCCTCTGACACCATAATGATGTAATTTAAGAAGAAGGTTTTGGTGGTTGACAGTATCGAAAGCTTTACGCAGGTCCACAAATAACCCAACAGGGAACTCCTTTTTATCAAGAGCTGTATGAATCGAGTTAAGCATACTAATAAGTGCATCGTTAGTGCTTTTTTTGGGCCTGAAGCCATATTGGCAAGGGCTAAGTATATTGAGTTTGGCTAGATATGAGTAAAGCTGCTTATAGATTAGTTTTTCAAAAATTTTTGACAAGTTTGGCAGGATTGATATAGGTCTGTAGTTGTTAACATCTGTGAGATCACCACATTTGTGGACAGGCGTTACTCTCGCTTTTTTTAGAATATCTGGAAAGGTTTGGAGTTCAAGTGACTTGTTGAAGAGCAAAGCAATAGCAGGGGCTAAAGATCTGGAGGCTTTTTTGTAGATTAAAGTTGGTATCTCCTCAAGGGCACCAGACTTGGTTTTAAGGAAAAGGATTATCTCATTGACGTCAATCGAATTAATAGGCTTTAGGTACAGAGACTGGGGATAGTTCCCCTGTAAGATAGTCCTTAATGTCAGTACTGGAAGATGGAATATCATTAGCAAGGGATGAACCAATGGAAGAGAAGAACCTATTGAACTCAATAGCAGAATCAGAGGCTGAAAGCTGACCATCGTTATTAGACAGGAGAGTCGGTTTGTTATTTAAAGACTTCTTTGATCCCAATATTTGTGAAATTGTTCTCCAAGTTTGTTTAATGTTGCTCTTTATTTGGGTAAATTTATCTTCGTAGTATTTAGTTTTGGCTCGTCTAATTATCTTAGATAGCAATAATGAGTAATTCTTTGAGAATTCTTTGGAGACAATTCCTAACCTATACTTCTTCTCAAGGTCATGTTTTTTATTAATAGATTTAAGTATTCCCTTTGTCTCCTTTGTGTCAGAGTAGTTAACGGATGGAATGCATTAGGCAGTGATGTGGTGGAGGCTGACTCCATACACAGTTTCAAATATCGATATGATAAAGCCCAGTAGGCTCAGGAATCTGTACACCTGTTGATTGTTGACAGTTGAGAGGCGGGACAAAAGAGCCAGAGCTCAACCCCCGCAAGCACAAATAGGTGAGTACGCACCTTCCCTGTCGCTGAGGTCAACAGGTTCTGGGAGAAGATGTTCACCTGACTGCCGAGGTTCTGCACACCTGGTGGCCGAGGTTCTGCACACCTGGTGGCAGAGGTTCTGCACACCTGGTGGCCGAGGTTCTACACACCTGGTGGCCGAGGTTCTGCACACCTGGTGGCCGAGGTTCTGCACACCTGGTGGCCGAGGTTCTACACACCTGGTGGCCAAGGTTCTACACACCTGGTGGCCGAGGTTGTACGCACCTGGTGGCCGAGGTTCTACACACCTGGTGGCCGAGGTTCTGCACACCTGGTGGCCGAGGTTCTGCACACCTGGTGGCCGAGGTTCTACACACCTGGTGGCCGAGGTTCTGCACACCTGGTGGTCGAGGTTCTGCACACCTGGTGGCCGAGGTTCTGCACACCTGGTGGCCGAGGTTCTACACACCTGGTGGCCGAGGTTCTACACAGTGAACCTCGTAGTTGCTGGGGCCGATACTCCAGGATTGGTCTTACGTATGTGGTGTACAAGATTCTAAACGATTCCTTACACAGGTTCCTGAACGCTGTTCTGATGTTAGCCAGCCTCTCATGTGCCGCAGACATTATTCTTTTTATGTGGGTTCAGGAGACAGGTTTGGTGTGATATCAACTCCTAGATCTTTCTCTCTGTCCGTTTCATTAAGTACTTCATCTCCTATTCTGTATCCTGTGTCTGGCCTCCTGTTTCCACTGCCTAGTTTCATTACTTTGCATTTACTCGGGTTGAACTTCAACAGCCATTTGTTGGACCATTCACTCAGTCTGTCTAGGTCATCTTGTAGCCTCCTACTTTCATCCTCTGTTTCAATCATCATAATTTTTGCATCATCAGCAAACATTGAGAGAAACGAGTTTATACCCTCTGGGAGATTATTTACATATATCAGAAACAGTATAGGTCCAAGGACTGACCCCTGCGGGACTCCACTTGTAACGCCTCGCTAATCTGAGACCTCACCCCTCACACTGACTCGTTGTCTCCTTTTGCTTAGGTACTCCTCTATCCAATGGAGTACCTTCCCTTTCACTCCAGCCTGCATCTCCAGCTTTTTCACTAGCCTCTTGTGTGGTACTGTATCAAAAGCTTTCTGGCAATCCAAAAATGTGCAGTCTGCCCACCCTTCTCTTTCTTGCTTGAATTTTTTTGCCTAGTCGTAGAAGTCAAGTAACCCTGTGAGGCAGGACCTGCCATCCCTGAACCCATGTTGATGCTGTGTTACAAAGTTCTTTCACTCCAGATGTTCCACTAGCTTTCTTCGCACAATCATCTCCATCAGCTTGCATGGTATGCAGGTTAGGGACACTGGCCTGTAGTTCAGTGCCTCCTGTCTATCCCCTTTCTTGTATATCGGGACAGTTCCCCTGTTGCCAGTGATCTGTTATACACTATGGCGAGTGGCAGGCACAGTTCTTCTGTTCATTCTTTTAGTATCCAAGGGGAGATTCCATCTGGGCCTATAGCCTTTGTCACATCCAACTCTAGTAAACACTTCCTTATTTCCCCGCTGGTAATCTCAAACTCTTCCAGTGGTTCCTGGTTAACTATTCCTCTCTTATCTCTGGAATTTCTCCTTGCTCTAAGGTGAAGTGTGTATGTGTGTGTGTGTGTGTGTGTGTGTGTGTGTGTGTGTGTGTGTGTGTGTGTGTGTGTGTGTGTGTGTGTGTGTGTGTGTGTGTGTGTGTGTGTGTGTGTGTGTGTGTGTGTGTGTGTGTGTGTGTGTGTGTGTGTGTGTGTGTGTGTGTGTGTGTGTGTGTGTGTGTGTGTGTGTGTGTACTCACCTAGTTGTGTTTGCGGGGGTTGAGCTCTGGGTCTTTGGTTCCGCCTCTCAACCGTCAATCAACAGGTGTACAGATTCCTGAGCCTATTGGGCTCTATCATATCTACACTTGAAATTGTGTATGGAGTCAGCCTCCACCACATCACTTCCTAATGCATTCCATTTGTCAACCACTCTGACACTAAAAAAGTTCTTTCTAATATCTCTGTGGCTCATTTGGGCACTCAGTTTCCACCTGTGTCCCCTTGTGCGTGTGCCCCTTGTGTTAAATAGCCTGTCTTTATCTACCCTATCAATTCCCTTCAGAATCTTGAATGTGGTGATCATGTCCCCCCTAACTCTTCTGTCTTCCAGCGAAGTGAAGTTTAATTCCCGTAGTCTCTCCTCGTAGCTCATACCTCTCAGCTCGGGTACTAGTCTGGTGGCAAACCTTTGAACCTTATACCTTGTACACACACACACACAAACCTTTGTGTGTGTGTGTGTGTATATGTGTGTAATTACCTAAGTGTAATTACCTAAGTGTAGTTACAGGATGAGAGCTACGCTCGTGGTGTCCCGTCTTCCCAGCACTCTTTGTCATATAACGCTTTGAAACTACTGACGGTCTTGGCCTCCACCACCTTCTCACTTAACTTGTTCCAACCGTCTACCACTCTATTTGCGAAGGTGAATTTTCTTATATTTCTTCGGCATCTGTGTTTAGCTAGTTTAAATCTATGACCTCTTGTTCTTGAAGTTCCAGGTCTCAGGAAGTCTTCCCTGTCGATTTTATCAATTCCTGTTACTATTTTGTACGTAGTGATCATATCACCTCTTTTTCTTCTGTCTTCTAGTTTTGGCATATTTAATGCTTCTAACCTCTCCTCGTAGCTCTTGCCCTTCAGTTCTGGGAGCCACTTAGTAGCATGTCTTTGCACCTTTTCCAGTTTGTTGATGTGCTTCTTAAGATATGGGCACCACACAACAGCTGCATATTCTAGCTTTGGCCTAACAAAAGTCATGAACAATTTCTTTAGTATATCGCCATCCATGTATTTAAATGCAATTCTGAAGTTAGAAAGCATTGCATAGGCTCCTTGCACAATATTCTTTATGTGGTCCTCAGGTGATAGTTTTCTATCTAGAACCACTCCTAGATCTCTTTCTTTATCAGAATTCTTTAAAGATTTCTCACATAATATATAGGTTGTGTGGGGTCTATGTTCTCCTATTCCACATTCCATAACATGACATTTATTAACATTAAATTCCATTTGCCAAGTGGTGCTCCATATACTTATTTTGTCCAGGTCTTCTTGAAGGGCATGACAATCATCTAAATTTCTTATCCTTCCTATTATTTTAGCATCATCAGCAAACATGTTCATATAATTCTGTATACCAACTGGTAGATCATTTATGTACACAATAAACATCACTGGTGCAAGAACTGAACCCTGTGGTACTCCACTTGTGACATTTCTCCATTCCGATACATTGCCTCTGATTACTGCCCTCATTTTTCTATCAGTCAGAAAATTTTTCATCCATGATAGAAGCTTACCTGTCACCCCTCCAATATTTTCCAGTTTCCAGAACAACCTCTTATGTGGAACTCTGTCGAAAGCCTTTTTTAGGTCCAGATAGATGCAGTCAACCCAGCCATCTCTTTCCTGTAATATCTCTGTGGCCCGATCATAGAAACTGAGTAAATTCGATACACAGGATCTTCCTGATCGAAAACCATACAGTCTGTCTGATATTATATCATTTCTCTCCAGGTGTTCTACCCATTTAGTTTTGATTAGCTTTTCCAATACTTTCACTATTACACTTGTCAATGATACAGGTCTATAATTGAGGGGGTCTTCCCTGCTGCCACTTTTGTAGATTGGAACTATGTTAGCCTGTTTCCACACGTCTGCTACGATTCCTGTACACAGGGATGCCTGAAAGATCAGGTGAAGTGGAATGCTGAGCTCAGATGCACATTCTCTCAGAACCCATGGTGAAACGCCATCTGGGCCAGCTGCTTTGTTCCTCCCGAGCTCCTTTAGCATATTTTCCACTTCATCTCTAGACACCTCTATCCGCTCTATGTTGTTCTCTGGAATTCTTATTGTGTCTGGTTCTCTGAATATTTCATTTTGTACAAACACACTTTGGAACTTTTCATTTAATGTTTCACACATTTCCTTTTCATTTTCCGTGAATCTGTTTCCCATTTTCAACCTCTGGATATTATCCTTTACCTGCAATTTGTTGTTTATGAATTTGTAGAATAGGCCCGGTTCTGTTTTACATTTATCTGCTATCCCTTTTTCAAAATTTCTTTCTGCCTCTCTCCTTACTGCTGTATAATTGTTTCTCGCATCTTTGTATCGCTGGTATGTTTGGGGGTTTGGCCTCTTCCTATACTGATTCCATTTTTGTGTCTTTTGGTCTCTTGCCCTCTCACAATTTCTGTCGAACCAATCCTGTTTTCTGGTCCTGCATCTCTGTTTTGGTATGAATGTTTGTGTGCCTTCCTCGTATAGTTTTAAAAATTTGGCATACATTTCATTTACTTCCCTGCCTAGCAACAATTCTGTCCAATTACACTCATTAAAAAAATTTCGAAGTTCCCCATAGTTGCCTCTCTTTAAATCGAGTTTATCAACTGTTTCAATGTCCCCATTTTCTTCTAGATGATATCTTAAAGCATATTTAATGTCTAACAGGACGTGATCACTCTTTCCCAAGGGAGGAAGGTACTGGATGTCAAAAATCTCTTCTTCTTTCCTGGTGAATACTAGATCCAGTACTGACGGTATATCTCCTTCCCTCATTCTTGTGGCTTGCTTTATGTGTTGATACAAGAATGTCTCCAGAATGAGGTTCACAAATCTGCATGTCCAAAAGTCCTCCGTTCTTGCTTCATAGGCCTCCCAGTCTATTGCTCTAAAGTTGAAGTCCCCCAGTATCAACAGTCGTGATTTATCTTTATCTGCTTGTACAATAATATCTCTCATGACCATTATGAGGCCCTCTCGTTTGTCATCCAGTTCTTCCTTTGTCCACGTGTTGCTTGCTGGTGGGCTGTAGGCATTTACAATTATCAGGTTATCATCCTGATTCCAGACCTGCAATGCCATTATGTCAATATCTCGAGGGTTTTCAAATATTAACTCTTTTACCTTCAGGTGTTTTTTCACCAGTACAGCCACTCCTCCTCCCTTCCTAGTTTTCCTGTCACGTCTCCAAACTGAGTAGCCTCTTGGGAATATGACTTCATTTATTATATTTCCTTCAAGTTTCGTTTCTGATAATGCAACAATATCTGGGACCCTAAGCTGGATTATATCTTGCAACTCCAAAGTTTTTGACCTCACTCCATCTATGTTGGTATATACAATTTTCAGGAACATGTTCCCTTTTCCTTTGCTCTTTACTCCCCCTTCCACTACTGATCTTGTTGCTTTGTTTTTATGTACCATTTCACAAGCTTTCCAGTCCCTGTCACTTTGTAAAAAAAAGAATTTCTGTCTTCTTCATTTCTATCCCCATTTAGCCGTTTTGCCTCAATTAAGTTCATTTTCAGCTTTTCTCTGTCTTCCTTGGAGAGGTCTTGTCTTATTGACCAAGATTTGCCAACCTCATCACTCTGCAGTTTCCTGGCATTTCTTAGCACTTCCATCATGTTTTTCACTCCATTAAAGGTCACCCTTAAGGGGCGGTTCTTTTCTTTCTCATATTTTCCTATTCTTCTAAAATCACTGACAATTTCCTTTGAGCCTTCTCCTAAACCTACTATTTTCTGTGTGTGTGTGTGTGTGTGTGTGTGTGTGTGTGTGTGTGTGTGTGTGTGTGTGTGTGTGTGTGTGTGTGTGTGTGTGTGTGTGTGTGTGTGTGTGTGTGTGTGTTAGAGATAAATATATGTAGTAGATATAATAGAGGAAAAATAGATTGGTTAGAAAGGCAGGGTCCAAGAGCTAATAGCTCGATTCTGCAGACACAAATAGTAAATAGTAAGTAAATACACTGCCAAGGGAGAGTTGAAATGCATGGTTGCACAGGTACGTAGGTTGTGCCAAGGTCGTCAGGAATTAGTAGATAACTCACCAGGTCACGCAAGGTCGTGGGAGAGCCAGTGTGAGTACCTCTCTCTCTCTCCCTACGTACCGACCCTATCTTGCCTATCTACTTACTCAAATCTTACCCTTCCTAGGAATTGCTTGAGTCTAAAATATATTCAGAGTACATGTGAATATATGAATGTGGTAGTGTAATAGGACACTACCACATTACACAATGTGTAATGTCCCTGGGACTGGATTATAGTACTTCTCGTCTTCTCGACATGTACTCTGGGGCCAGAGTAGTCCTTCATATGTACTCTGGGGCCGGAGTAGTTCTTCACATGTACTCTTGGATAGGCTTCTGAGACCTTGACTGATAGAGTAAGAGACCCCGAGTTATTAGTTGTGAGGTAGGCTGTGGTGACCTGTAGCCTACTGTGGGAAGCAGACCGTGGCAACCAGTAGGTTACTGTGGGAGGTAGTGGCGCACACTGTGGGAGTACTGTGGAGTGTTGTCACGACCAGCGCCGCCGGAGTACCTGGCTAGGACACTACCACCACCACCTACCACTCCCTGGTTGTCCACCTCCCTCTATAAGCTCACCGTCGACCCTTTCATCCTGCGGGAGTCGAACAGTCAAGGTGAGCTGGCGTACAGTGGGTCCCTCAAGCCAGGTGGACCATCTGTGTCCTCAGGGCAGGACAGGTGACCCTGGACACCTGAGGGAGGGAGGGGGGATGGCGCAGTAGATGGGATATGAGGAAGAAATGTCAATAATAATAAGATGAGAGTACAATCCACAATAGCGTGAGTAATAAATAACATTTGATTTACTTGGTTTCTCGGAGATTCAGAGTCGAATCCTTTTTTATTTTAGGCATCCATAGCCTCGTTGGTACGACGCCGGTCTCGCGCTTTAGAGGCCCGGGATCGTATCTCGGATGATGCTGTTGTTGTTGAAGCCACTACAAGAGGTGGCCCGGGCATGGGCAGCCCGGAGGTGGTAGATGTTTGGAGTGAGTGTGGTGGTCGGTGGTGTAACATCTTGAAGTGTCTCCGGGTCTCGGATGTCAGTGAAGTAATAATGTCAGCTTACCGACGGTACTCACTAGGTAGTGTTTGTATATTATATAAAGCCACTAATTACGCACGGCGTTACCCGCATATCTTAAGATAAAGTCAATTGTGTTTTACATTTTTGAGGTAATATTTAATGCTACAGAAACATGTTAATATATGATGGATTAAAGAAAATGTAACAAATAATATAAAGATCATTTGCTGAAGGTTATAATCATTAGGAAGCACTACGCCATTACGACTATATAGCACTTGAAAGGGTTGAGAGGATAAGGATTTAGGATTTGAATTTAAATTTAGGACGAGACGGGGAAAAGGAATGGTGCCCAACCACTTGGACGGTCGGGGATAGTAACGCCGACCTGCAACGTGCTTGACCGTCGCTCTACCGTCCAGTCCCTGTGGTTATATATTTGCTAAATAGGTACTTAATTATGAGTCATAGTCTACATTCTTTTAGATTTTGTAGCTTTAGAGGTAACTACAGTAACAGCACTGATACAGTAGTGACGATTCCTGAAGCATCAAACACAGGTTATTTAGGATGAAGGTGTGCGCGTTAAGCAACTTGTTCAGGACTTCCCGCTGTTGTCAACCATGATTTCTTGTTATTGTAGTTATTCAGGATAGCATAACATGTCTTGTGTTTAGCAGCAGGGGCGAATGTGAACACCTGAGAGACCTCAGAAGTATGTGTAGAATAATAAACCCCACATTGTTTGAGTTAGGAAAACACTATTTGTCAAATATTGATACTGTTCTTAAAAGATTTCCCCATTTTGCACCCGCAAGATAACGTAAGCTTTTAAGGGTTGATAGATGTTAATCTTCTTGTTTGAGGAGCTGTTCACTTGAGACAGTTAAGCAAGTCCCAGCTGTGTCTGGGTACAATTAAGTGACAGGATGAACAACCCAGCGGGTTTTCTTTCTATTGGGGAATGTTGTACATGCTGCTATGGCGGTATGTCCACTCACAAGATGAGTGGCGCTGCCCAATAAACTCGCCCCTCGGGGCAAAATTTACGAAAAAAATTAAAAATTCAGCGGGCACTGACCCTCAAAGGCGAAAACATGTATGTGGTGATTTTGGGTATTTGATATGATTTAAGATGATTTGTCACATGAAGTTTGGTCTCCACGTACAGTATTTAGCTGCCGCCTGGTTAGAGCCTGTGCTCTCTGTGGGATAGTGGAAACTATAGAGTGAACTAACATGAGGACGCTTCCAATGTTTACCTCTGACGTAGCACATACAAGTAAGAAGGGTTCCGTAAAGCTGTTTTAAATGGAGGTTTGAGGGAGAGACAGCCATCAACTCAGAACTGGCACAGACAATGAGAATCAGACTCTCTTAAGCTATAGACTTTGTTATTATCAGAGAGTCATGCTGACGCAACTGTAACTTCTAGCCAGTCATCAGAATGTAAACATAGAGTAGGCGGACCAGTGGGCGAGGGAACACGCAGGGGTAACTATGGTTTTTACTCACCGCAAATTCGGTAAAGAGAGCATTCCAGCCCATTGATCGATTGGTATAGAACTTGTTAGCCTTTGTCACCACCCTGAGTGAAGCACTGATCAAACTGCGGTCCATTCCAGCGATGTTACGTCTCGCTGCTAACACGTCGAAAATGCATTAATTGTGTCAACAGTGATAACCTCGTGTTTAGTTTTGTTAATTTATTATGCACCCCATACCCATCCTGTTCAACGGTAATCCGTAGATCAAGAAGAGAGTCCGTCTAGAGCTCAGTTATTATAACGAGGACATCGTGAAGCCTTGATCCATATCTTACAAACTGGTTCAGGTCCAGGATTCACCAAGGATTTGTGCTCTCTCCTTCGAAACCTGTACATCTCTCAACACTCATGGCGGCTTTGCTTGCATTTATTAAATAATTAACGAGGTTCGAAACATTACAACCAAAGGTTATTATTGCTATAAACAACTTCGTAGTGCTTTGGTGCTCAAAAATGGTTTAATAAATGTAAACAAAGCCGCCATGATTTAGGATA
>NC_091171.1:26133111-26160611 GCF_040958095.1 Procambarus clarkii | reverse complement strand
TCATATATTTACAATGGTAACCAGTATGTATACATTTTCTTCTGTCCTCCATGGACAGGGCTAGAGATCTGTTAGACAACATATTGTGTCATGAGTTACTGAACACTGAACCCCAGATGATTGTGTCATGAGTTACTGAGCACTGAACCACAGTTGATTGTGTCATGAGTTACTGAGCACTGAACCACAGTGCTCAGTAACATATAACAGTGTTACAGCACTACAGTCACACAGGTGACTGTAGTGCTGTAACACTGCTAACTAGGAAACAAAATACAATATAATACGTACATTTATGTCTGTCCTCCATAATGTGGGGCGGAGACATGTTCTCTGACATAAAGTACCGTTTGTTATTAACTTAATACTCAACCAAACTGTGATTGATATGCGTTTTCAAAGATGAAATGCAATTCTAACCGTTCTTTCACATATACATATACACATGTATACTTGATCACGTCTCTCTCACTGTGACAGGATAAAAGAACTGCTATAGAAACTGTGTATTATTAATTCACTCAACCACAGAAGGCTTCATTTTTTACTTATTTGTTTCCAGTTTGATGCTGATTTATTGCTCACAAAAAAATAAGAGTTGATTCTTATAACAAAACAGGTTTTCAGTGTGATCATCCATAGTCATACTTAAACTGGTGATTGGTGGAGTTGATGGTTCGGTGATTACTTAGTTGTTAGAGCCTAACTGTGCGAGAACACTCCTCACCGCGCGTACACCCATCTTCTCTCTCACCAGAGATATTTAAACCATCCATAATTCCCAAGAAATAGATGGAAATTTAATAGGCGTACTGAGAAAGACCATTATATAAGTGAACATTCTTCAGTTATTCGGCTGGACACACACACACACACACACATGACATGACATGTGGGGACATGATCACCACCTGCAAAATTCTCAGAGGAATTGACACGGTGGACAAAGATGAATTAATTAACATGGGTGGAACACGAACAAGTTCCACATGTGGAATCTAAGTGCCAAAATGGGCCACAGAGGCATTAGAAAGAATTCTATCAGTGTTAGAGTAGTTAACAAATGGAATGCATTAATTAGGCCGTGATGTGGTGGAGGCTGACTCCATATACAGTTGTATTCGATATGATACAGCCCAATAGCTTCAAGAATGATTGACAATTGGTTGATTGACAAGTGAGAGGCGGGACCGAAGAGCCGAAGCTCAATATCCTCGCAAGCACAACTTGGTGAGCACACACACACACACACACACACACACACACACACACACACACACACACACACACACACACACACACACACACACACACACACACACACACACACACACATAGTTTGAGTACTTTGCTCTGGCAGCTGAGCGGATAGCGCTTGAATGTCGTAGTCCTAAGGGCCCGGATTCGATTTCCGGTCGAGGCAGAAATAAATGAGCAAAGTTTCTGTCACCCGATGCTACTGTTCAGCTAGCAGTAAATTAAAAAAAAAAAAACAGCGCTATCTGTTGGACGTAAGAGCAACACACGCAGAAATCTCAGAAAGTTCTTCACTGATTGCTTTGAAATTTTGACATAACGTTCCATTCGAATAGGCGCATGTTTTTATATACCTACTATATAGATGCCACACCTGTGACAGGTAAAACATGCTTTTTTTTAAATAGCGTCATCTGTTGCACGTAATAGAAACACTCGTTATACTAAATATGTTACGATTCCATTTCAATGTTTCCGATTGCAAATAATAAATTGAATTTTCATAGATTTCAATTTATTTTCATTTTGATTTAATTATTTTGTGTGACATTGCATTGGAATTGACCTGTGTTGTTTACCATACTGTTCATTTCGTGAGTATAGTTTATTTTTTTATTGTTTCATTGTTTTTCATTGAGTTTTTTAACTGTTTTTATATTTCATTGATGGGAACATCAGTTCATTTGATGTTCCCAATTTTCTCATGGGAACATCAGATCATTTGATGTTCCCAATTTTCTGATGGGAACATCAGATCATTTGATGTTCCCAATTTTCTGATGGGAACATCAGATCATTTGATGTTCCCAATTTTCTGATGGGAACATCAGATCATTTGATGTTCCCAATTTTCTGATGGGAACATCAGATCATTTGGGAATGCATTGGACGAGGAAGTGGGGAACGGTGGGGAAGGACGAGGGGGGGGGAGAAAGGAGGGGGGAATGGTGGGAGGAGGAGGGGACGGGGGAGTGGGGGATGGTGGGGAGGACTGGGAGACAGGGAAGGTTGCTGTGCCTCAGCAACGCACATGAGTTGCAAGAGCCACAGCAACGCGTGGCCGGGTACAGCTAATATGTATTAAATATAATAAAGGAAAATAGGTTCATTAGACGAACGACGCTTAGTAAGGTGGGGTCCAAGAGCTAGCAACTCGATCCTACTGGCACAAGTATTAAATATACATAAGAATATATGAATAAAGATAATTGCAGAAGGCCTATTGGCCCATACGAGGCAGCTCCTATTTATAACCACCCAATCCCACTCATATGCATGTCCAACCCACGCTTGAAACAATCAAGCGACCCCACCTCCACCACGTTACGTGGTAATTGGTTCCACAAATTACACACACACTGCAAACTACATTCACGATATTAAAATTAGACATGAATACAAAAATTGCATTAAGCAAGCGAAAGTTTAATTGCATTAAACGGTGGGAAAGGCAGAGTCCGGGAGCTGGAGCTGGACCAGGCAGCCACTAGTGACCACACACACACACACACACACAACCTCTGACCTCCGCTTTAGCTAATCATTCATGAGATAACTCCAGTCTCTACCTCAGGGGTGTTATGGTTGTGGTTTGGGTAGGGTGGGGTAGAGATGGGTAGGGTAGGGTGGGGTAGAGATGGGTAGGGTAGGGTGGGGTAGAGATGGGTAGGGTAGGGTGGGGTAGAGATGGGTAGGGTAGGGTGGGGTGGAGATGGGTATGGTAGGGTGGGGGTGGAGATGGGGGGAAAAAAGGTGGGGTGGAGATGGGTAGGGTGGGGTTGGGACGGGGGTGTGCGGGAAGGAATGGTAGGTGAGTGACCAGTCAACAAGCCCCGCCCGTCCTACACAATTCAGCACCCATGAATATGTATGTCAGCACACACGGGGGTTACTTCCATTCTCACAAGCTCGGCCCTCCTATATAAGCTCTCCTGTGACCACCTTTATGTGTACAGTATGTGTGTTCGGGGAACAAGCTATAGCTCCAGGGCAACGCCTCCTAGCCAATAACGTGTGACCATTATTACATAACTGTAGTTATAGGCACATTTGTAGCTCGTGGAGGCACCTTCTTCTTATATATTGTCACGTGTATTATGGAGCGGTTCATCTTATTATCTTGAGTGCAATGTTATTATTATTATTATTATTATTATTATTATTATTATTATTATTATTATTATTATTATTATTATTATTATTATTATTATTATTATTATTTTTATTATTAACATCTTTATTGACAAAATTAATTAAAATTTTGCCTAATCTGAGTAATTCAATTATGTCTTGTTAGAGTGAGGATAATGCTGGTATTGACTGTCACACAGGACAGAGGGTCATACATAAGACAATAGGTCTAAACTGTAGGCTGAAGCACATATATATCATTGTAAATCCAACTTTTTATTGTGCACTGCCAGACAAGGGCAGGGATGGGTTCATAAGAGATGCAGCTTAAAATAAAATAAATACAATTTTTTTTAATTCTTTAAAATGGACAAGCAAATTTTGGATAAATTGTTAGGATGTCGCCCAGTACACCTGAGTCAATTAAATAGTTACACAGTTGGTGGTACAAGAGGCCAGGAGATCTAAAGTCTTTAACGGTTTCACATTCAACAATATTGTGTTCTAGTGAATGCATTAAAGGTTTGTCACAGAGTTTGCAATCTGAATATTCTGGTAGTGGCTCAGCCTCACTAACCTGCCAGATGTGTCTATAGGCAAGGCGAATTACCGCAATGACTACATCGCACTGCCTGGTCCGGTTACTGTGCTGACCATACAAATACCTATTATTACAAAAGTTGTCACAGCTTTTAATACTGTAGATCTCTGGGCCTTTCTTAGTTCTTCTAAATCTGAAAAAAATCTTTAATTTGTATGTTTCTAATAATTGCATTAGATAGTCCAAAGTCATAATAAATGTTTTCTTTCCTGCAAGCCTCATTGGCCAATCGACCTACAAAGTCATGTTTTCCAACTCCAACATGGGATGGGATCCACACAAATTATATACAATAGTTATTATCATTGGCAAATATTACATTCCATTTAATATTGCAAGCTACTTTAGACATACATTGTGATGGGTTATTTAAGGACTGCAGAGGACTTTTAGAGTCACAGAATATCACTCCACCACCATTGAGCTTAAGGTACTCAGTGGCTAGATAAATACCCAAAAGCTCAGTCAATGTCGTGCTTGCCCAGTTGTTCAATCTCTGTGTACTAGACATGATGATTTCATACCCTATATTATCAGTTGATTATTTCAAAAGTATCGTCCTTCTCTTTTGTGACTGCTGGGACCAGTACTGATCCTAGTGACTGCTGGGACCAGTACTGATCCTAGTGACTGCTGGGACCAGTACTGATCCTAGTGACTGCTGGGACCAGTACTGATCTTAGTGACTCCTGGGACCAGTACTGATCCTAGTGACTGCTGGGACCAGTACTGATCTTAGTGACTGCTGGGACCAGTACTGATCCTAGTGACTGCTGGGACCAATACTGATCTTAGTGACTGCTGGGACCAGTACTGATCCTAGTGACTGCTGGGACCAGTACTGATCCTAGTGACTGCTGGGACCAGTATTGACCTTAGTGACTGCTGGGACGAGTACTGATCCTAGTGACTGCTGGGACCAGTACTGATCCTAGTGACTGCTGGGACCAATACTGACCTTAGTGACTGCTGGGACCAGTACTGATCTTAGTGACTGCTGGGACCAGTACTGATCCTAGTGACTGCTGGGACCAGTACTGATCCTAGTGACTGCTGGGACCAGTATTGACCTTAGTGACTGCTGGGACGAGTACTGATCCTAGTGACTGCTGGGACCAGTACTGATCCTAGTGACTGCTGGGACCAATACTGACCTTAGTGACTGCTGGGACCAGTACTGATCCTAGTGACTGCTGGGACCAGTACTGATCCTAGTGACTGCTGGGACCAGTACTGATCTTAGTGACTGCTGGGACCAGTACTGATCCTAGTGACTGCTGGGACCAGTACTGATCTTAGTGACTGCTGGGACTAGTGTTGGTCTGTATCTGAACCCGGTGAACGAGCACATAAATTTGTATACAATAAGTTCCTGCAGTACGTGACGTGAGTTACAGACGAGGCCCAAGAGCTGAAGTTCGTTCTTTGAGTGCGTCTGTGTGTATATTAATTTCAAACAAATATTGACCATAAAAAGACACTTTCGCGTGGGAAAGTGTCCAACGAACTTATCATGATGTCATCATTATCGTACTCCAGCATATCCTTGGGACCCAAGGGCAGCCTCCACCAAACACACACAAACACCCACCAGTCCTACCCTCCCACCTATTGAGGAACCCAGCGCCCATAACCCACACCCACCCAGAAAGGTACCCGGGGACACGACACAACTGCCCACCCACCCACCCAGAAAGGTACCCGGGGCACGACACAACTGCCCACCCACCCGCCCAGAAAGGTACCCGGGGCACGACACATCTGCCTACCCACCCACCGAGGAACCGGGAGATCCTTCGTACCTACAAAATGTTTATGTACACTTGACCAATCAGGGAGCGGTGTTGGGGGTGCCCTGTGGTGTATATAAAGGAAGGGGCGGCGGAGTTGGTTCATCCACACGACCAACCGGCCCTCAGGTGGGTGGCAGGCCTAGCGCGTCGTCCCTATAGTGAGGGTGGAGCTGCCTGGCTCCTGCCTCCGTGTACATTACTCTTGCATTACTGTAGGAAGCGGTTGTGATAACTCTCAGACGTTGGTGATGAAACAATGACAGTGAAGCAATGTTGGTTATGCTATAGCAAGATGCTATGTGTATAGTGATTCACCTTCACTGCTATAGTGATTAATGCAGCCCCATCCTCCTGTTTTGGTAGTACTTATAGTAACGATGAGGACCATATTGTATATATACCGACCTACAACAAATTAGGAAGAAGAAATCTGAACTATTGAGTTGGACAAACAGGAAAACTATTTTTTACTTGTGTTGCTTTGACAAACTAAACTATCCTAACCTCCCTAGGCCTAATACACGATATCTGAGGCCTAAATAGTACATATGTGTGCTATACCAGGCCTAGGAATATTTAAGTTTTTTTTTAGCTTTAATTTATTTTAAAAGAATTACTAGTCAGTATACTACTATCTAAAAGATAAGTACGTATGAATTCGAGACTATTGACGACCATCACAACAGGTACTATCTAAACAGCAGGATGTTGTGGTAATGTTAAAGTTATAGCTATTAATGTTATGAGTTACAGTGATTAATGTTAAGAGCTACAGCGATTAATGTTAAGAGCTACAGTGATTATTGTTACGAGCTACAGCGATTAATGTTAAAAGCTACAGCGATTAGTGTTATGAGCTACAGTGATTAATGTTATGAGCTACAGCGATTAATGTTAAGAGCTACAGCGATTAATGTTAAGAGCTACAGCGATTAATGTTAAGAGCTACAGCGATTAATGTTAAGAGCTACAGCGATTAATGTTAAGAGCTACAGCGATTAATGTTATGAGCTACAGTGATTAATGTTAAAAGCTACAGCAATTAATGTTAAGAGCTACAGTGATTAATGTTATGAGCTACAGCGATTAATGTTAAGAGCTACAGCGATTAATGTTAAGAGCTACAGCGATTAATGTTAAGAGCTACAGCGATTAATGTTATGAGCTACAGCGATTAATGTTAAAAGCTACAGAAATTAATGTTAAGAGCTACAGTGATTAATGTTAAGAGCTACAGTGATTAATGTTATGAGCTACAGCGATTAATGTTAAGAGCTACAGCAATTAATGTTAAGAGCTACAGTGATTAATGGTAAGAGCTACGAGCTACAGAGATTAATGTTAAGAGCTACAGCGATTAATGGTAAGAGCTACGAGCTACAGAGATTAATGTTAAGAGCTACAGCGATTAATGTTAAGAGCTACAGCGATTAATGTTAAGAGCTACAGCGATTAGTGTTATGAGCTACAGCGATTAATGTTAAGAGCTACAGTGATTAATGTTAAGAGCTACAGCAATTAATGTTAAGAGCTACAGCGATTAATGGTAAGAGCTACGAGCTACAGAGATTAATGTTAAGAGCTACAGTGATTAATGTTAAGAGCTACAGTGATTAATGTTAAGAGCTACAGCAATTAATGTTAAGAGCTACAGTGATTAATGTTAAGAGCTACAGTGATTAATGGTAAGAGCTACGAGCTACAGAGATTAATGTTAAGAGCTACAGCGATTAATGGTAAGAGCTACGAGCTACAGAGATTAATGTTAAGAGCTACAGCGATTAATGTTAAGAGCTACAGCGATTAATGTTATGAGTTAGTGATTAATGTTAAGAGCTACAGCGAATAATGTTAAGAGCTACAGCGATTAATGTTAAGAGCTACAGCGATTAATGTTTAGAGCTACAGCAATTAATTTTAAGAGCAACAACAATTAATGTTATGAACTACAGCGATTAATGTTACGAGTTACAGCGATTAATGTTACGAGCTGCAATGATTAATGTTAAGAGCTACAGTGATTAATGTTAAGAGCTACAGCGATTAATTTTAAGAGCTACAGCGATTAATGTTAAAAGCTATAACGATTAATGTTAAGATCTATAGAGATTAAAGTAAGAAGTGTGTGATTATCATTAGAAGTCTTGCTCGATCACTGTCAATGTTGACATCCGTCTCTCTGTCCCGCCGCCGCCAACCGTCCTTGCAGCCTCGTCCCGCGCTCTCTCCTCGAACCTCTTTGTTATCGTTCATACACCACCTCCCTGTCTCTCATCTACCATACACCCCTCCCTGTCTCTCATCTACCATACACCCCTCCCTGTCTCTCATCTACCACACACCCCTCCCTGTCTCTCATCTACTATACATCCCTCCCTGTCTCTCATCTACCACACACCCCTCCCTGTCTCTCATCTACCATACACCCCTCCCTGTCTCTCATCTACCATACACCACCTCCCTGTCTCTCATCTACCATACACCCCTCCCTGTCTCTCATCTACCACACACCCCTCCCTGTCTCTCATCTACCATACACCCCTCCCTGTCTCTCATCTACCACACACCCCTCCCTGTCTCTCATCTACCATACACCCCTCCCTGTCTCTCATCTACCATACACCCCTCCCTGTCTCTCATCTACCATACACCCCTCCCTGTCTCTCATCTACCATACACCCCTCCATGTATCTCATCTACCATACACCCCTCCCTGTCTCATCTACCATACACCCCCTCCCTGTCTCTCATCTACCATACACCCCTCCATGTATCTCATCTACCATACACCCCTCCCTGTCTCTCATCTACCATACACCCCTCCATGTCTCTCATCTACCATACACCCCTCCCTGTCTCTCATCTACCATACACCCCTCCATGTCTCTCATCTACCATACACCCCTCCCTGTCTCTCATCTACCATACACCCCTCCATGTCTCTCATCTACCATACACCCCTCCCTGTCTCTCATCTACCATACACCCCTCCATGTCTCTCATCTACCATACACCCCTCCCTGTCTCTCATCTACCATACACCCCTCCATGTCTCTCATCTACCATACACCCCTCCCTGTCTCTCATCTACCATACACCCCTCCCTGTCTCTCATCTACCATACGCCCCCTCCTGTCTCTCATCTACCACACACCCCTTCCCGTCTCTCATCTACCATACACCCCTTCCCGTCTCTCATCTACCATACACCCCTCCCTGTCTCTCATCTACCATACACCCCTTCCCGTCTCTCATCTACCATACACCCCTTCCTGTCTCTCATCTACCATACATCCCTCCCTGTCTCTCATCTACCACACACCCCTCCCTGTCTCTCATCTACCACACACCCCTCCCTGTCTCTCATCTACCATACACCCCTCCCTGTCTCTCATCTACCATACACCCCTTCCCGTCTCTCATCTACCGTACACCCCTCCCTGTCTCTCATCTACCATACACCCCTCCCTGTCTCTCATCTACCATACACCCCTCCCTGTCTCTCATCTACCATACACCCCTCCATGTATCTCATCTACCATACACCCCTCCCTGTCTCTCATCTGCCATACACAGCGTCTCCGTCTCTCATCTGCCACACACCCCTTCCCGTCTCTCATCTACCATACACCCCTCCCTGTCTCTCATCTACCATACACCACGTCCCTGTCTCTCATCTACCATACACCCCTCCCTGTCTCTCATCTACCATACACCACGTCCCTGTCTCTCATCTACCATGCACCCCTCCCTGTCTCTCATCTACCATTCACTCCTTCCCGTCTCTCATCTACCATTCACTCCTTCCCTGTCTCTCATCTACCATATACAGCTTCACCCTCTCTCTCATCTGGGGATAGTCAACTGTTGTGGGTTGCATCATGTAAAAGGTCAGTCGCTGGCCTGAGGAGGCTCGATAAGCCTACCATGATTCATGTCCGCGATAAAAAAAAATAAAAAAAAAATTAAAACTTCCATAGACTCCCCCATCTCTTATATGGTTAGGCTTAGGCCTATCCGGGCGGTTATCTCTCTGGCCAGGCAATTTAATGGGTCCCAAGATCGAGTTCCACTGACGACTCAATGATCCGTCTAATTTTGTGAGTCCAGACTCGTGAATGGGTTGTGAGTCTTGACTCGTGAATGGGTTGTGAGTCTTGACTCGTGAATGGGTTGTGAGTCCTGACTCGTGAATGGGTTGTGAGTCTTGACTCGTGAATGGGTTGTGAGTCCTGACTCGTGAATGGGTTGTGAGTCTTGACTCGTGAATGGGTTGTGAGTCCTGACTCGTGAATGGGTTGTGAGTCTTGACTCGTGAATGGGTTGTGAGTCCTGACTCGTGAATAGGTTGTGAGTCCTGATTCATGAATGGGTTGTGAGTCCAGACTCGTGAATGGGTTGTGAGTCCTGACTCGTGAATGGGTTGTGAGTCCTGACTCGTGAATGGGTTGAGTCCTGATCCATGAATGGGTTGTGAGTCCTGACTCGTGAATGGGTTGTGAGTCCAGACTCGTGAATGGGTTGTGAGTCCTGACTCGTGAATGGGTTGTGAGTCCAGACTCGTGAATGGGTTGTGAGTCCTGACTCGTGAATGGGTTGTGAGTCCAGACTCGTGAATGGGTTGTGAGTCCAGACTCGTGAATGGGTTGAGAGTCCTGACTCGTGAATGGGTTAACTCATGAGTACTCTCACTCCCTACAACTGGGTGGCAAACTTACCCTTGCTGGAGATCTCTTCCAAACGAACTAATCTACTGTAAAGCTCCTGTCTGTCTCACATCTACCATAAAGCTCCTGTCTGTCTCACATCTACCATAAAGCTCCTGTCTGTCTCACATCTACCATAAAGCTCCTGTCTGTCTCACATCTACCATAAAGCTCCTGTCTGTCTCACATCTACCATAAAGCTCCTGTCTGTCTCACATCTACCGTAAAGCTCCTGTCTGTCTCACATCTACCATAAAGCTCCTGTCTGTCTCACATCTACCGTAAAGCTCCTGTCTGTCTCACATCTACCATAAAGCTCCTGTCTGTCTCACATCTACCGTAAAGCTCCTGTCTGTCTCACATCTACCGTAAAGCACCTGTCTGTCTCACATCTACTGTAAAGCACCTGTCTGTCTCACATCTACCGTAAAGCACCTGTCTGTCTCACATCTACTGTAAAGTTCCTGTCTGTCTCACATCTACCGTAAAGCACCTGTCTGTCTCACATCTACCGTAAAGCACCTGTCTGTCTCACATCTACCGTAAATCACCTGTCTGTCTCACATCTACCGTAAAGCACCTGTCTGTCTCACATCTACTGTAAAGCTCCTGTCTGTCTCACATCTACCGTAAGGCACCTGTCTGTCTCCCATCTACCGTAAAGCTCCTGTCTGTCTCACATCTGCCGTAAAGCACCTGTCTGTCTCACATCTACCGTAAAGCTCCTGTCTGTCTCACATCTACCGTAAAGCACCTGTCTGTCTCACATCTACCGTAAAGCACCTGTCTGTCTCACATCTACTGTAAAGGTCCTGTCTGTCTCACATCTACCGTAAGGCACCTGTCTGTCTCCCATCTACCGTAAAGCTCCTGTCTGTCTCACATCTGCCGTAAAGCACCTGTCTGTCTCACATCTACCGTAAAGCTCCTGTCTGTCTCACATCTACCGTAAAGCACCTGTCTGTCTCACATCTACCGTAAAGCTCCTGTCTGTCTCACATCTGCCGTAAAGCACCTGTCTGTCTCACATCTACCGTAAAGCTCCTGTCTGTCTCACATCTACCGTAAAGCACCTGTCTGTCTCACATCTACCGTAAAGCACCTGTCTGTCTCACATCTACTGTAAAGCTCCTGTCTGTCTCACATCTACCGTAAAGCTCCTGTCTGTCTCACATCTACCGTAAGGCACCTGTCTGTCTCCCATCTACCGTAAAGCTCCTGTCTGTCTCACACCTACCGTAAAGCTCCTGTCTGTCTCACATCTACCGTAAAGCTCCTGTCTGTCTCACATCTACCGTAAGGCACCTGTCTGTCTCACATCTACCGTAAGGCACCTGTCTGTCTCCCATCTACCCTAAAGCACCTGTCTGTCTCACATCTACCGTAAAGCTCCTGTCTGTCTCCCATCTACCGTAAAGCTCCTGTCTGTCTCACATCTACCATAAAGCTCCTGTCTGTCTCACATCTACCGTAAAGCTCCTGTCTGTCTCACATCTACCGTAAAGCATTGTCTGTCTTACATCTACCGTAAAGCACCTGTCTGTCTCACATCTACTGTAAAGCATTGTCTGTCTTACATCTACCGTAAAGCACCTGTCTGTCTCACATCTACCGTAAAGCACCTGTCTGTCTCACATCTACCGTAAAGCACCTGTCTGCTTCACATCTACCGTAAAGCACCTGTCTGTCTCACATCTACCGTAAAGCACCTGTCTGCTTCACATCTACCGTAAAGCACCTGTCTGTCTCACATCTACCGTAAAGCACCTGTCTGTCTCACATCTACCGGAAAGCACCTGTATGTCTCACATCTACCGTAAAGCACCTGTCTGCTTCACATCTACCGTAAAGCACCTGTCTGCTTCACATCTACCGTAAAGCACCTGTCTGTCTCACATCTACTGTAAAGCACCTGTCTGTCTCACATCTACCGTAAAGCACCTGTCTGCTTCACATCTACCGTAAAGCACCTGTCTGCTTCACATCTACCATACGTCTCTCCTATCTACCACAGAGAGGTACCCACAAGAACAAATCAATCACTGGTATTATTTCTGCATATTAAAAGTAGCCAGTCATTTGTTTTAAAATTGTTTAAGTAACTAAGCATAAACAACTATAAAATATAAAATTAATGGCTAGACATTGTATAAATGATAGTTACCTTTATGTTTGGTGTATGTGGTGCCCAGGGTTATTGTTTCCCGCGGTCTAGTAAACAAGTAATTCATAGATTCATCGTTTTTGGCATATCATATACTCATTACTTATGTCTCACTCACCACACGCACAGTGTACCCAAGATATTACCTCCTTCCTCACCCGTCCTCGCCTCTCTCTCTCTCTCTCTTGCAGCATCACCGGAGCCATGTGTCGTTTAGCCCTCGCTACTATCCTTGCGCTGGTGTCCGTCGCCGCCGCTCGTATGGCCTACCAGCTGCCGGCGGACGTAGAGCTGTATTTGTCGTCGCCCATCCAGACCACCTTTTCCTGCGACAACCTTCCTTACGGCTACTACGCCGACGTCGACAATAACTGCCAGCTCTTCCACGTCTGCTTACCCGTCGCTGACGAGATTGGTGCTTTGTTGGAGACGGCCCACTTCACCTTCGCTTGCGGCAACGAGACCGTTTTCGACCAGGAGTCGCTGACATGCGCTCACACTGCTCTATCCTTTCCCTGTAGCGAGGCACGCACCCTCTACGAGCTCTCCAACGCGGAGTTCTTCAGGATCCCCGAGAAGGTCTAGCGTGGCACTTGCCTGATGCGAACCCTGCGACTGGAAGTCTCCAACTGCTACAGCTCGACATTAGACACTCTTGTTGCCTTCAGGATCAAGAGTTTACTTCCCTAAAAATCGCTGCTATCAACATTAACAGTGTCAGATTGTGGATTTCACAATGACTTAGTGTTGAGGAGGTAGGGGTGAGTGTGTGTATGTGTCTTCGTGCGAAGGTACTCTAATTTCAAGCTTGTTTTCAAATAAAACCCTAGTATCAAAAATAGTTTAATTTCATAATTACCGAACAATCATTGAGCTTTCAGAGCTTTCCTGAGCTCTGAAAGCTCAATGATTGTTGATTCGTTGATTCGAGTTTGCCATTTCTTTAATAAGCTTTAATAAGCATAATGAACAAAAAGATGAAAATGTAAAGAAGCTGAAGCAAAAATGTGAATATTTCATGAACTGAAGGAAACATGAGAATTTAAAAATACAAGACATCTAGAGTATATAGTATTGTACCCAGAGAGAAGACAAACATGGTGTCTTGGACAACATGGTGTCATGGCATGGTGTCCCAGTGATAACACTATCATAGTGAATCAAGGCTAACCAATACCCTGCAATACTTTGCATTCAATATTTTTGCGTTTGAGATAATTTGTCATTTCTTACAAAATTTTGTAAATATTTGGTGTCTTAAAGATATTGGGGAAACTATTGTTAATTCATTAGGAAGCAAGTAACAAACTGGTTGCTTTTAGTTGCATGGAGTGATTGCACAGATTTAGCCAGACTCGTGATATATCAAAGATTGATAAATAAATTATATATTCAACATTGGGATATCAGATGATATTTCAGCTACACTAATCTCATAAAATAGATCAGCTCAAGCTAAAAAATTATAAGAAAAAAAAATGCAAAAAAACTAATTTATTAAATATTGTAATACAATATTGTAATGTATTGTCCCCAATACAACAGACTTTATATTCAAATTACTCAGCAGCTTTAGGTTTTTCAAATAGTGCAAGTGTTTCAACTGTTGCTACATTATATCTGTTGCTGCGGCTACTGCTGCTCTCACTTGTCAACGCCTCAGCCGACTCCTCCTTTCTGTTAGAATAAGTGCATCTTCAGTAGACCTAATAAAAAATGGTTTAATAAAAATCTTTCCACCTATTGAGGATTCAATTGCGGCAATTGAATGTTTTAGTTTGTCAATTCGTGCTTGTATTGCATTTCTTTTGGCTTGTAACACTGCTCTTTCCAATTGTAAATGATACAGTTTGCTTTTCAAACTCATAATTCCACGATTTTGTTGTATTTGGCTCTCCATGTTAGCTCTCTGTGGCTCTCTATTAGCTGTAGAAGTATCTGTAGAAGTAAAGGAGTTTTTTTTTATTATTATTATTTTCTACCACAGACGTGGCCACACATTTACAATGCTAACCAGCATATATACATTTTCTTCTGTCCTCCATGGACAGGGTTAGAGAAATGTTAAACATAGAGTTCAAGGGTTTATTGAACACTCAACCACAGAAAGTGATTCGGTGCTAATATTAGCCTTTATCTGATTATTAGCAGATAAAAATTAATTATATTCCTAGTCTGAAAATTTGCATGTCTTTGAATTATATTAGTTCTATCTTAAAATAGTTAAACTATAAACTTTTATTTAAATTCAAGCCATCAGGCAGATCATTTGTGCTTGTGTGCATCCAAGTGCACACAAGTCTTTCTGTGCACCTGGGTGCACACAACTGTAGCCTTGCACAGCTTTCAGTTGCACACCATAGGCTGCAGCTCACAGTTGTAAACTTCTAGCAACAACAGATGCAACTTACCAGCAACCGCGATGCTGCAAATAAATTTCCAGTAGCTTCAGTTGCAAATCTTTTATAATTAATACAAAGATTATGGCCTATGATGTTTGATTTCACCCAACACACAAAAATCCCCATCTCACAGGATGGAGTCTTGCATGGAATCAGACTAGATAATTTAGAACATTAAATTATAAGGTATAAATTGCATATGAGAACATAAGAATGAAAGTAACTACAGAAGGTAGTTACTATAGTTGGGGGTCTAACTATAGAAGTTGGGGTAGTTGGGGGTCTACCACTGCAAACCACCTTAAGCCCATCATCACACAGCAAAAATCTGCTATCAGAATAATAACTAACTCTGCTTTCAGACAACACTCAGCTCCCTTGTTTAAATCTCTAAACTTGCTAAATATTAACTCCCTCCACACATTCTCTTGTGTCAACTACATTTACAAAACCCTGTTCTTAAATGCAAACCATGCTCTGAAACTCTCCCTGGACAGATGTAATAGGACCCATTATCACCACACCAGAAATAAATATCTCTTTGATATCCCCAGGGTCAAACTTAATCTGTGTAAACACTCTATGCAAATTAAGGGACCTAGTCTATGGAACTCACTCCCTAGTGAATTGAAAAACTGTAAAACTTTTGCCTTATTTAAAAGCAAAACCAAAAAGTACCTAACTTCATCTATTTAGTTTCCTACACTGAGCTTTAAATTTGCTCTGTACCTAGTGTTACCCAATCTCCTAATTTTTATGTAATATCAAACAACCTTATCATTGTGTTCATTGCTGTCTTCTTTTATGTGCTAGCCATATGCTGTATTGTGACTACCAATTTTTTGTCAACTACCATTCAAGCTGTCATTGCAATCAATCTTATATTGTTTCTGCTGTATTGTGCCTACCAATTTGTTGTCAACTACCATTTTAAGCTGTCATTGCAATCAATCATAGCTACCTATGTGCTTTAATATACTGTACCTATAATTTTCTCTCATCTTTTTTTTCATTCCATGTAATCTGTTATCATTTTTTGTCTATAAATTTTGCAAGTATTTACCTCCTTAAAATTTTCTTAGATTAAGGACCTGCCCGAAACGCTGTGCGTGCTAGTGGCTTTACAAGACTGTAATTACCATATTTGTATCCTCACATTCCTTATGTACATTCTTGTATATGCATAAATAAATAAACTATAGTTACTATTGGCCAATAGTCAATAGTAACTATTGGCCCATATTTTCTCTTGCTGCGTCTATGCTGGTTCGGGGTCTTGAAGTGGGTAGAATATAGTTGTGTTAATTGTTGGTGTTGCCTTTTTGATGTGTAGGGCTGATGCCGTTGATGTCGAGTCTCCTGCTATCACTGTATGTATCGAGGATTTCCGTGTTGCTTCTTAATATTTCACTGGTGATGATCTGGCTGGAAGAGGAGATTATATGTTCCTTGATGGAGGAACATATAACAATGCACAAACCTGTTGTTTGTGCAATGTTAATCGCCAAAAAAGAGACGTTGTTGTCTTGCCTATATACTAAGATCTTTGGGGCTTACAGTCCCCAAGTGTAATATTAAGGCATAGACAACATTGGTTTCTTTCAAGGCGTTCTGTTTGGTGTCTAGAAAGTTTTTCATGAGTAGCATAAAAATGTCGTCAACATACCTGCAGTATATGGCAAGTTTCAAGTCCATGTCAACTAAGACCCTCTGCTCTATGGTGCATGTAGAAGTTCGCAAACAGGCACAAGATAGGGTCGCCTAGGAGAGAACCCATGGCGACCCCATTTACTTGCCTATCTAGACTTAAGAGGCCTGCACTAAAGGGCCTCTTTAGTGCAGTGGTCTGGCATTAGGTGACAGTTTAAACCCAGATTCAAAAGAGTGATTTGGAAACTGGAGTTGGAGATCCTATTAGAGGACATATTCGACCTCGATACGCAAAAGAAGGTAACCACTAAAGACGCCCTGCAAGCGGAACTTATTGCAGAAGGAGAAAAGATTCGAGGCAACTACAGAAGCACCATACTGTCCCCCGAGCTCAAAGTGGCAGCTAAGAGCCTTCGTGAGAATAAGGAGATAGTCGTCAGGAGAGGTGACAAGCCGATAATATACATTATTCTTAAAAAAGACGAATATTTGGCAAATATGAACCTCATTCTCTCCGACCAAACTAAATTCCAAAGGGTAACGAAGGACACTACAGCCGAATTGAAAACGAAGGTAAACAGATTGATTGAAACTGAACGCCAAGAAATCCGGACTCCACCTGCCAAAGGTTATCAGGGAATACAAACCTGGTTATGCTATGGGAATGTCAAGACACACAAGCCTGGAAACCCACCTCTGTCAATCATCAGCCAGATACCCACACCCACATACAGACTGGCAAAACGACTCAACTGCCTGCTGATTCCTTATGTGCCTTGTGCCTTTAGTCTGAAGTCTCCAAAGGAATTCGTTGACTTACGGTGGGGAGCACGGGACACAGGGATAAGAACCTCTTTGGATATGGAGTCGCTGTTTACCAAATACCTGTGGACGAAACAATCGGGATGATAATGGACAGTGTACCGTGATCTGGCATGTACTCCTCTTGACATACCAGAGTGCATACTAAGGAAGTTACTCCAAGCCTGCACTAAAGAGGCACCCTTCTTGAGTACCGATGGGCACATGTTCAAGCAAGTAGACGGGGTCGCCATGGGTTCTCCTCTAGGTGTCCTGTTTGCTAACTTCTACACGAGCACAATAGAGCAGAGGGTCTTAGTTGACATGGACTTGAAACCTGTCATACACTGCAGGTATGTTGACGACATTTTTATGCAGGTACTTGATGTCAGACTTGTTGAAGAGCAATGCAATAGCAGGAGCTAAAGATCAAGAGGCTTTTTTGTAAATTAAAGTTGGTATCTCCTCAAGGGCACTAGACTTGGTTTTAAGGAAAAGGATTATCTCCTTAACATCAGTGGAATTTGCAGGCGTTAGGTACAGAGACTGTGGGTAGTTACCTGTAAGATAGTACTGAACATCAGTACTGTAAGATGGAATATCATTTGCAAGGGATGACCCAATGGAAGAGAAGAACCTATTGAACTCAATAGCAGTATCAGAGGCTGTAAGCTGACCATCGTTATTGGACAGGAGTGTTGGTTTGTTATTTAAAATCTTCTTTGATCCCAATATTTGTGAAATTGTGCTCCATGTTTTCTTAATGTTGCTCTTTATTTGCGTAAATTTATCTTCGTAGTATTTAGTTTTGGCTCTTCTAATTATTTTAGATAGCAATGACGAGTAATTCTTTGAAAATTCTTTGGAGACGATTCCTAACTATACTTCTTCTCAAGGTCATGTTTTTTATTAATGGATTTAAGTATTCCCTTTGTAAGCCAAGGATTGATTAGCCTTTTAGGTGTGACTTGTTTCGTTAGCATAGGACAGTGGGTGTTATAAAGGCTGAGAGTTTTTTGAAGAAAGGATTGCACTGCTAGGTTGATGTCACCTATGTTACCTAATTCGGTCTCCCAGTTGACATTAGCAGCAGCAGCAGCTATAAAATTGCCTATAGCAGTTTCATTGTGCAGCCTAAAGCTTATCTCCCTTGTCTCCAGAGGTGGTTTGGTAATGTTAGTTAGGAGAAATGTGGGGTAATGGTCTGTAGTGCTATCGATGATTATCCCTGAAGTAAGCGGAGAGGTTATGTTGGTCCAGATGTGATCAAGAGCCGTGGCAGTACTATTGGTGATTCTAGTAGGTCTAGTGATTAAGGGTATGAGGAAGCAGGAATTCATACAGTTGAGGAAGCTGGCAGCAGTAGGGTTTTCAGGCTCGCAGAGATCAATATTAAGGTCCCCTGCGATAATTAGATGGTTTTTGTTCAGTCTGTTATCTAGTATTAGATTTCTAAGGTTAGAGTTGAATTCGGACACATCAGTGTTAGGAATTCTATAGACTGCTCCCACAGTCAGGATAGACTCAGCACCCTTGACTCTGACACTGGCGAAGATATACTCCAGTTGACAGTTGAGAGGCGGGACCAAAGAGCCAGCAGAGCTCAACCCCCGCAAACACAACTAGGTGAGTACTCCCCACAGTAATCTCTAGTTCTAATTACTTTTAAGCATGTTAGTTCTTGGTGTACAACTATATTCTACCCACTTCAAGACTCCGAACCAATATAGAAGCATCAAGAGGAAGTATGGGCCAATAGGCCCTCTGCAGTTACTTCCATTCTTATGCTCTCATATCCAATTAATACCCATTGTTTCGTGTTCTGTCTTGTATATGTCATAAGTTTGTTCACCTCATCCAAAACCGTTGCACCATATCACCTCACTCAAATGCGAGTATAAGTAAGAAGGATTAGATGTTTATTGTTAGTATAAGTATGACTCTGTTTAGTGTTTTCAGGTTATAGTTGTGTGTGTAAACTAAAGTCTTTGAAAATGTAATAAGTTATTACGAAACGCGTTCAAGCGTCGCGTCAGACTAGAAATAAAAATGAATTTTAGAGAATTGATTTTTCAATTACCATCGACAGTAAAAAGAAACATAAGAAATATTGAGAAAATTCGTGTTAGAATTATTAATCTTACTTTTTCGGTCATATTTAACAACATATGTTTACAAGAAAGACTGCTACCAAAATATACTAATACATGTATACGTATATATATGTACACGTATGTATGAGTATGCATACATGTATATATAACATTAATAATTTTGTAACTAGCGTCAAAAGATTGTTATTTGCTGAGCTAAACGAACTAGAGGGTTCAGTTCCTGAACCGATTATGTGCCTCTGTAATCCTTTTCACCACCGCCCACGGGATGGGTATGGGGTGCATAATAAAGATTCGTTAGTTAGAAAAGTTAGTTGGTGCTAACCTTGCCAGTAAAATCCCACAGACTCAGACACATATCAACACATATCTCTCAGGCAGCTATCCAAACTATTTTCTCATTTCACCAGTCAGCCCGACAGATGTTGTGTCCATCATACACTCAGTAAAAACTAAAGCTGGGAACATCAGGGAAATCCCATCCATTGTATACAAGAGCGCCTCCCATGCCCTTACGCCACCTATAGCTCTGCTGTTCAACAATTTCCCCCCCCCCTCACTTTGCCCGAAACGCTTTGCGTACTAGTGGCTTTAGGTATTGTATGTACTACCTCTATCTTTAAATCAAACAGAATGTGTGTACAGTAATTCTGCAACTTTGTATGTACTTTTCCTAAATAAATTATTATTATTATTTAAATCCCTAGAGTGTCATACCTTCCCTGATATCCTTTAAAAAGCAAGAGTAACGCCAGTTCATAAAGGAGGCAATCCGGCAGACATAAACAATTATAGACCAATATCAAACCTACCCATACTATCAAAAATATTAAAAAAATTATTTACAAACAGCTCTACTCCTACCTCGTAAAATTCGACATACTCAGCCCCTGTCAGTTTGGCTTCCGCTCCTAAAAGAGTACCAACGATGCAACTGTTAGTCTCCATGGTATAATTTACTCAGCCCTTGACAAAAATGAGTTTCCGACTGGACTCTTCATTGACCTGAGAAAGGCCTTTGATACTGTTAATCATAACTACCTCTTACGTAAACTCCACCATTATGGAATCCGAAGCCATGCCCTGGACTATATCCAATTCTATCTTAGTGATAGACACCAATGTGTGGCCATCAATGATATAACCTCTCCCACTCTACCAATAACCGTTGGAGTGCCACAGGGCAGCATCTTGGGACCTCTCCTATTTCTTATATACATCGATAATCTGCCTAATGTCTCTAACATTCTGAAACCTATATTGTTTGCTGATGATACTACCCTCCTCTACTCTAACCCCAACCCACATACACTAAATAATGTTGTTCATAATGAACTAAAAAAAAAGTTCACTTATGGCTGTCAATCAACAAACTAACACTTAACATAGAAAAGACTTACTACATCTTATTTGGAAGCAAATCAACAAATGCAATTCAGCTTTAGATAGACAATGTTAACATTAGTAATAAAAATGATGGAAAGTTTCTTGGCGTATTCCTAGACAAGAGACTCAACTTCAGCACCCACATACAACACATAACTAAGAAAGTCTCTAAAACAGTTGGTATACTCTCCAAAATCAGATATTATGTACCTAACTCTGCTCTCAACTCACTTTATTATGCACTAATCTATCCCACTCTTAATTAATTAAAACACTTTAATGCCCGCGGGCCCCGTGAAAAAAATAGCACATTGTGCGCGCGACGTTTTGGGCTCTTGAGCGTAAACACCAAAACGTGTGTAATCTTTTCACTCTCCTGACACCAATTCTTAAGCTACGTATTTCATTTTGATATCAATGTGTTGGAAATAAAATTCTCTACAAGATCATATGTATAACATGTCACCAAAGCATTAGCTATCCCACCACGAAATAAATAAAACATAGATCACTCGCCGTGACGCCCAAACAGCAACAAAATGTTCATACTCTTTTGTTTGTTGTCAGCTCCACATTAGTCCTACAGCGTTATATTTTATATCACTGAACTTGCAATAAAATTTCCTACACAGACATATGCATATAAATGTAGAATCATGATCGCGGCCCACACCAAGAGTGTGTGAAGTGGGCGATTACCTTCATTCTGTCAACAACTCAATAGTCTCTCCTCTAAGTTACAATACGATGCCGTTTTCTCAAATAGGCCATGTGCCTATTACAGAAAACGAAAATTTAATGGCAAACATTTTCATACTAACCCAAAGTCGATCGAATAAGAATTGGATTTTATATGTTGTTTTTTAGATCGGCCGGCTATTTACGGTCCGGTTGCATTAAAGTTTATGGTATCTATGCATGGGGTTCAACCACTGCAAACCACCTCAAGTCCATCATCACCCAGCAAAAATCTGCTATCAGAATAATAACAAATTCTGCTTTCAGACAACACTCAACCCCCTTGTTTAACTCCCTAAACATGCTAAACATAATCTCACTCCACACATTTTCTTGTGTCAACTACATTTACAAAACCTTGTTCTTAAATGCAAATCCTGCTCTGAAACTCTCTCTCTGGACAGATGTAATAGGACCCATTATTACCACACCAGAAATAAATATATCTTTGATATCCCCAGAGTCAAATTCAATCTGTGTAAACACTCTATGCAAATAAAGGGACCCAGTTTACGGAACTCACTCCCTAATGAATTGAAAAGCTGTCCAACTTTTGCGTCATTCAAAAACAAAACTAAAAAGTTCCTAATTTCATCTTCATAGTTTTCTACCTTGTTGCTTTAAATTTGCACTGTATCTAGTGCTACCAAAACTCCCAATCTTTATGTACCCAATCCAAACAACTTTACCATTGTGATCATTGTTGTCTTTTTATATGTGCCATCAATTTGCCGTATGGTGCCTATTAATCTTTGTTTAAATTACCAATCAAGCTGTCAATGTAATCAATCAGAGCTTTAATATACCAATGTGCTTTAATATACCTACTCATTTTTTTCTTGCTATGTATCTGTTACCATTTTATTAATTCTACTAGAATTACCTACTTAAAATTTTCTGTTAGATTAAGGACCTGCCCAAAACGCTGCGCTTACAAGTGGCTTTACAAGATTGTAAATGCCATTTATATATTTATTTATTTATTTATTTATTTATTTATATACAAGAAGGTACATTGGGTTTGTGAGAATACATAGCATAGTATTTACATGCATTAAAGCCACTAGTACGCGCAGCGTTTCGGGCAGGTCCTTAATCTAACAGATAATTTTAAGTAGGTAAATTCTAGCAGAATTAATAAAATGATAACAGATACATTGCAAGAAAAAAATGAGATGAGAGAGATTAGTAAGTATATTAAAGCACATTGGTGCTTATAAATAAATAAATAAATAAATAAATAAGAAAAAAATTTAATTGTTGATGAGCGGAAGTCGTTCGTGAGCCGGAACCGAGCCAGCAGCAGGAAGTGTTCATGAGCCGAGCCACCTGAACCATCACCTGCAGCGGTCACCACACTCGTCACTGGGCCTTCACACCATTACCCCGAGACCAGTGAGAAATGTGGGCGGTGGGCGTGCTAGCTGTGGTGGCGGGCGTGGGCGTGTTGGTCAACGCCCACTGTTACATTGACCCTTCAGTTATTAATAAGAGTGATCGCGACCAGCAGGAGAACTATCTCAAAATCTTGGAGCCAATTAATGGCCAAAGGTGAACAAATTAGTAGACTGTGTTCTCTGTTCTAGGGTCACTAGGTGTTCTTGTCAGGCCTCGGCCTACAAGAACACCAGAGCCAGGCCCTTTGATACAATGACTATTATTTCATTTTCCTAATCGTATAATAATAATTTCTATATGTTTATATTATATGTGATACATTTGAAACACCATACCAGTTTTAGCAATAATTCATAATAAGTATTGGATACACAATGTAAATTATATAAAGCCACAATACACAGTGTTTGTGGTACATGGAGCCAGCGTGTGTACAATACAGCTGGAGTAAAGTGGCTACATTCTCACACCACAATTGAGGGTCCCTGGGTTCCATCCCTATGCGGGACAGAACTGGTTAGACGTGTTTCGTTTCACCTCATTCCCCTGTTCACCTAGCGGTAAATAGGTACTGGGAGTTAGGCCACTCCTGTTGGGGGGGGGGGGTTGCATTCTGTTGTTGTTGTTATAGATTCAGCTACTCGGAACAAGTTCCAAGTAGCACGGGCTATGGTGAGCCTGTAGCTTACCTGGCACAGGAGCGGGGCAAATAGCACGGGCTATGGTGAGCCCGTAGTGGACTTACCTGGCACAGGAGCGGTGCCGTCTCTAGTTGCATTCTGGGAATGGTCAGTAGTTTTTTGGCTGGGTCATTGATACCAGCCTAAAGTTTATATACACACAGGCTTCTTAACCCCAACAAAATTAATTATATATTAATTAGTATATAACTTATTCTGTTGGGAACATGTATTATGATGGGTCTGGTTATTGAGGCTGGTGGCATGGCACTGCCGGCACTTTGTGTTCAATTAGAGATTTTTTTATTGATAATATTGTACTGGAACAACTTGGCAACAAAATTGCTGCTTTCTAGACTCGAGGTGTATTGTGATACTGTATTTGGATACAAAATAACATAGGTTAATATAATCTTGAGCCAGGTGCTTTTTTTATGCATGGATTTTTTTCTTTTCTTTTTTATTGATTTTTGTTTTGTTTTTTTGCCTTAATCTACTTATGTACTCTACCTTTGTCTAAATGTTCAACATTGTAACAAAAACATAAGACAAAAATTGTTAGTTTTTTGCCATTTTTTTTAAATTCAGACTACAAATATACCGATTTCTTTTCGGTATGGTATAAGAATATTATATAATGTTCATATTTTCTGTATAAAAAACAACACAAGTATAGTTCACTGTAAAAAAAAAATTAAATAAACCTTCCAATTAAATACCAAATATTGACAGTTAGTAATTTGTAACTCCAAACGTTTTGCACTTGTTGGAAAAATTTACGGAAAACTTTTAGGTTGAAGGAAGTTTCAAATAATACCTGTACGTTAAAATGATAAGAAATGACTGGTAATTTGTAGCTCTGAAAGATTTTAAAAGTTGGTTTTGTTTTACAAAAATAATTGAAATTGAAGTTCTTGACAATAATTTTGGTTCTTTGTAAATTTTCTTGTAACATACAATATATATTGCAAGGCATTTGTGTTAAAATATGTGAAAGTTCTAGGTCAATTCATCTTGATTAAAAATAGAGAAAATTATTAAAAAAAAAAGTGAATTGCACATACTTATTCACCTATGAATAAATGCATATGTGCATATTAATTATACAAGTTTTTTGGCATTTCAAAATATTGGCTTTATTGGCACTGTTGTATCACATATTGGCACCCGTTATGATGGCATCATTTATTTGTATGGTATGCATGTTTGAGAGTTAGGGTTTACAAAACAAACAAATATTATGAACCTTATTGATGGCAGTGCCAGCCACTGCCTCCTCTTTCACAGCCATAAATGGCACTGACCCATGTGCCAGGAAGTGTGTGCCAGTGAACTGAGCAGCAAGGCAACACGTGAGGAGTGTCATGAGGTGCAACTAATGTCAGCTGGACGAGTCCTGCTTTCCCTCCTTGCTTGTACTGTACTCGCACTTATTGCTCGCTCATTCACTTTTTATTTTTCTATTTTTTATTTTTTTAACGTCCTGGTGAAAATGGCAGCAATAAAACACCAGAGGAACAGCGCGAGAGGCAACGAAAATGACGTAATACAGTACCACATCACACCTCCCACCTTTTTGAACAACGCGTGTTGACCGAGGGGCTCCCTTCACATACACCCTCAGGCAGCGTCATGGTGGCCAGTGACCAAAAGAAACATTTTATATAAAGAGTTTTCGATTTTTTTCTGAAAAATCCGATTGTTAGAAAATAATTGGGTATGTCCTGGATGACTCAATGAAAATGGCAGACAGTTTTGTGATGGTTGGGTGGGGGGGGGGGAAGAGTTATGTATAACATGATTATTATTTAACATAGTTAAGACTTTCACAAAAATGATGCCAAAAGATAAGAGATTTTTACAGAATATTTCTATATTTTTTTTGTTTTTGGTCAAAATATATTAAATGTAAAAGCACCCATCCCCTTAAGGCTAATATTAGTCTTAATATAATAAAATCTCTACACATAGCTTAACTTTTCTTTGCATAATCTATTTTGATAATTTATATTATTCACCCAATGGCCACAGGTGCTCCAGTGGCCTGGACGAAGACAGGAAGCCATCAACTTGCCAAAGGGACAAATGGGGACAAATCCCCATTTGTCCCTGGTGATTTTATTGAGCTGGATGTTGAAATTCAGCAAGGTTTTGGCATTTATGGCTTTGATGGGTTAAAAAGTGAACCTGTTAATTATTGTGCCACTCAAAAATATTAGTATTTACCTATTAACCAAAAAATCTATTTTTACCAAGAGTGGACTAATTTGCTGGCAGTGTTAAATTGCTGTCATATTGGTACTGCCTAAAACAGTGATCACTTGATACAGTATATGGTAACTTAAAACATTTAAATGAAGTATTTTATTTGTTGTTAGCTGGGGAAAACAGTAAGTTGTCTTGCTTATTTTTATTTTGCTTTTTCTGGACTAAATTCATCAGATACAATTGCAACCAGAAATGTCAGTCATGGACAAGCCTTTATTATATAAAACCTGATAGTTCTTCAATAAGCAAAACATTGTTATGAAGGTTTGCAATTCCCAATGTTATAGTGTGCAGGAACACATTTGATCCAGGTACATGAATATATTGCTTAAAAGCTGGGACAAACATTATTCAGTACAGTATCTTGTCGCATCTTATCCCCATGATTTTTGCCATGTCTATGAAAGACTTGAAAGTGTGTATGAAGCAAGGCAATTTATAATTAACTCCCTAAATTTAGTTTTTCTGGTCCGTATTACAAAAAAATCCTCGCCGTTTCATAAAACATGGCTTTCTGATTTCTCCATCTCTAAATCTTCCAGGTTCATATGTCCTTGGAATTATGTGTGGAGTCAGTGTCAATGGTTCCCAGCATTGGTGTCAATCAGTGGATGTTGATGTACCTGATATGGTGCCCATCCTTTATACTAAGGCCAGAAAGGAAGCTAAGGCTTTCAGGATTTTTTTTTCTAGTGTGGCAAACTACAGCTGTATTGCCAAAACACTTGTCAAATGATGTCACCAGACAATTGGTAGGACTTTTGACTATTACTGTACGAACTTGCTTATCCTTAGCCTGCTGATCTGAATATTTGGGTTATCCGGCAAAAATTGCAGCCAGATATTTTTCTGGCAAAACTTTGCCATGTCCGAATAGCAATTCGGATAACCAGAGATTTTGCTGATAGTGCAGACTGCCAAAGTCTCTAAATCAAGTTTGGATAACTTTCTGGCAAACTTCCCCAGATCTTGACAAATCCAGAAAACAGGAGATTTTGCCAGATAGTGCAGATAGGCATCGGGCCATAACATATTAATCCCATACAGCAGCTGTGCGAGGCACGATATATGGGAGTGCTGGGGGAGGGGTGATTTCAGGGTGGTGATGGAACACCATAAAATATGGATTTTATGGTGTTGGAAAAGTTGAAAGGGACTGTGGGGGCACATGGAGGGTCCTATGATCTTTGTTGTAAAGAATAACCAAGAATTTATATGAACAATTCATTACAGTAAAAACCTAAGCAAAATATTATCTAATATTGTAACAAATACAAATTTCTTTAAAACTGTGTACAAGCTAATAAGTTTCCTGCTAAAATTTGATTTTTTTTTCACTCTACACACTCTCTCGCTCTCTCTCTCCCCCCCTCGCTCTCCCCCCCCCTCACGCTCGCTCTCTCTCTCCCCCC
>NC_091171.1:26098221-26132611 GCF_040958095.1 Procambarus clarkii | reverse complement strand
TCCCTCTCTCTCTCTCTCTCTCTCTCTCTCTCCTCTCTCTCTCTCTCTCTCTCTCTCTCTCTCCCCCCCTCTCTCTCTCTCTCTCCTCTCTCTCTCTCTCTCTCTCTCTCTCTCTCTCTCTCTCTCTCTCTCTCTCTCTCTCTCTCTCTCTCTCTCTCTCTCTCTCTCTCTCTCTCTCCCCCTCTCTCTCTCTCTCTCTCCCCCTCTCTCTCTCTCTCTCCTCTCTCTCTCTCTCTCTCTCTCTCTCTCTCTCTCTCTCTCTCTCTCTCTCTCTCTCTCTCTCTCTCTCTCTCTCTCTCTCTCTCTCTCTCTCTCCCCCCCCCCCCCCCCCTCGCTCTCTCTCTCCCCCCCCCTCGCTCTCTCTCTCTCCCCCCCTCGCTCTCTCTCTCTCCCCCCCTCGCTCTCTCTCTCTCCCCCCCTCGCTCTCTCTCTCTCTCCCCCTCGCTCTCTCTCTCTCCCCCCCTCGCGCTCTCTCTCCCCCCCCTCGCTCTCTCTCTCCCCCCCTCGCTCTCTCTCTCCCCCCTCGCTCTCTCTCTCCCCCCCTCGCTCTCTCTCCCCCCCCCCTCGCTCTCTCTCCTCCCCCCCTCGCTCTCTCTCTCCCCCCCTCGCTCTCTCTCCCCCCCCCTCGCTCTCTCTCTCTCCCCCCCCCCCTCGCTCTCGCTCTCTCTCCCCCCCCTCGCTCTCTCTCTCTCTCTCCCCCCCTCGCTCTCGCTCTCTCTCCCCCCCCTCGCTCTCTCTCTCTCTCCCCCCCCCTCGCTCTCTCTCTCCCCCCCCTCGCTCTCTCTCTCCCCCCCTCGCGCTCTCTCTCTCCCCCCCCTCGCGCTCTCTCTCTCCCCCCCCCTTCGCGCTCTCTCTCTCCCCCTCCCCTCGCGCTCTCTCCCCCCCCCCCCTCGCGCTCTCTTTTCCCACCCCACCCCTGGCAACCTATGTAATTGGCCTGCCTGCCCCAAGTGGATCTTGTGTTATCGACCCTTGTGTTTTACCACAGTACCGTGCCATTAGTGAAACATTTTGTTAACTAACTTTTGTTTTCATAGTAATTTTGATAATGTTTCTTAGACTCTCTGGTAGCAGCAGCACTCATCCTGGAGGTGTTAAGGTTTAAAATGGTTTTGTTTACACCACACAGACAACCAAATAAAGTTTACTCGTGTCTTCTGTTATATGTAATTAATTTTTCATCCAAGTGCACTAATCCAAAAGTTGGAAACATGTATCAGAACTTAAGTCAAACCAAAGACCTGATCATAATAGAGGCCAATGAACACAGGAGGCAAGAAAAACGTAATTGTTCTTCGGTAAAAACAGCAAGCCAAGAGCCTTCGACCAGCGAAGCCTCGCCAGAGAGCCAAGAGCCTTCGACCAGCGAAGCCTCACCAGAGAGCCAAGAGCCTTCGACCAGCGAAGCCTCGCCAGAGAGCCAAGAGCCTTCGACCAGCGAAGCCTCGCCAGAGAGCCAAGAGCCTTCGACCAGCGAAGCCTCGCCAGAGAGCCAAGAGCCTTCAACCAGCGAAGCCTCGCCAGAGAGCCAAGAGCCTTCAACCAGCGAAGCCTCGCCAGAGAGCCAAGAGCCTTCAACCAGTGAAGCTTCAGCAACTGGCAGTCGAAACTGACAGTACCAAGCTCATGTATTATGCAGCAATTTTAGTGTTGTTAGGTTAAGTAAATTTTTAAGTATTGATTTGAAAATATGCAGCATCAATGACGAACTACAACACGGTAAGCTGAACTTTATTTTAAATTACAGTACGTACTGGTATATTTTTTAAAATTAGTGTGTGGAAATTCAAATAGTGTTGTGGTACAAAAAGTTGTGAATACTGTACTGTATATTTACTTTTGGACTGCCTCTCCTGCAAACACAACACTACCTATTTTTATCATTTTATAATTTGTTACAAAGTTGTTACATCTTGTTAGAAGGTGTTGCATCTTGTTACAACTTGTTAGATAGTTGTAGCAATGTTATAGTTTCATCATGTGTGGTGGGTCAGTCAGCAGTATTGTGATTGCTCTCATAGAGAGCAAGTCCTCTTACTCCCAAAGTTCTAATAGAACCAGGTAATTTCATATGCAACTATTGGCACATTTAGTATCGGCAGCAGACTAGTTGTTTTCCCTAGATGCTTGCCATCCCTAACCACTGGCTTTGTTTCTTGTGTGTATTCCTTCACCTATTCCCTACCATTGGTGTTGAATAACAGGCATAGGCAAGCAGGCAGGTATTCTCAGTCAGACAATCTCAGTAAGGCATGGAGTCTGTCAGGCAGTCAATCTCTGCCTCTTGTAATTTCACATGCAAGAGGGTGTCCAGGAAGTGGTTAAGAGGGGTTGGAGTTTGGCAGGGTGTCAGGGGTGAGGACTGGTGGGTGAGAGTATCAAAAGTCATTAACCCTTAACATGCTCGGGGTATAATATCCTTTGTTCCCCGCAGGCGCATGTCATTTTGAAAAAAAAAAAAAAATTTTTTTTTTTGCTAATCTGTTAAGTTGTGTTCACTGATCACAGAAAAAAAATAAAATTCTATTGTACTTACTTTTGTTGCAATAGAGCCGAGAAGATCAGCGATGACGTCACAATCTGCATGTTCGCTCATGCAGTACAGTACAGTACACGTCCCTGAGGCGTTGCGCGCGGTCCTCAACCAGCCAGAGTTGCCACAAATATATTTTCGCGCTATTTATTTACAATGTCTAGGCGCATTTTATCGAATTTTTTTTTCACTAATTGTGTTCCATATAATGTTTGAACATATTTTATATCAATAATTGTTGCATATTTGAGTATACACAGGCGCGCACAAATGTTTTCAATTACGGCAATATAATGTCTTTACAGTCTATTATATTGTATGTTCTGCTTATATTTTTAGATATTTACACACACGCACACGCTATCTGCTTATATGTTTAGGTATTTACACACACGCACACGCTATACACACTTTGAAGCACACTTAGAAGTTTTCTAGACTGTGGTAGTCATTGAAGCAGTCGACAGCACATAATGGGATACGACATGTTTCACACCATGTTTGCACAAGCTTCCGCTTCTGATCTCTACGTGTCGTTGTTTTACACACCAAGCAATCACGGGCTATTGCACGCTTCCCAGCTGGTGGCAAATACTTGAGTCTGTGTGCTAGGAAGCCTTCAGTGTGAGCGAGGCGTGGAGTACCAGCATGCTGCAACAGTGGGTTTATGATGGCTGCTGAATCCCTGCGACATCTTTTGCAAACTTTTCTAATAACTGTATTGCAGCATCAAATACAAAGGCACGGAAAGTGGGCTTACGTCCAGTTCTCACAAGGTACATGTTGAAACAGTTCAGCATGCTCATGTCCACAAGATGGAAGAACCCTTTTTTCGTCCACCTACATGTTTTCCTCACACACTCTGCAGTGCCAATCATCATGTCTGATTTATCAATCAACCGCATGTTGATATTATAGTCTAAAACACAGTCTGGCTTATATAGTGGTGCGTTTGTTTTATGGTTCACTTTCCCACTGTTCACCATTGTTCCATCATGAATTGTTGTCAACAAGTTCACCTTTCTTTTGTCTTTCCACCGAACTGACAGAATGTTATCACTTTTCCTTCTCTGACACTCACCAACTGCAATGTCGTTGTCAAACACAGGCATTTCCCTTCGTTGTGGCTTTACTGTACCAACCAATCCGGTTCTATTGTCTAGCAAGAACCGAGCTAGCAAGGGACTTGTATAGTAATTATCCGTGTATAAAATGTGTCCCTTGTTCATCCACGGAGCCATGATGGACTTCACTACACTCCCCGAGAATCCATGTTCGTTGTTACCGGGAATGTCTACATCACTAGCCGAGTACAGAATCATGTGTAACACGTATCCTGTCTCACAATCACAAAGAACAAAAAATTTCAGGCCAAATCGGTTTCGTTTTGAGGGAATGTACTGCTTGAATGGAACACGTCCCTTGAAAAGTACGAGAGATTCATCAACCACCAGCTTCTGTGCTGGTACATAAAAATCTCTGAATTTTCCAATAACATCGTTCATGTAGTTCCTCACTCGCCACAGTCTTATCATCATCTGTTCGGTCCTGAACACTTCCAAAATGTAGACACCTGAGGAGTATCTGAAACCTGTCTCGTGACATATATTTCCCGAATAAAGGTGTTGGCACTGTATGCTCCTTGCTCCAATAGTCACTTATTGCATGTTTGTGACAGTGCTTCATCAACAAACAGAGTGCCAAAAACACACACATTTCCGCAACTGTGGTATTTTTCCAATGCTGCAGTCGTGAAAATTCTGTGATTTGCCTGTCAATCAGGTAAGCAGCATGCAGGTTCGTTTGGTGTACAATATATTCCATGAGTGGTTCATCATAGAATGCTGTAAAATATTCCATCTCAGCCATGTCCTCACCTTGATTAGGGAAAAGGTTGGTAATCCCTACATCTTTATCATCAAAGTGAGGAATATTAAGAATAAAATCGTCACCATCACTCCACACAAGTACACCAGGCGTCCTGTGAGATGCAGAGGAAAGACAGCGAGGAAGCGATGCATACCAGCGACCAGGAGCTGAATACCGTCTGCGAGAAGCACGGCGGCTACGTGCAGGTGAGGTGGGTGCAGGTGAGGTGGGTGCACGTGAGGTGGATGCACGTGAACGTGAGGGTCTTGGTCCCTCATGTGGTGCCATGCGGTGGCGCTTGGCTGGGCGAGATGCTGCTGACGTGACAATTTCTCGCCCAGTTACACCACTGGTACCAGCCACAGGCTCAATAAAACTATGATCTGAGTCACTAAACCCAGAAAAGGAGTCACCTCCCTCTGACTCGTCACCCTCAAACAGTAAATATCCACAGGAACTGTGAGGTCGTGGTAGAATTGGGGTAGAAACTGGCCGAGGAGGCATGGGTGAGCGTAGAGGCCTCGCCATGGCATGGCGGTCACTGTCACTTTCACTGCTGCTGCTACTATCAGCCGACAACACTGTATAATCCTCATCGTTGTCTGAATCATCAAACACACTTTCTTCACCTTCAGAGAATAATTCGTGGGCTATTTGCTCTGGGGGTGAGGGATTGAGTGGTGCATGCCCGAGAGGCGTTTGACCGTGCGCTCGCCATGGTGACTCGCTAAACTGATGCCTCCCACGCCTTTGGTTCGTGAGCGTGAATTTTTTTCAAAATGGCCGCTGTTTACTATAGCCCCTGGGCAGCGTATGGGAATCCCAGCTACACCGCGGGACATTCAAATTGTGTGCGGTACCCATGTACGTCATATGACGTGAAGCGCAGTTGACTGGTACAACGTCTAACACGTCATATGACGTGATGCGCACTTTAAGGGTTAAGGGAGTGGTGTTTCCAGAAAAATGACAATGTTAAGAGTGGCAGCTCTCGAGTCCTCGGTGACCCAAACATTCATGCTTTGGTCAAAACTAGTGTGTTTACTCTGTTGGTAGGGTGGGGTCCATGGTTGGTGATGGATGGAGAGGAAGAGAATTATCAGGGGAAAGCCCCAAGCCATTATAACTGTATATCACTTGGAAGGGATCAGGATAAGTATTTGGGATGGGATGGGGGAAAGAAATGGTGCCCAACCACTTGGATGGTTGGGGATTGAACGCTGACCTGCATGTAGCGAGACCGTCGCTCTACAGTCCAGCTCAAGTGGTTGGGCTAGATAGAGGGTGTGAGGTGTTTACTTGTGCAATAAACCACAAATAGCAGACTCCCAATACAGTACATACTTGTTTTTTCATTTATAAATTCATGTAATTAGCTATCTTCACCCTTCAAAAACAGCTAACTTTGACAAACATGTTAACTCCATCATTCAAGGTAAATAATTTTTAATAATATGTCCCAAAAATATTGGTGTTGTGAAAATTTTTGGTGGTTCTGGAATTCATTCTCCCATTGATAGCATTGCACCTATGAGAATTCTCGTTCAATGTTCCGAACAAATGCTATACAGTACTAACACAATTTCAGAACAAGACTGTTTGTAGTAGGGGAACTGTATGTATACTGTAACTTGCAATGCATTGGCATTAAAATGAATCCAATTTGCTATACTGCATCTAGAATTTTGCAAATGAAAGATTAGCTAAATATTTAGTATTTTATTTTCCCACATAATCATGCATATGTAAAATATATACAGTATAGCAGTACTGTACTGTAATTTGAAAAGTAGTACAGTAATGTTTTAAGTTATTTTCATGGAAGCTAAACTAGACTATACTTTTTACTTATTACAATGAAAAAGTATATCAGTTGTCGGTTTATAACATTATTTACAGGCCGGTCAGATATATACTGTATACAGCATACTGCAGTTCGTCATACTTTGCTGCAGCTTTTTCTTCACCAAATATTTAGTTTTAATACTACTGTATATCAACAATCACTATTCACAGACATACAATAATATAAATACTGTATTGTGTAGGATGCGTACAGAATATGTACAAATATTCTAATGTTGAATTTTTTTATTTGTATAATAATTTGTAAATGGTAATAAGATTAATGAGTATCAAGCACTAATATTATTATGCACTGTTATAAATAACTAATATAGTATCTTATATCGAGGATGAATAAATAAAATAATTATGCATTAACAATTGACGAGTAATTTACTGTGTGAAGATAGAATTAAAAATAATTACAACTTAAAAAAAAAAGTTAGAACCGATTATGATCATTTAAATGAAATGTAATATATTGTATTCGGTGTATTAGTTTGAGCAAATATTCCTCGTTGTAGGCGAGATAAAAATCCTAGCAAATATGGTAACACATTTCTAAGTGACTTTAATATGAATTTGGAGATGTATATACAGTACACACAAATCTTGACTTCAATTATAATATAATGAATATTTCTTCTTTGGTGCACAGTATTTTTGTTTCACATGATAGTGCATTTTGTCTTCTTGATGAAACCTGTTTCAGTATCATCATTATCATCATCAATAAGAACCATTTTGTATTTGTAACGAATCACTGTGGGACTGGGAGGGGGTTGGAATACTGAAGGTGGGGCATAGAACATAGGTTGTTTCTCTGTAACTTGGTTGTTCTCTCGCAGCGTTCTTACTTGCAGTTCTCGAGTTTCTTGACGTTGTCTCTTTAGCTCCAGCAATGAAACTTTTGGTATTGGAGGAGCATGCATTTTCTTCTTTGACTTTAAGTGAACTTGTTCTAGTTGTGAACTTTCTGTTGCACTGCTTGCTTGAGGTGTAACTACAGTGTTTGAAGTGATAATTCCTTTATACTCAACATTATTATTGCTATAGTTATTAATTTTATTTGGTACTGAGTTAGGGTGTTGCATCATGTCTTCAGCTGCATTGTCAAGGTTAAGTGGAGGTAGATTTGGTGGTATATTCTCCTTGATGTTGTTGAAAGAACTTGTGTTGCCAATTTCTTTACTTTCAATATCACTTTGTATTTTTTGCTTCTCCTTGTTAGTAAGTCTGTCACTACTTGCTCTTTTTAATGGTGCTTTAATTTTAGCTTCTTTGATTGAATTCCTACGATCTGAGGAGTGTTCTATTGATTGTAAATTGGTCAGAGGGGATGGAGGAGTGTCATCAATGCTTGGGTGTCGTAAGTGATCAAAATCCTCATTTATTTGAATAAAAAGGTATTCTTTCTTTTGGGGATTGGGATCATTATAAAAGGCGTTAATTTCAGGGTTCTCAAAATCTAAATGAATATGCTCTTCATCTACTTGCTCTATAATTCTTTCAACCTCCTCATATACTGGAGTAAAATTATCATGATTGACTTCACCAGAGGGCTTAAACATGTCTGGTGTTAAACTTATTTTGTGAAGAATCTTCATTTTCAATTCAGGATCATCACAGAGCTCGTAAGGTGTTACTCCACTTGTAGTGCAAGTTCTTAAGTTTACTCTTTTGTCTTCCATGAGCATGTCTAATGCTGCTTCATTACACCAGTAAGCTGCAGCATGTATGGGTTCCCAGCCATCTTCATCACATGCTGTTAGAGATGCTCCATTGTTTATTAGTAATTCTACTATATCATTAAAACCATTTGCAATGGCTACATGAAGAAAAGTTTCTCCTCGGTCTAATGGTTGATTAAGGTCTCCTCCGGCAGCTACTATATTGGTAATATCTTCGAGCATGGCAGCGTGAGGCTTCTGGTGAATCTCCTCAATGGTATCTTGTGTTATACCTCTTTTAATCATTTCATTTTCAATATATTGCAGAGATATTTCGTTTTCAGTAATATCATGTGGCATATCCCCATCGCCATTCACTGCTGTTAAGTTAGCTCCAGCTTTGATGAGAGTAGTGACAATTTTGAAGTGTCCACAGGTGGCAGCTGCATGTAAAGGTGTCCAAAGATCATTATCTGTTATGTTTACATTTGCTCCATGTTTTAATAAAAGTGACACCATTTCCAGTGAGCCGTCAATAGCACACTGATGTAGAGCTGTAAGTCCATCATGGTTCATCATGTTTGGATCAGTTCCTAAGAAAGAAAGAAAAACATTAACTATAATATAGTATTTTATCATTTATAATGTTTACTATAATAAATATTGAAAGCAAATAGAAAGGGTTAATGTGAAGAGTGAGAAGCATGCGCTGTATATGGAATTTGTTGAATTCATATGTCATGTTCTGAAGAGTTCATGTATGAAGTGGAGCATGTGTGTATTTCTGTCATAATAAATGACTGGTTTTATTTTGATGTAAGTGTTTGCTGGTGCTCTGTGATGTACTCGTGGTTGTTAATTATACTGTAATTACCCAAGTGTAATTATAGGATAAGAACTCTGCTTGTGGTGTCCCGTCTTCCCAGCACTGTCATATAACGCTTTGAAACTACTGATGGTTTTGGCCTCTATCACCTTCTTGCCTAACTTGTTCCAACCATCTACCAATCTGTTTGCTAAAGTAAATTTTCTTCTATTTTTTCGGCAACTTTACTTGGTTTAAATCAATGACCTCTAGTTCGTTAAGTTCCAGGTATCAGGAATTCTTCCCTATCAATTTTGTCGATTCCCATTACTATTTTGTATGTACTGTAGTAATCATATCGCCTTTTTTTTTTTCTTTTTCTATCTGCTAGTTTTGGCATATTTAATGCCTCTAACATCTACTTGTAGCTCTTGTCTTTCAGTTCCTGGAGTCATTTAGTTGCACATTGTTGCATCTTTTCCAGTTTGTTGATGTACTTCTTAACATTTTTCCGTCCCTGGAGCGCGCGTCCTAGCCTACCGCTAGGTGTGCCAAGCATTTCCTCGGTGCTCACAACCAGACTCAAAATATACTCTTCTCACCTCAATTTTTGTGTTATGGCGTTCATTTTGGTATCTTTTTGTTCGCAATACAATTCCTTACAGGGATGTATACATATGAAGTCCAAAAGCCCAGCGTGCCACCCGCACCAAACTCACAAATTGGCCATGAGTTACCCGTGAGTGTGCAACCCCACCAAAATGTGTGTTCTCTTTTCAGGATTCTCACCTCAATTCTCATGCTATGTCATTCATTTTGGTATCAATTTGTTCACAATCGAATGCCCTACAGGGGTATATGCATATAAAGTCCAAAATCCCAGCACACCTTCCCCCCCACCCCCAGCAAAGGTGAAAGCCAGCCAAGCGTTAACTGTGAGTGAGCACGCTTTTGCTTTTTCACTTTTTGCACAGACACAATAAGAATTCCAGAGAACAGCATAGAACACATGGAGGTGTCTAGAGACGAAGTGAAACAAATGCTCCTGAAGCTAAGTAAGAACAAAGCAGTTGGCCCAGATGGAGTTTCACAATGGGTTCTGAGAGAATGTGCACCTGAGCTCAGCATTCCACTTCAGCTGATTTTTCAGACATCCCTGTATACAGGAGTCGTAGCAGATGTGTGGGGAAAAAGGCTAACATAGTTCCAATCTACAAAAGTGGCAGCAGGGAAGACCCCCCTCAATTATAGACCTGTATCATTGACAAGTGTAAATAAGTGACAAGTCAAAATATTGGAAAAAATAATAAAAACTAAATGGGTAGAACACCTCAAGAGAAATGATATAATATCAGACAGATAGTACGGTTTTCGATCAGGAAGATCCTGTGTATCAAATTTACTCAATTTCTATGATCAAGCCACAGAGATTTTACAGGAAAGAGATGGTTGGGTTGACTGCATCTATCTGGACCTAAAAAAAGCTTTCAACAGAGTTCCACATAAAAGGCTGTTCTGGAAACTGGAAAATATTGGAGGGGTGACAGGTAAGCTTCTAACATGGATGAAAAATTTTCTGACTGATAGAAAACTGAGGGCAGTAATCAGAGGCACTGTATTGGACTGGAGAAATGTCACAAGTGGAGTACCACAGGGTTCAGTTCTTGTACCGGTGATGTTCATTGTCTACATAAATGATCTATCAGATGGAATACAGAATTATATGAACATGTTTGCTGATGATGCTAAGATAATAGGAAGAATAAGAAACTTAGATGATTGTCATGCCCTTCAAGAAGACCTGGACAAAATAAGTATATGGAGCACCACTTGGCAAATGGAATTTAGTGTGAATAAATGTCATGTTATGGAATGTGGAATAGGAGAACATAGACCCCACACAACCTATAAATTATGTGAAGAATCTTTAAAGAATTCTGATAAAGAAAGAGATCTAGGGGTGGTTCTAGATAGAAAACTATCACGTGAAGACCACATAAAGAACGTTGTGCGAGAAGCCTATGCTACGCTTTCTAACTTCAGAATTGCTTTTAAATACATGGATGGTGAAATACTGTACTAAAGAAATTGTTCACGACTTTTGTTAGGCCAAATCTAGAATATACAGTGGTTGTTTGGTGCCCATATCTTAAGCAGCACATCAACAAACTGGAAAAGGTGCAAAGACATGCTACTAAGTGGCTCCCAGAACTGAAGGGCAAAAGCTACGAGAAGAGGTTAGAGGCATTATATATGCCAAAACTAGAAGACAGAAGAAAGAGAAGTGATATGATCACTACAAAATAGTAACAAATTGATAAAATTGATAGGGAAGATTTCCGAGACCCGGAACTTCAAGAACAAGAGGTCATATATTTAACCCTTGCACTGCTCACCTATTTTCGGCAAAAACGTCTTGGTGCAATTGTCAAGGACATATTTTTGTTATTTTTACAAATGTTCAGGTAAATTTAATGTCAAAATGTTTCCAAAGTCAACTATTTCCATTTCAAAACACAAATAGTAATGAAAACATTAAAAAACATTAAAATATAGCCAAATTAAAAAACAAAAAGCACAACTCTCTGAGCGCCTAAAGGCGCTTTGCGCAGTGCAGTGGTTAAACTAGCTATATTGAGATTATCTTGATGATTTCGGGGCTTTAGTGTCCTGCGGCCCGGTCCTCGACCAGGCCTCCACCCCCAGGAAGCAGCCCGTGACAGCTGACTAACACCCAGGTACAGTACCTGTTTTACTGCTAGGTAACAGGGGCATAGGGTGAAAGAAACTCTGCCCATTGTTTCTCGTCGGTGCCCGGGATCGAACCCGGAACCACAGGATCACAAGTCCAGTGTGCTGTCTGCTCCCAACCTGAAGAATGTAAGAGAACCACACATGGCGGGAGGCACAGATTAATGGAAGAAAGCGGCTGTTATTTCCCTCGACATGTCCACTAACTTTTTATCAAAATCTGGAGTGGACCATTCAATTAGCCAAGGAATTTGGTGAATCCGAACCATTATTTAATTAAGGAGGGTGTTCACCGGCCCTACATAACGGTTGGGACAGAAGAGGCAGTGAAACGTTTAATGACTGACCTGGCTAAACACAGATGCCGAAGAAATAAGAAAATTCATTTTCGCAAACAGTGTGGTAGACGGTTGGAGCAAGTCAGGTGAGAAGGTGGGGAAGGCCAAAATTCGGTAGTTTCAAAGCGTTATATAACAAAGAGTGCTGGGAAGACGGGACATCACAAGCGTAGCTCTCATCCTGTAACTTCACTTAGGTAATTACTTGGGTAATGACACACTAAAAGATGGCCAACACCTGTCTACAAAAAATCCAGGACCTGAAAAGCTGGCAACTCATGGAGTAGGTAAACTTATCTGATATTAGGTGAAGGACTGAGGGTTGTTGATGTGGGAGGCTGTCAGTTTCCATGGTGCTGCTACTTGGTGGTGGTCAGCTACTACTAGGGCTGTATGACTCAACTTCTGGGTGGATCATTTGCCAAGTCATTTACTGCATTGTTTGTTTACTGTCTGTGAACCTTGCAGTTGTCTGTTTTGCTTCACTTATTTTCAGGGGGAGGGTTTTGATTCTTCAGTAAGAATTATCATAAATCATAGCCTTTGTGAGGGGACTAGCTATTGGCCTCTGGTCTCTAGTGAGCTTTAAGGACGTGCAAGGGGTACAATGAGTGGAAACCAAGAAAGACAGATATGGTGAAAATGTGCAAGGAAGAGGGGAATGAAGTGGGAGCCATACAAGAAATGTGGTAAAGAACAAGGTTAGATGTTTGGTAGTCTTCGATTGTGTAACTGCTTAATCTTTGTATAACAACTCAAGGAGCATGGTATACTATAAGTACACTATTATAAAGCAGTGGAGTGCTGCTATGAATGATTTGCTAGAGTATGATGGAGATTGTCAAGTGTGATGCTATGTTGTATTCACCTAGTTGTGCTTGCGGGGGGTGAGCTCTGCTCTTTCGTCCCGCCTCTCAACTGTCAATCAATCGACTGTTACTTACTACTGACTATTCACCCCCCCCCTCCCCCAAACACTTGCCCAGCACTTCGCTAATGCTTTGGCCTTGGCTCGTATCCTGGCCGGGGAGGATTGACCGGGTGCCAATCCTTAACTGTAGTCGCTGTTCACCATCAGTGAATGGGTACCTGGTGGTTAAATGATTTGGCAGGTTGTATTATGGGGAAAAATTAGGATTAAGGACCTGCCCGAAACACTATGCATGCTAGTGGCTTTACAAGAATGTAACAACTCTTGTATATATAAATAAATAAAACATAATAAAAAAAATGTTAACTGGAATGAGAAAAGCATTCCTTCTTAGGTGAAGAAAACAAATCGCAGAACATCTCAAATGCTCCACTCCTGCTGAACAACGACAAAGAAGGCTACATAAAGAAAGTTTTTTTTTTTTTTTTTTTTTTTTTTTTTTTTTTTTTTTTTTTTTTTTGAGATATATACAATAGTTGTTACATTCATGTACAGCCACTAGTACACATAGCGTTTCGGGCAAGTCCTTAATCCTATGGTCCCTGGAATACGATCCCCTGCCGCGAAGAATCGTTTTTTCATCTAAGTACACATTTTACTGTTGCGTTAAACAGAGGCTACAGTTAAGGAATTGCGCCCAGTAAATCCTCCCCGGCCAGGATACGAACCCATGACATAGCGCTCGCGGAACGCCAGGCGAGTGTCTTACCACTACACCACGGAGACTGTTTATATGATATGGTTTATTATTATATTATTGTTTATTATTATATTATATAGATATGATCGAGCTTAATTGTTGCAAGAATCATAAAATCCAGGAGACAGAGTAAAGGGCCAAAAGTGAAATAAGGTTCTTTTTCTTCTATGCAAAATCTAGATTCAAAAAGCACATCTTGCATTGGGCCCTTGTGCAAGGGTGATAGGACTTTCACAGATGATAGCAAAGAATTGAGTGAAATACTAAGGTTATAGTATGATTCCCTTTTTGGTGAACCCCTGAACACACTGAAGCTCAATGGTCCTAAGGAATTCTTTATGAGTGTGTGACTACCATCAAACCATTTACAGTGACACCTTGGTTTACAAATTTAATCTGTTCCAAGAGTACACAAAATTTGTAAACCAAAACAAATTTTCCCATAAGGAATAATGTAAATTGAATTAATCTGTTTCACACCCAAAAATATTAGCTTTAAATACATTTTATGCAGAATACTATTTTTTTTTTTTTTTTTTTTTTTTTTTTTACACTATACCTTACCTTTATTGAGGATTCTTGTTGGCATTTGGAAGACAGTGAGTAGGAGAGGTGGTGTTGGTGTTTGGGAGGGAGTCCCCTTCCATTATAACATCAGGCAGTGATGACATTTCTGGGGTACTCAAAACTCTGTTTTGCAGGCATACCACTAGGACCTGGTTGTGGCTCACTGCTTGCTTGTCTTACGAAGAATCTGTCTAGACACTTGTTTTTCCCTACGTTTTAACACTTGTCTGTAGTGAGACATCACATTGTCATTAAAAAGGTTAATGCAATGGCCTGCTACAGCTTGACATTGTTGACATAGATTTGTTGTATTGCCTAGCTAGATCAACAACCCGCATACGATATTCATGTTTATGAATACAGTAATCTCGTTTTTCCTCTATCGTCATCCTCACAACTATTTTCTTAGGTTGAACATTACCACTAACTTTCTTGGGACCCATGACATGATATGTAATAAGAACTTTTATGTTCAGAAACCAAAAAGGCAGAAAAGGTGAAATTCTTCAGAGGGAATTCAAGCGCAGTCAAAATTAGCCAAAATAAACTGGTAAACTGAGCGTACCTCACCCTGCTCCCAGCAGAACCCACACGCTCGACCCATACATGTATCAGCAAACACTCTTGTTCCGAGGCAAACTTTGTTCACCGAGTCAAATTTTACGAGGAAATTTTCATGTACCGAAAATTCCGTAATGCGGGGCATTCGTAAACCAAGATGCCACGGTATCAGATGTCATCCTAACCCCCACTTGACTCTGAAGCAGCCATAGACAGCATACCCATGTACTTTGCACCATGCTTGGACTTCTGAAATGTTATATTTATTAAGAATTAAACAAAAAAATTATCACAGGCCATAAATATCTAATGGATACAGAGCCTAGGTACTAGTGTGATCCCGAAATGCCTAAAACAGCGGAAATGCATCTCTGCTGATGCCACATCACAAAGGAGGTAATAAAGCAGATACAAAAAATGATAGACCAATAGCTTTAGTATCACACAAACAAATCTTTGAGAGAGCGCGCCAAGTAGTAGTCACAAAACACTTGGCATCATTGTCGACATTACCTTCAGCAACACGGGTTCAGGATATGGCGCTTCTGCATCTCACAGTTGCTAGGCCACAATGACATGGCCTTAGATGCCTTGGAAGATAAGCAAAATGTTGATGTAATATACTTACACAGATTTTGCAAAAGTTTTCAACAAATGTAAACATGGTGTTATTGCACGCAAAAGGAATTACTGGCAAAGTAGGGAAATGAATCTTTAAATCTTAAACGAACAGAACTCTGAATGTAATATTAGTCAACAAAGTAAAATCTAGATTATTCACCGTGAAAAGCTCAGACCCCCCAGGGTACTGTGTTGGTTCTGGTGCACTCATCCTCATATCAGACAGGCAAGGATACAAACTATAGCACTCTCATCCTTTGCAGATGATACTAGAATTTTCATTAGTAGACAATATAGAAGAAACAACAAACCTCCAAGCTGATGTTCATAAAGTCTTTCAATGGGCCACAAAAGATGATGATTAATGAGGCAAAGTTTCAGTTAATGTGCTATGGAAAAAATATCAAAACAGAAACAGATATAAAATGCAGTCAAACCACACTATTGAAAGAAAAGCATTGTAAAAGATTTTGGAGTAATCATGTCTGAAGACCTTATTTTTTAAAGAACACAGTGAAGTAGCTGTCACAACTGCAAGAAAAATGACAAGTTGGATAACAAAAACCTTTCAAACAAGAGATGCCTCACGAATGATACTTTTATGACACTAGTGTTCTCTAGAGTGGAATAGCGTTGCACATTGATAGCCCCTTTCAAAGCTGGTGAAATTGCCGACCTAGAGAATGTGCAAAAAACTTTTACTGCTAGAATCCAATCGGAACATGTAATTTATTGAGGCTAAAAAATAAAATTTATTATTTTTAAAATCTGTATTCCCATATAGTGCAAGCAAGAGAGGTACATAATAATTTACACTGAATATACTAGGATTATTATTTCCATATCTGTACATAAAAATAACACCACACGAGACCAGAAGGCATTTTTGAGGTTATCTTGAAATGATTTCGGGCTTAGCATCCCTGCGGCCCGGTCCTTGACCAGTCCTCCTTTTTTATTACGCACCCCCAGGAAGCAGCCTGTAGCAGCTGTCTAACTCCCAGGTACCTATTTATTGTCAGGTGAACAGATGCATCTGGGTGAAAGAAACTGCCCATTTATTTCCATCTCCACCGGGGATTGAACCCAGAACTTTAGGATTATGAATCCCGAGTGCTGTCCTCAGCTGTCAGGCATGGTAGGATGTGCAAAATAGCTCTACTGAAAGCAGAGGTGCAATAGGCATGCTGAAGAGAACTCTATTAACATTCAAGACCCAAGAGTTTTCAATACATTCAGGGCATAACTGGCTGACATCTTGCATTGATCAAGAGAGAACTTGATTATTCCTTCCCCACCTTCAAATGATATCTGATCAACCAGCCTGTGACTTGTACATCAAGCTGTGAGCAGCTGTATCAAACAGCCTGGTTGACTAGACCTTCAACCAGTCTGCCTGGTCAGAGACAGGGCTGCTGGAACAGTGATCCTCAGAATCGACAACAGGTAACAGGTATACCTGGAGAATAGTAGAATACAGGACTTGTGAAGCCACTCTTATGACCATATGACTAGAGAAAGTCTTGAGGTTTCCATCCTCTAAGGACAAATCCCTCTCATCTCTGTTGGGCCACAACTATTCCCTCTGTTCTTAGCATGCTTATTCTGCCACTGTCAAAGGAATATGATCCACTCTGTTGTTAAAATTTATGCTCGAATCGAGCTGGATTCATATATGTCACTGAAGTGACAGTAATAGTGAAGCTATTATTTCATAAGACTTGAGTTAGTAAGCAAAAGTTAGTAAGAACCTGCTATTGCCTGTTGTGTGGTTCATAGTGTGGTTGTTTCTTGCAAATACTGTACTCCACTTTCATAACTTTCATACTTTGATGTACAGTGGCACCTCAACTTACGATTGCCCCGACTTAACGAGAATTTCGAGTTACGATGTAAATTTGATTGAAAAATGCGACTCGACATACAGTGGTGTCATCTACTAACGATATTTGTTGGTACACGTTTGGGTTGACCGAGCGCGTGGTTCCCGGTCACGTGGGCTGACCTGCCTCAGTTTACTATAGCTGCCCGCTTAGTGACGATCACGCCTATAAGAAATTCCATTTTTGTGGTGATTTTTTGCTCTTTGAACATAAAAGTAATTATTATACATCATGCCATGGGTCCCAAGAAAGTCAGTGGTAAGGTTCAACATATGAAAACCCATGTAAGGATGACCATAGAGCAAAAACAAGAGATCATTCGTAAATATGAAGATGGTGTGCGGATTGTTGAACTAGCTAGGCAGTACAACAAATCTCAGTCAACGTTATCCACCATACTGGCTAAGAAAAAGGACATTATGAGCGCTAAAGTGGCAAAAGGCATATCAATAATCACGAAACATAGAACACAAACACTTGAGGATGTTGAACAGTTTATTATTAATTTGGATACACAGCAAGGAGTTAGCAGGTGATAGTTTCAGAGGCCATCATTTGTGAAAAAGCGAGGAAATTGCATGAAGACCTTTTAAGGAAAACCCCTGGAACGAGTGATGCAAATGCGAAAGAGCTTAAAGGAGCAGGGGATGGTTTGAGAAATTTAGGAAAAGAAGTGGCATTCATAGTGTTCTAAGTGTTGTGTGTTGCGAGCTGGTGGAGAAACACAGCGAAGAACTGACCACCGAAGAACTTCACAAGGAGCAGCAACAAGAGACAGCTGAGGAAATTTCTTCAGGAGAGGAGGAGACAGTACAGAATGTCCCTTCCTCATTAATTAAGAAAATGTGTGCAGCATGGGAAGAATTGCAAACTTTTGCTGAAACGACTCGCCCAAATCACGGTGAAGTAGGCCATTGCCTTAACCTTTTTAATGACACTGTGATGCCTCACTACAGACAAAAATTAAAACATGGAAAAAAAATCTCTGGAAAGGTGTAACGGTTCTATTGTTACGTAAAGTATGGTGACAAATAAACACAGACACTAAGATACTATATATATTTGGTCGAATATACAGAAGTACACAGGTGATACTTTGGTGTGAGTTGAGCGCACTGAGCGTCGGTACAGTATCTCGCAAGTGTCTGCTCTAGACCACACTTGAAAGTAGACTAGTTAATGTTCGCTACACCGCTGCTTATATTGCTCGGGCATCTCACCGTGTTGCCCGGGCAACGCCTCACCTCATTCATCTCCAAAGGTTGACAGGAACATTAACACTATATTTGGAGCGAGTATATTATTGGGATAATCTACTCGCTACAGAACTCCCCCTCCCAGGGGATGAAAGGAAAAATACTTGATCAAGGAACTTAGCTGGTCGGCGAATTGTACGCCCTGCTCGCGTTACATAACCATCAAAGTTAACTTCCTCCTCTTCGCTGATGTCATCTAACTGGGGTCGTAGGGTGGGAGGTCGCACAGGATCGTCCGTCGTCGCAGGATCAGGTTGTGGTGCGGCTGGTAACTGGGGTTGTAGGGTGAGAGGTCGTACAGGATCGTCCGTTGTCGTAGGTGGCGGTGCTGCTGGTAACTGTGGTCGAAAAGTGAACTGCGTAGTCGGCGGATGTGTCTCTGGAGGGATGTCTGGGGCAGCGTCACAGTGTGCTGGTTTAAGGCGATCGATGGAGATGTTTACCCGCTGTCCTCGGCGTTCAATGGTGAAGAACTTTGGTGTTCGAGAAACCACTTTAAATGGTCCTTCTTAAGGTGACTGTAGAGGGCGTCGAACAGCGTCGACTCTTACAAACACGTGTTCAGTTGTGTGGAGCTCATGAGGCACATATGTAGCACGAGTTGTCGGTTGGCGTGGTGGTGTAGGCCGAATGTTTGTCATGGCCGCCCGTAATTTCTGGACAAAAGTGGGGTCTGGGGGTGTGATAAGTGGCGTTGGTGTTAAGAATTCGCCCGGAAGCCGCAGGCTAGATCCGTATACTAAGTCTGCTGCCGAGAATCCACTGCCCTCCTTCGTGGCCGAACGGATGCCAAGCAAGACTAATGGAAGGTTGTCGATCCAATCATCAGGGCGTGCTTGAGCTCTTAGGGCAGCTTTTAGTTGCCTATGAAAGCGTTCTACCATTCCGTTCGACTCAGGGTGGTATGCTGTGGTTCGGTTATGTGTGGTGCCGAGGAATTCCATAAGTTCCTTCCATAGATATGATTCGAACTGTCGTCCTTGGTCGGTGATGATGACAGAGGGGCTGCCAAAACGGGCGACCCATCCAGAGAGGAAAGCCTGGACCACTGACTCAGCTGAGATGTTGATTAATGGGATTGCTTCCGGCCATCTGGAGAATCGATCGATGCAGGTGAGTAGATAAGAATATCCTCTTGCCGACGGTAATGGTCCAACGATGTCTACATGCACCACCTCGAAACGGTCAGAAGGTAACGGAAACTGTTGAAGAGGGCTCTTTGTGTGACGATGTGTTTTCGCTCGCTGGCACTGGAGACATGAGCGAGTCCATCGTCGAACATCGGCATTGATTCCTGGCCATACAACACGCTCCGTTAGTAGTTTCTGGGAAGCGCGTACTCCTGGGTGTGCTAGGGAGTGAAATACTGAGAACGTTTTCCAGCGAAACTGGGCAGGAATGTAGGGCCTAAGTGCTCCCGTCCGTGAGGTGTCACAGATTATACTTCCGCCACCTTCCATGGGAATCTCGATGAACCGGAGAGCTGTGTCAGATGTTCGTAATCGCTGCAGATCAGGGTCTTCCCGTTGGGCCTTACTGATTACACAATAGTCCACCTGAGCTGGGTTTGTCACGACGTGGTTTATGGTGGGTCGAGACAGTGCATCGGCTATGACATTATTAGTTCCTTTGACATGACGGATATCCGAGGTAAATTGGGAAATAAATCCCAGGTGGTTGGCTACTCGAGGAGAGTGAGCATCACCCTTGGCCGCCAGCGCATAAGTGAGAGGTTTGTGGTCTGTGAGGATGTGGAAGTTCCGCCCCTCGAGAAAGTGCCGGAAATGTTGTATGGCTGAGTAGATGGCGAGCAGTTCCCTATCAAAAGTGCTGTACTTCTCTTCAGTGGGTGACAGGCGCGCTGAAAAGAATGCAATTGGGCGCCATTCTCCTTCAATGAGCTGTTGTAGTACAGCACCAATTGCTGTGTTTGAAGCGTCGGTAGAGAGATTGGTGGGAGCGTCAGACACTGGGTGTGCGAGTAAGGTGAATTCCGCCAGCTTGTTTTTTATGTCGGTGAATGCTGTCTCTGCCTGGGGAGTCCACTCCAACGGAAGACGGGACGTGAGTTTCCGACCATGTAAGAGGTCGTATAAGTGTCGCAAGATGTCCGAACAATGTGGGATGAATCGATGATAAAAATTCACCACACCAAGAAATTCTTGCAACTTCTTTGGAGTAGATGGGCGCGGGAATTCCTTGATTGCCTCGATTTTCTTCTCTAGTGGTTGGACCCCTGCTGCTGACACACGGTGTCCCAAGAAATCCAGCTCTGGAACATGGAAAATACACTTCTCGGAGTTGAGCTGCAAGCCGAAGTTGCGCAGACGGGTGAGAAGGAGTCGGAGGTGTAGCAGATGTTCTGTTGGTGATGTACTGGCCACCAGCAGATCGTCAATGTAGGCGTAGCAAAAAGGAAGGTCCTTAACTACTTGGTCGATGAAGCGTTGGAATGTCTGGGCTGCATTCCGTAGACCAAAAGGCATCCGGACGAATTCAAACAGTCCAAAAGGTGTTGTGATCGCTGTTTTCGGAATGTCTGCCGGTTCCACAGGGATCTGGTGAAATGCCCGCACAAGGTCAATTCTCGAAAAAACGGTTGCGTTGCTCAATCCCTGTGAGAAATCCTGGATGTGTGGTATTGGGTAGCGATCCGGCAGAGTATGAACGTTGAGAGCCCTGTAGTCTCCGCAAGGGCGCCATTCCCCTGGGGCTGTTTTCGGGACCATATGGAGAGGTGAAGCCCATGGACTGTTCGAAGGGCGGATTATTCCCGCCTCCTGTAGCTTATTGAATTCAGCACGTGCTACCGCCAGTCGTTCCGGTGCCAGGCGGCGTGGTCTGGCGAAGGTAGGTGCTCCCGTTGTGGTAATGTGATGCGTAATCGTATGTTGCACCTCTGGTCGAGGGCTAGCGGGTTGGGTCACATCTTTGAATTCATCCAGGAGTGCTTGAAGTTCCGTAGATGCGACTGGGGTGACGATGTAAACTTGTGGTGAGGTACTAGGAGAGGCTCGAAGTACTGCACCTGCGGGATCCACCATAAGTCGATGGTGTTGCAGGAAATCCCATCCAAGAATGGGTTGTTCCACATCCGCTATGAGGAAAGTCCACGTAAAGCGACCCAGAGAGGCGAACTCGAGAACCAGGGCGCGGGTCCCATATGTACGGACGGACGTACCATTGGCGGCTCGTAAGTCCAAACCAGGAGTACGGGTTGGTTTGACCAGTGGGGGAGGCAACACACTAGCTGCTGCACCTGTGTCAACGAGGAAACGGCGTTTGGTTATGACGTCAGATATGTAGAGCAGTGTAGTGTTTGAAATGGCGGGGTCACTGGCCGTTAACAGTCCCCGCCGAAGTAGTTTCCCGACCAGGAACAAGGAGCCCTACAGTTGCGGGCTTGGTGTCCGAACTTCTGGTGGTAAGAACAAAGTTCTCCACGACGTTCTCGCTGTCGCTTAGAGACTGATACTGGATTCGCATGGTACGTCTTCCCTGGGTGGAAAAAACGCCGGTTCTGGAGGACGTCGAGTTGTTGGGTGTCTGTAGTCTGCTGTGTATCACTGAGGTGGGACAGCGTAGCGTTATCAGACGTCGTATGAAGCCGGTCTGCCAGTGTAGCCAGTTGGGCTAATGGGGTGTCGTCAGCCATACTGAATAGGGCCGATTGAATGTGTTTTGGACAGAGTTGTATCCACAGTGATCTCACAATCTCGCTGGGGGCTGGACCAGTTGCAGTATGCATCACATACTGAATATGCCGCAGAAGCTGGGCTGGTGTTTTGTCTACTAACCTTTTGTCAGTGAGGAGTTGGTCCCTTTGTTGAATGCGGCGTTTCATTGCTGCCTGTAGAAGAGCGGCCTTCAATGCAGTGTACGTCCTGGTGTCCGGTGATGGCGCGGTGATGACAGCGGAGGCAGTGTGCATAGCCTCCGAGGTAAGTGTTGGCAGGGTACAGGCATATCGGGCTTTCTCAGTCGAAATTTCGTGAAGGTCGAAAATAGCCTCCATCTGCATGAACCAAAATTCTGGCTCATCTGCGTTGTATGCTGGAAACCTGGTAGATAAATCCATGGCGAAGATCTAGTTTGTGACTAGGTGTTCTTTGTCACTCACTGGGTCACCAATGTAACGGTTCTATTGTTACGTAAAGTATGGTGACAAATAAACACAGACACTAAGATACTATATATATATTTGGTCGAATATACAGAAGTACACAGGTGATACTTTGGTGTGAGTTGAGCGCACTGAGCGTCGGTACAGTATCTCGCAAGTGTCTGCTCTAGACCACACTTGAAAGTAGACTAGTTAATGTTCGCTACACCGCTGCTTATATTGCTCGGGCATCTCACCGTGTTGCCCGGGCAACGCCTCACCTCATTCATCTCCAAAGGTTGACAGGAACATTAACACTATATTTGGAGCGAGTATATTATTGGGATAATCTACTCGCTACAAAGGTTTTTAGTGAGACAAACAAGCAGTGAATCACAACCAGGTCCTAGAGGTATGCAGGCAAAATGTAGGTGTGTGTGTACCCCAGAGAAGTCATCACTGCCTGATGTTATAATGGAAGGGGACTTCCCTTCCAAACAGTAACACCTCTCCTCCTCCCCATCTTCCATATGCATCACGAGTCCTCCATAAAGGTAAGATAAACATATGTACTGTATTGTAGTTAGAAAAAACATTGTATTCAGTATAAAATGTATTTGTAAGTTAATATTTTGGAGGGTGGAGAATAGATTAATTCAATTCCCATTATTTATGGGAAAAATTGCTTCGATTTACAATATTTCGACTTACAATCTGTCTCTGGGAACGGATTACCATCGTAAGTCGAGGTCCCACTGTATAGGTCTTTCCTATTTAGTGCACCTATTTAACACACAGTAATTATGTACAAGGTTAATTATAAATATTGTAGCCAAGGCTGAAAAAACACTTGAATTTAATAAAGGCAAATTAGGTTATTTAAGCCAAGGTGCTATTTAAACCCTCAAAAAGGAAGTGTGTCAAACCTGATTTGCTTTCCAATATATACAGTACTAGAAGGCGTACCTGGCAGCACCCAGGATAGGCTTAAGTCTCTCTTTCTCATCCTCTCCCATTTCTTTCAAAACAAATTATGAATTCATATAGTTTCCAATATACTATGATCCTTCATGTTCATTGTGGAAAAATAAGTATTAGATTAGAATTTGTTTAGAAGTTGATCAAAACTTTAAGAACAACATGACTGCTAACTCCACACCTTTTCATTTGATATTAATTGAAAACATTGAACCATATTAAACTCAACAAAACATGTCATAAACACACTCAGTGTGTGTGTGTAATCATGTGGGTCATCAATATAAAAGACCTCACCTGATTTTAGAAGAGAACGCATTTCATCTATTGATCCCCTTGCTGCAACGTCCATAAGTTGTATTTCGGGAGCAAAAGTTATTCCACGTCTGTTCTTGGGTCTTGGTCTGCTGCTAAAAGTATCGGTTTTTGTCCATTTTGCATAGGCTATTAACTGTTGCTTCCTTCTCTTTTGTGCTAGTTTAACTCGTTCATTTATTGGCAGCTTTTCAATCTGCTGCATCTCCTGTAGGAGCTCACTGTGCTCCATTGTGGTGGTGGTTTTTATGGTTCTTTATATCACCTGATGAAATGCACAAGAATTGTTATTCAACCATTGCTAGTTTTATAACCGTTGAACTGCATATAAATCTTGCTCCTTATTAAAATTCACGGATGTTGGAAAGTGTTGCTTAAATTAACAAATTGAATAATTACTCCATTGGGATCTTAATCAGCAGTAACAACTTGATTACTGTATTTTCTTGAACACAATATAAGGCCAGACTTGGATAGTTCAGTAACATTGTGATCTTGAGCACTGATTTTTGTAGTTGAATTTGAGTTCAGTTTGGTAATAATTCAGTTACTGAATTTTAATTGTTAGACAAAGCTAGCCACCATTGCTCGGAGAATGGTGACAAGTTAGCTAGAAAGGTTTGACTGATTCAAGGTGCGATATCTTATCTAATCATTTTTCTCTTCTCTCAAGTCTGGTGTTAAACCCATATCTATGAATTGTAGATCTCTATACATTACTTCTAAATTAGTTATGTGTTTATTAAGAAAATACAAACTTATAATAACAAACACAAGATTTAAGTACAATAAATATGAATAATTGACTGATAAGGTTTATCATAATGTCATAACTGGTAATGGTTTTGAAAGACTGATAAGATTACACTGGACTACAGCTAGGCAGCCTCAGAAAGGGAATCACATATGTTTTTATTCTATACATTTTATTTTGTCTACTTTTCTTATTTCTGAACAGTAACTTGAGAATGCCTCTCTTTCTATTGTCTAAAAATAAAAACTAAGCTTCAACCTCATCTAATAACTAAGCCATTGTTTCTTGGTTGATCAGGTGCAATGTTGACTCTGCTGGATATAGAGGGCAGACATATTATGCTAGCTTTGGTAGGTATGGCAGGAATATCTGCCATGGTAGATGTTGGCAGTTTCTGCAGCTTATTCCTGGGGGAGGGGGGGAGGTTTCTTTGATTTCTGCTGTGTTCTGGATACATCTGCATTTGACAAGTTTCTTGCAAACAGGCTTGTGATTACTGTTTATCATCACAATTATGGGTTCTGCCATCTCATGTAGATGGTGCATCACAGTACATACAAAAAATTGGTGGCAAGATGAATCCACTGAAAACACCAGAAGCATTTGTCTCTTGGTGTGTAATATATCCTTACTGGCCCGTTAGAGTGGCTTTTCTTCCTTTACCCTTCCTCTTTCCCAACCCCTCACCCCACTTCTCAGCTCCCGAGGTCCATCTCGAATCTTTGCTGGTCAACTTGGCATTTGTGCCTTATCGGGGGAGGGGGGAGTTAATCACACACAAGTGGTCAGAAATGCCTGCTCACTTCAGTTTACCATAACTCCTGCACTTAACTCAATCGACTTGAGAATGGTCCAGGACGGACTGAAACGTCGTCGTCCCTTCACCTTCTAGTGTGTGGTCTGGTCAACATCCTGCACTTATCTAGTTTCTATAATTTCTGGCCTATATCTATATGTATAAAACGGACTGTGTCTGTCTCTGTCCAAGGGTGGAGGCCAAATGCTGAAACTTTACAGATTTATTGGTTATTATATGAGAAGTGTAATATGTCGCGGTCAGCTCCCTTGCCCCTTTCATAAAGTAGGGGGATGTGAAATACTTTGCACAGAGTCTGCAGAGTTCAGCCTCTGTTTAAGTAGTGTGTTAAGATATTGACTTACAAAATGTATGTTCAAATGAGAGATTTGCATTCTTGGTGCAAACGTTTGGTTATAGTAACACTGCTGCACAAAGTCACAGACCAACTGGGCTGTAATGGATATGTGGGCCTGCAGGCTGCTCCAGGCAACAGCCTGTTGGACAAGTCAAAACTCCCAGAACCTCAAGCAGGTACAATCTAGATATTGTGAAAATAGTTAATGGAGGGGGAAGGGGGAACAGTGAGAGGGGTATGTGGAGGGAGGAGATGGGGTGGGCCTATGTTGGGGAGACCTGGGTAGATGTGTGTGTGTGGGGGGGGGGAGAATATGGAAAGGGTGTTTTCTGGGGGAAGCCCCATTGGCTCCCCAGAGCTATCCAGGCTGATATGGATATGTATAACTTTCTGGCATCAATGTGCATGGAGTTCTTGCCTACTGGGGACCACGAGGCAAAACCTGGCTTCCCCCTCAGAGAGGCACGAAGAGCAATGGCATATAGAAACCCCCGTGTGGTTGGGAGCATTCTACGTCTGCCATTGACCGGGTCTGGCACCCAGAAAGATAGGTGCCCCAAAACAAATCCCTATTCTGGTGAAAATATTGCTACCGAAAGCCAAAAGTGGACAGAACTCCTTAACGAAAATTGACAAACGAGCATAACGTCATCACGCCGCGCCACTGTCTGCACAACTCCCACCCCCTCCCCTCCCCAGGAGGGGGAACAAGGCGTCCCAGACCCTGCGCTGGCGATCCAACTGGCAGTTCTTGGCTGGTGTACTCCTGGTGTAGTCTTGTGCCTCTGGCTCCTACATTTTGTCTGTTCTGTGTCTTGTGGTATGGCTCACACACCACCTGTAGAGACCGGAATAATATTCTATAGTACTCTAGCTGCATGCGCCTAGGATTTCCTTCCCTAGGTGCTCAGTAAATACTGCCCTTGGGGCCACCTTCCATAAGTTACCTTGGGGTCTACCTCCGCTGTGTCTTTTACTGCTCAGTACTTGGCCACTCTTGGAGTCAGCTGGGGTCTTTGTCGCCCTTATTTGCCTCTGGGTAGGAGGTAGTTTTTGTCATTTGTTGGGGCGTAGGGTACTTCACAGTTAGTTATCACCTATTATAGCCGCTGGCTCTGTTCCACCTGGGTACGTTGTCCTCTTGCAGGTATATTTTTGTTTTTGTTTCCTGCCAGGTGGGGGGGTCTGCTTTTGGTTGGTTGCCCCCCATTTATATTCGGGTCCTTCTCTTGTATACATCTGTGTTTTTGGTAGTTACCCCCTGCTTGGACCCTGTGAGTGGACATGTCCCAGGGGTTCAACTTTAGAAGTTTGCTTGGTAGTTTTGGGTTCTGGTTTGCAGTACCCTGCTTGAGCTTCCCTTAGTGTGTTACCAAGGCTAAGGGTCCTGGGAAACCCTGCGGGGGGGGGGGGGGGCTACGTGGTTCGATGGTGACAATCACCAGGTGTGCCTCTGCCATGCTGCCTGTAGGGGAGGAGGTGGCTCTTTTGATCCGGAGTCGTGCGACGTTTGTCGTTGGGACGTGCTCCAGTTCACCCTTGTTACTGATCGTGATCTGTGGGTGCAGGTAGCATCTGCGTTGCATAATAGTTTCTGTTGCTGCAACGCGATGGGTTGGTTGTTTCCCCGGATGCCCCGGGACTGCCCCTTTTTGTTTCAGGGACCCAGATTTTGGGGTGGGAGTAGCTTCAACTTTGGTAGCTTGCTTTCCCTTCTGTTGTGTGTCCAGTTTCCCCCCCTCCCCCCTCTCTCCTCCTCCCCTCCTCCCCCCTCTCCCCTCCTCCCCTCCTCCCCTCCTCCCCCCTCCTCCCCCCTCTCCCCTCCTCCCTTCCCCTTGCTTCCGGCTCCAACCAATCTGCGGGTTCGGAGGCAGGGTAGGGTCTAGTTGGTGTTGAGACTCGGGTGGTTTCATGGGTGTCCCCTTCCGGGGTGGCAGTAGAGGCATTCGAGCCTGTTCCTCCTGCTGATGCATATGGATCTGACCAGTGGGCCCCTTCTTTAGTGTTTTCGGCTGCTCCAGCTTTTTCTTGTGAGGCTGGAACTTTGGGGGGACAGCTCGGCTCAGGGTCCTTGGAGTGGGGTTCCTGGTGCAGGGGAAGGGTTGACTAGGGGGCCTAGGGCCCCGTTGGACCCCGCCTGGGTTTTAGTACCCTCGGAGTAGGGCTTGGTGTTGCAAGGAGAAGGGTTCTCCTTTGCTCCCTCCTTATTTTTTTTTTTTTAATATTATATATACAAGAGTTGTTACATTCTTGTACAGCCACTAGTATGCGTAGCGTTTCGGGCAGGTCCCTGGAATATGATCCCTGCCACGAAGAATCGTTTTTACAACCAAGTACACATTTTACTGTTGAGTTAAACAGAGGCTACAGTAAAGGATTTGTGCCCAGTCAGTCCTCCCCGGTCAGGATACGAACCCATGACATTAATTGGAATTGGCGTCTACCCCTTCCCGGGTTCAGTTCCGTGTTCCTGCGAGTTCCTCGGTAACATCCTTCCAGAAGTTTTCGGTTTTCTGCATCCCATCACGTGTTGCAGGAAGCTCTTGCAGCTTACCGTCTGTGCGCCCTAGTTTGTTTTTGTGACGGATCCGCATTCCTTTGTGTACAGATCTTCGTGTCGTTACTGGGATTGTTATGATATTCTGGAGTCGTCCTGGTTAGCAGACTGCCCACTCTTCTCATTGGGGCTGCGCACTTGAGTGGAGGGAGGCTCAGACGGCGTTGCTGGTTCCTGGGAGGCGAATTTGAGCATCTCGATGCGTGTTTGTTCGCTCCTGCCCTTCTGTGGGATGTTGGCTTGCTGCAGCTTCATGGTCAGGTGCCTTCCCATCGTCTGCATTTTTGGAGCTGTTCATGCCTCTTTTATGGGGCGCAGTTCTCGGTTTTTTGCTTCTCGACTCGCTTGTCGGCTGGCAGTGCTTGCTTCTTCTTTGGAATCCACTTGGGACCTGGCTCTTTGGTTGTCTTTACCTTTTTGTCCATTGCTGTTTGCAGAGTCTGCAGTTGTGCAGTATCTGCAGGGTGCTTTGCCTAGTTGCTGTCCTATGTCGAGCTTGTTGGTCCTCCAGGGGGCTCATTGGGGGCCTTCCCAGAAGGGTCGTGTCGGGGCTCGGGTTTCTTCCTGTCGTGGTAGGCTAGTGGTGTCGGATTCGGAGCAGGTGCAGCCTTCGGTTCCCTCTTTTCTGGTTGGTGCGGGGATCTCCCTGTGCACCGTTTAGGTTCTCGTATGGTGTATCGGCTTTTTCTCGGTTCGGCCCATTGACAGGACAATGGGGGGAGGTTTGCTGTGTTTGCTCGTGCCTGGTCCCATGATTTTTGGGCCCTTCGTTTCGTGCGGCCTGCGGTGGCGTTGGGTGGCTCCTCCTCCTTCGGGAGGTTCGGGGTTGGTGGGGTGGGCCTCTTCTCCTGCACTCTGTCGAGTCGTCTCAGAGTGGGTTCGCTTGGGTATCGTCAAAATGACCTCGTTTCGCAGGTGGGTTCTCTCCTGTCCCCGAAACCTTGAAATGGGACTGCACGGGCCTGTGGTTCATCCTGGACTTGTCCCGTTTGAACCCATGGGTTATTGCCCCTCCTTTCGGATGACTACTCTTTCCCAGGTCAGTCTTCTGTTGCAGCCAGATGCTTGGATGATGTCCCTGGACCTCAAGGACTCATATTGGTGCGTCCCGATTCATCCGAGGTTCAGGGACTGGCTCAGTTTTGTTGTGAGGCGTTGAGGTTACTGCTTTCATATTGCCTTCCAGTCAACTTGAGTCTGGTGCCTCACGTTTTCACGTGCCTTACTAGGGTCGTGATAGCCTGTCTGCGTCTGTTAGGTGTTCGGGTTCTAACCTACCTCGGCGTCTGGCTGATTTGGGCTCCCAGCCAGTCCGTGTGTTTGCTTGCCAGGGTTCTTTTCCAGCTCGCTGAGTTCAGGTTCCTGGTGAACTGGTGGAAGCCCCATCTGGTTCCCTGTCAAGTTTGGTTTTGGCTGGGTCTTATGTGGGACACTCGGACTGCTTCCTTGTCTCTTCCTCAGGTGGTTCTGCTTCACCTGCATTTCCATCTTCGTCTGTTCCTGAGGGGCTCCCGGGTTATGCGGCGGTTGCTCAAGGGTTTGTGCGAGAGCCTGAATTTTGCCATGGTAGTATGCCCGCCGCTTCCCAAGTGGTGAGCAGAATTCAAGCCGCATATATGCACAGTAAGCTTGCTTAAACTCTTAAGTCAAATGTACAAAAGAACTCACTCCTGTGAACTGACTCGAACCTTGGAAAGCCAGGGTGTTTGCGCACCCTGACATAACCAGTACCCTTTACCTCCATACCACGCAGATCATTACAAGAGATTGAAATTTAGTTGAAAGTAATGTGAAGGGTCGATGAAAATTAACTCCGATATCTTAGCCATGACTACCCGCCAAACACACACCGAAACTATGACATTGGTACAACGTTTGAACAAGTTTTAACACCACCCAACCAATTATAACAACCAATATAGCAAGTTGTAACAACGTTCTAATACGTCATAAACACGTTAAGCCAAAATGTAACAAGTTTATTACACGTTGTAACAAGCGGAAAATAGAGACAGTTACGGTTTGTGTTTGCAGGGTAGTGTCATTGGGAGGTTGAATTCTGTCGCGAATATAGTCCCGACTTTCAACCTTTTTTAATGATCTGCATGGTCTAACAAAGGTCATGAACAATTTCTTTAGTATTTCTCCTTCCATGTATTTAAAAGCAATTCTGAAGTTAGAAAGTGTGGCATAGGCTCCTCGCACAATGTTCTTAATGTGGTCCTCAGGTGACCGTTTTCTATCTAGAACCACCCCTAGATCCCTTCCTTTGTCAGAATTCTTTAAAGATTTCTCACATAATTTATAGGTTGTGTGGGGTCTATGTTCTCCAATTCCACATTCCATAACATGGCATTTATTCACATTAAATTCCATTTGCCAAGTGGTGCTCCATATACTTATTTTGTGCAGGTCTTCTTGAAGGGCATGACAATCATCTAGGTTTCTATCTTCCCTATTATCTTAGCATCATCAGCAAACATGCTCATGTAATTCTGTATTTCTACTGGTAGATCGTTTATGTAGACACTGAACATTACTGGTGCAAGAACTGAACCCTGTGGAACTCCACTCGTAACATTCCTCCAATCCGATACCTTGCCTCTGATTACTGCCCTCATTTTTCTGTCGGTTAGGAAATTTTTCATCATGTTAGTAGCTTACCAATCACTCCTCCACCAGAACAACCTCTTATTGGGAACTCTGTCGAAAGCCTTTTGTAGGTCCAGATAGATGCAGTCGACCCAACCATCTCTTTCCTGTAAAATCTCTGTGGCTCGATCATAAAAACTGAGCAAGTTCATTACACAGGATCTTCCAGATCGGAAACCATACTGTCTGTCTGATATTATATCTTTTCCTCAAGGTGTTCTACCCATTTAGTTTTAATTATTTTTTCCAATATTTTGACTATTACACTTGTCAATGATACAAGTCTATAATTAAAGGGGTCTTCCCTGTTTCCACTTTTGTAGATTGGAACTATGTTAGCTTTTTTCCACACATCAGCTACAACTCCTGTACACAGGGATGCCTGAAAAATCAGTTGAAGTGAAATGCTGAGCTCAGGTGCACATTCTCTCAGAACCCATGGTGAAACTCCATCTGGACCAACTGCTTTGTTCTTACTTAGTTCCTTGAGCATTTTTTCCACTTCATCTCTAGACATCTCTATGTGCTCTATGTTGTTCCCTGGAATTCTTATTGTCTGGTTCCCTACAGATTTCATTTTGTACAAACACACTTTGGAACTTTTTGTTTAGTGTTTCACACATTTCCTTTTCATTTTCCGTGAATCTATTTCCCATTTTCAACCTCTGAATATTATCCTTTACCTGCAATTTGTTGTTTATGAATTTATAGAATAGACCTGGTTCTGTTTTACATTTGTCTGCAATCCCTTTTTCAAAATTTCTTTCTGCCTCTCTCCTCACTGCCGTGTAGTTGTTTCTCGCATCTTTGTATCGCTGGTATGTTTGGGGGTTTGGCCTCTTCCTATATTGATTCCATTTTTGTGTCTTTTGGTCTCTGGCCCTCTCGCAATTTTTATTGAACCAATCCTGTTTCCTAGTTCTGCATCTCTGTTTTGGTATAAATTTTTTTGTGCCTTTATCATATATTTCTCAAAACTTGACATACATCTCATTCACTTTCTTGTCCAGCATCAAGTCTGTCCAATTATACTCACTAAAAAAATTTCTAAGGTGGCCGTAATGTCCTCTCCTGAAGTCAGGTTTTTCAACTGCTTCAACCTCCTTATTTTCTTCCAGACTATAACGCATTGCATACTTTATTCCCAAAAAGACATATTCCCAAAAAGACGTGTGTGTGTAATTACCTAAGTGTAGTTATAGGATGAGAGCTACGCTCGTGGTGTCCCGTCTTCCCAGCACTCTTTGTCATATAACGCTTTGAAACTACTGACGGTCTTGGCCTCCACCACCTTCTCACTTAACTTGTTCCAGCCGTCTACCACTCTATTTGCGAAGGTGAATTTTCTTATATTTCTTCGGCATCTGTGTTTAGCTAGTTTAAATCTATGACCTCTTGTTCTTGAAGTTCCAGGTCTCAGGAAATCTTCCCTGTGGATTTTATCAATTCCTATTACTATTTTGTACGTAGTGATCATATCACCTCTTTTCCTTCTGTCTTCTAGTTTTGGCATATTTATAAGACAAAATAAGTACATATATGGAGCACCACTTGGCAAATGGAATTTAATGTTAATAAATGCCATGTTATGGAATGTGGAATGGGAGAACAGACCCCACACAACCTATATATTATGTGAGAAATCTTTAAAGAATTCTGATAAAGAAAGAGATCTAGGGGTGGTTCTAGATAGAAAACTATCACCTGAGGACCACAAAGAATATTGTGCAAGGAGCCTATGCTATGCTTTCTAACTTCAGAATTGCTTTTAAATACATGGATGGCGATATACTAAAGAAATTGTTCATGACTTTTGTTAGGCCAAAGCTAGAATATGCAGCTGTTGTGTGGTGCCCATATCTTAAGAAGCACATCAACAAACTGGAAAAGGTGCAAAGACATGCTACTAAGTGGCTCCCAGAACTGAAGGGCAAGAGCTACGAGGAGAGGTTAGAAGCATTAAATATGCCAAAACTAGAAGACAGAAGAAAAGTAGGTGATATGATCACTATATACAAAATAGTAACAGGAATTGATAAAATCGACAGGGAAGATTTCCTGAGACCTGGAACTTCAAGAACAAGAGGTCATAGATTTAAACTAGCTAAACACAGATGCCGAAGAAATATAAGAAAATTCACCTTTGCAAATAGAGTGGTAGACGGTTGGAACAAGTTAAATGAGAAGGTGGTGGAGGCCAAGACCGTCAGTAGTTTCAAAGCGTTATATGACAGAGTGCTGGGAAGACGGGACACCACGAGCGTAGCTCTCATCCTGTAACTACACTTTGGTAATTACACCCCCCCCCCCTACCTGCCTGCATTTGGGTGAGGTGATATGTTACAACAGTTTTGAATGAGGTGAAAACAAACTTTCATCACAAGACAGAACACGAAACAATGGGTATAATATTTTGTAAGCTAAAGGGAAGAATGAAAGTAACTGCAAAGGGCCTATTGGCCCATATTTCTTGATGCTTCTATATTGGTGCGGAGTCTTGAAGTGGGTAGAATATAGTTGTTCATTAATTGGCTGTTGATTGCTGGTGTCGACTTCTTAATGTGTAGTGCCTCGCAGATATCAAGCTGCCTGCTATCGCTGTATCTATCGATGATTTCCGTGTTTTTTGTTAAGAATTCTCTGGTGATGGTCTGGTTGTGGGAAGAGATTATATGTTCCTTAATGGAGCCCTGTTGCTTATGCATCATTAATCGCCTGGAAAGAGATGTTGTTGTCTTGCCTATATACTGAGTTCTAGGCAAGGCATAGACAATATATAGGCAAGACAACATCATCTCTTTCCAGGCGATTAACGATGCATAAGCAACAGGGCTCCATTAAGGAACATACAATCTCTTCCCACAACCAGACCATCACCAGAGAAGTCTTAACAAAAAACACGGAAATCATCGATAGATACAGCGATAGCAGGCGGCTTGATATCTGCGAGGCACTACACATTAAGAAGTCGACACCAGCAATCAACAACCAATTAATGCACAACTATATTCTACCCACTTCAAGACAATGTACCAATATAGAAGCATCAAGAAATATGGGCCAACAGGCCCTTTGCATTTACTTCCATTCTTCCCCTTTAAATTTACCCAATATTACCCAATATTTTGTGTTCTATCTTGTGTTGAAAGTTTTTCACCTCATCCAAAACTGTTGTAGCATATCACCTCACTCAAATACAGGTACTGTATATAAAATGAAAAGCCATTTGAATTATAGCATAGTAGAACTGTTTAGTGTTTGCAGGTTATAGTTGTGTGTGTGTAAACTAAAGTCTTTGAAAATGTAATAAGTTATTATGAAACGCGTTCAAGTGTCGCGTCAGACTAGAAATAAAAATGAATTTTGGAGAATTGATTTTTCAATTACCATCGACAGTGAAAACAAACATAAGAAATGTTAAGAAAATTCGTGTTAGAATTATTAATCTTACTTTTTCGGTCATATTTAATAATATATGTCTACAGGAAAGACTGCTACCAAAATATATATGTATACTGTATGTATGTATGTATGTATGTATGTATGTA
>NC_091171.1:26085721-26093221 GCF_040958095.1 Procambarus clarkii | reverse complement strand
CATTAGAGGGAATGTTTAGATCCCCTCCAATACAGTTTCTGTGTACTTTTCTCCTACCTATATATATATATATATATATATATATATATATATATATATATATATATATATATATATATATATATATATTATAAATGACAGACCACGGAGGAAGAATTGAAACAGGAATTTCCTGAAGTACTTTTGTATATTAATACATCTTCAGAAGGAGGGATTTACAGGTCAAGTATTGGACATATATAGGCAGGAGAGAATGGAGGAGTGAGGTGAGGTACAATAACAAGTGAATGGGAATTAGGTGGACACAAACATGAGATGCACAAGAACTGCAGAAGGCCTGTTGGCCCATACGATGCAGCTCCTCTTCATACCCACCAATAGGCCCACACATGGATAATAATAGCATAAGATAGTAAATATTTACAATGAATTACTGTAGTGTGACAAATGTGAATCAATGATCCTACTCAAATCGCCCTTAATTGATCTATCAAAAATGAATCAACGTTATATTATCCTCTATATATATTATATATATTTGTTGCTGCTTCTATGTTGGTTCGGGGTCTTGAAGTGGGTAGAATATAGTTATGCGTTAATTGGCTGTTGATTGCAGATGTTGACTTTTTGATGAGGAGGGCCTTACTGATGTCAAGTCTCCTGCTATCGCTGTATCTATCGATTTTTGTGCTGCTTGTTAAGATTTCTCTGGTGATGGTCTGGTTGTGAGAAGAGATTATATGTTCCTTGATGGAGCCCTGTTGTTTGTGCATTGTTAATCGCCTAGAAAGAGACGTTGTCTTGACTATATACTGAGATCATTGGGGTTTAGTCCCCAAGTGGGCATGTGAAGGCATAAACGATGTTGGTTTCCTTCAAGGAGTTCCGTTTGGTGTCTGTAGAGTTTTTCATTAGTAGGTTGGCTGTTTTTTTGTTTTTGTAGTAAATTGTCAATTGTATATTCTGATATTTGTATGTGGGGATAACGTTCCTATTAATATCTTTCGGGACACTTTCCTTTGTTTTGAGCTGTCGAAAAGAAGTTCCTGTAAAACAGTCTAATAAGGGGTACAAGCGTTGTGTTAGTTGACCCTTCAGAGGTTGCGTGGTGTTTCACCTTTCTTTTTATGACGTCTTCAACATAACCGTTGAAGCCATTGTTGACTAGGACCTGCCTTACCCTACAGGGTTCATCATCGACTTGCTTCCATCCTGAGCTGTGACTGAGAGCCTGGTCAACATAAGCGTTGACAACAGTCCTCTTGTACCTATCTGGACAGTCACTATTGGCATTGAGGTGCATTCCTATGTTTGTTTCCTTAGTGTAGTCTGCAGTGTGGAAGCCTTCATACCTTTCCATGACTATTACATCTAGAAAGGGCTGCTTCCCATCATTCTCCATCTCGTAAGTGAAACTTAACACCGAATTCTGCTCGAATGCCTCCTTCATTGACATGGACTTGAAACCCGCCATATACTGCAGGTATGTTGACGACATTTTTATGCAAGTACCTGATGTCAGACGTCTGCAGCAGCTGAAGGAGGCATTCGAACAGAATTCGGTGTTAAATTTCACTTACGACATGGAGAATGATGGGAAGTTGCCCTTTCTAGATGTAACAGTCACAGAAAGGAATGGAGGCTTCCATACTGCAATCTACACTAAGGAAACAAGTAAATAAATAAGGAAACAATAAATATATAAATAAATAAATAAATAATTTTCTAAAACAGATGTGGCCACACATTTACAATTCAATGCTTAATTGATTCTTTTCCTTGCAGTGCAGCAGCATGGAAGGATGATCATGGAAACAGTTATGACTTTAAAGTTTGTGAAGATGTGAACCCATTGACTTTTACAAATGTGAGCATTATGAAAACGTTAGATTCTAAAAAAATGGTTCTTGGATACAACAACAGAACTCTCGTCACAAAAGACAGTGAGTATTAGTCATTAGTTAACCGGAACTGTTGATGCCTATATGGTATGTATATTTATTTCTCTTGATCCTCTTGGTCCAAGCATTATTTTTGCCATATATATATATATATAATATATATATATATATATATATATATATATATATATATATATATATATATATATATATATATATATATATATATATATATATATATATATAATGTCGTACCTAGTAGCCAGAACGCACTTGTCAGCCTATTATGCAAGGCCTGATTTGCCTAATAAGCCAAGTTTTCATGAATTCATTGTTTTTCGACTACCTAACCTAACCTAACTTTTTCGGCTACCTAACCTAACCTAACCTAACCTATAAAGATAGGTTAGGTTAGGTAGGGTTGGTTAGGTTCGGTCATATATCTACATTAATTTTAACTCCAATAAAAAAAATTGACCTCATACATAATGAAATGGGTAGCTTTATCATTTCATAAGAAAAAAATTAGAGAAAATATATTAATTCAGGAAAACTTGACTTATTAGGCAAATCGGGCCTTGCATAGTAGGCCGAGAAGTGCGTTCTGGCTACTAGGTACGACATATATATATATATATATATATATATATATATATATATTAGTATATTTTGGTAGCAGTCTTTCCTGTAGACATATATTATTAAATATGACCGAAAAAGTAAGATTAATAATTCTAACACGAATTTTCTCAATCTTTCGTACATTACGCTTCACTGTTGGAGGTAAATCAAAAATCACTTCTCCAAAATTCATTTTTATTTCTAGTCTGACGCGACACGGGCGCGTTTCGTAAAACTTATTACATTTTCAAAGACTTCACAAATACACAACTGATTAGAACTTACGTATCTCTGCTATTATATCTACATTTGAGTGAGGTGGGAGGGATGATGTGGCATATAGTGACGTGGCATTAACACAAGACAGAACATGAGGGGATATTAATAGGGTATTAAAAGTATCAACACAAGACAGAACAGAAACAATGGGTATTGAATAGAAGTGTTTGTAGAAAGCCTATTGGTCCATATTTCTTGATGCTTCTATATTGGAGCGGAGTCTTGAGGTGGGTAGAATATAGTTGTGCAATAATTGGCTGTTGATTGCTGGTGTTGACTTCTTGATGTGTAGTGCCTCGCAAACGTCAAGCCGCCTGCTATCGCTGTATCTATCGATGATTTCTGTGTTGTTTACTAGGATTTCTCTGGCGATGGTTTGGTTATGGGAAGAGATTATATGTTCCTTAATGGAGCCCTGTTGCTTATGCATCGTTAAACGCCTGGAAAGAGATGTTGTTGTCTTGCCTATTGTTACGGCCCTCTCGGGACGCAACAGGGTTCTCACTCTGATGTTGTTAGAGGAAGATATATGTATCCGTTCCCAAGCCAGTAGTGGCTATCAAGGGATGCGATCCGTGACGCAAGTAACTTAAAGGGAGTAGGGAAAGAAAGGTAAGAACTTAATATAATATAATATAACCTTCACCATTTAAATATATAAAAGTAAAACGTACACAAGGGGGAGGGGTATTAACACTTTACAAAGGGGATCAACACTGTAGTCTTCTGCTGGAGACTATGGATCCTCGAAGCTAGGTGCTGAGTCCGCGGTGCTTTCTTCGTGGCCTCAAGACGTGTCCTCGGAGAACGCCGAGCCTACCCTGGCCACAGGTCAGCCACAACACAGGTCCACTGGGGGCACCGTCGTGGAGGCCGTCAACCACATGTCCAGCAGGTCTGCTGGCAGGTACTGAGCCACCAAGGCTGGTACGGCCACTCCACGAACGATAAAAGGGGTACGCCCTAGACAGGAGTCTCGTGTGATATCACCAATCACCCTCCTGTCCTCAATACCCCAGTGGATTATCGTCTCCAACCGTCGGTCCCGGGTAAATCCTTCCACTGCCACTCCACTGGCAGGCTTAACACACCACAGTGTTCTTCCGGGGGGACGACGTCACAACAGCTGCAGCAAACTTCACTGTATGGAGACTGGCTGCCTCGGGTAGACTGACTCCACCTTCAACACAGTGGTCCCAGGTCGGCTCTGTAAGCAGACACGTCATTAATAACCGGGACACTAATACACCACACTCACAGGCTCAGATACAAACGCCCGACATATCCACTCCATAGATGGCGCTGTCGTCGGAGCACCACCTCACCAGAGGTCAGGAGCGGCGGTGTTGAGTGCTGAACCAGACTGGAAACTGGTCCTCGAGGCCAGCACACGCTGTCCTCACTAGGTGTCGTCGTTTGTTTGGCGGGGGTTTCGGGAGCTGACCCACAGATGGCGTGTTTGTCACTGCTCCAGGCTCGGACGCTGGGTCCGGGTTCGTAACACCTCCCCACCAAAAAGAATTTGGTTTGGGGTTCTATAAAAAGAAACACAAACCAAATTAGTACGACGACACAACTCCAAATGGACACGCATGCTTTATGATCTGGAATTGCGAGGCTGTCTCGTCTACAGAATTGTCCTACTGGGCAATTCCGGCTCAATGGGAACTTGCAGATTGAAAGCGATGTCCTGCCTGGCGTAACCTTCCACGTCTTCCACGTCTCCACTGCGATGTCAAGCAGGGGCTTCATCTCACCTCTCTCGAGTACGGATTGGTTTCGACACGATCTGGGGTGACTCGACACTTTCCTATGTCGTGGCACCGATGATGGCTGACCACAGACGGCATTTCTGGTGCCAGTCCGATGGTCCGTCAGGGAGACAGGAACCTGGAATACAGGGGTCTGATAATTCAGAGTGATAGCGACAATGGGCAAGTCAGTACTTACTATACACTCCTCTACTAGGCCCACACCTAGTTCCAACAGGGCTGCTTGCTCACCGAAGATGGCATTCGCTCTGCCCCCGTCAGGTCGACCAACGTTCCGTATAACGCTGTGTTGAGGCTCAGCAGTCACGCGGGGGGTGTCAACCTGTCGGAAACAGTCACTCACATTATCACATATCGTACCTCCTGTATCATCTATTACCTCCCAGGTCCCTTCTTCAACTGCAACACTTGCAGTACCAATCTCCAATCCCTGGGACCTCTTCACGATGTTCATGGGAGCCATCATTCGTCGGGTCGTCCACTGATCCTTACCGAGACCACACACGAGAATAAAACAAAATATCGCTAGGAAACATTTGGTTACCTTAGGGACAAGTTTCCTGAGTCTGTCATGTCCATAGCCGGCAACATCCACTAGCCTGGCTTGGACCGAAGAGAGCACTAGACCTTTTGAACACACCTCACATACCTCTGACGTCTGGGGAATCCCTGGCTGGTTCAATACACGCTGTAACTTGCCATACCGCAAGCACACTTCTGCCTTCGCTCCAGACTCGTGGGTACCCGTGGGTGCCTGCACACAAGGCCTCTCTTCTAGCTCAGGTACTTCTGCCATCGTAACCTCATGTTCCTTGTCGAGAGAATCAGGAGACACTGCTAGATCGTTCTCAATCTGTAGGCGAGAGGACAAATTAAACATAGTTACCTCCGGGTCTGTCTTTACCTGGACATTACCATTGCCTGTAGACACCTCCGACCTTGCTGTTCTGGTAGACTCGTCCACAATCTTGGGAAGATTGATGCTCCAATCGGTCACCAAGTCGTTGGCTAGTACCACGTCAATCCCAGCCACAGGGAGGGTATCGACTACTGCCAACGCACATGTGCCGCTGAAATAAGGCGAGTCAAGATGTACTGGCACTAAGGGGGCGATGTACTGCGTCCTAGGAAACCCAACCAGGATCACCTCTGGTCTCCCATCCACACTTACTCCCTCGGGTAACGAGCTCTTCATGATCAGGGACTGGGCTGCTCCACTATCTCTGAGCACTACAACTGATGTACCAGTATGATCACTCGTTACATACCCGGTTGAAGTGTGAGGGGCCAACAAACTTGGTCCTTCCTGCGTCGTCGTAGACTGGTTTCCTACTGGTGGTGTAACACAGCTCATCATCATCACCTCCCTACGTGCGCTGCCACCTCTTCTGCCTCGGCACCTAGCAGCTATATGCCCTTTCTGCCCACAAGTCCAGCACACCATATTCCTCCTCGGGCTCCGGTGTTTCGGACTGCTAGGACTTGTTCTTCGGGGGCTACTTGGGGGCGTCTTCTTAGCACTTTGTGGGACGGGTCTTTCTTCTTCATCATGAGGTCTGTCGAACCGGCGCTGGTAATTCCTTGGGACGTACTTAGCAGACGGCCTATGAGTCAGGATGTACTCTTCAGCCATGGTGGCTGCTGCACTCAAGGTCTCTACCTGCTGTTCCTCTAAGTACGTCTTGAGGTCTCCAGATAAACAATCCTTGAAGTCCTCGAGCAGAATCAGCTGTTCGAGGTCTTCCTTGGTCTCCACCTTCCGAGAGGCACACCATTCTTGAAAAAGTCGCTCCTTGATGGTGGCGAATTCGGTGAAAGTGTGCTCTGAGGTCTTCTTCAGGTTTCTGAACTTTTGCCTATATGCCTCAGGTACCAATTGGTACGCCATGAGCACCACTTTCTTCACCATATCGTAATCGCCGGAGTCGTCAAGGGATAACGTAGAGTAGGCAATTTGGGCCTTCCCAGTCAAAACTGACTGTATCATGATGGCCCAATTCTCCCTTGGCCACTCCAAAGAGGCAGCGACTTTCTCGAAGGCTGCGAAGAACTTCGAAACTTCTCTCTCGTTGAATTTGGGGACCATTTTGATATTCCTTACCGGATCGAAACCGCTTACTCCAGTTTGTCTCTGTCCAGCGCCTAGTCGTAATACTTCTAGTTCATGTTGTCTCTGTCTTTCCTCCCTTTCTCGCTCTCGTTCTTCTCTCTCTCGTCTCTCTTCTCTTTCTCGTTCTTCTCTTCTTTCTTCTCTTTCTCGTTCTTCTCTTTCTCGTTTCTCTTCTCTTTCTCGTTCTTCTTTCCTTTCTTCCAATTCTAAACGCCTCATCGCCATTTCCTTATCTTTCATCTCCATTTCTTTATCTTTTAATTCTCGTTCTAATTCTAACTTCTTCCACTCTATCTCGCGATTGATCTCTAGGGCACGCATTTTGACTGTTAGGAAGCTGATATTAAGCTCACCTGCATCACTGTCAACGTCACTGCCCTTATCTTCCTTTTCCGTGGAAGCTATGTCTGCACTTTCCTTTGTACTAGGAGTCTCGCCTTCCTGTTTCTCTTCTGCCTTCAGGTGCCGGTGTACCTTGGATAAGATCTCCACACGGGAATCACTGGCACGGATCTTGATCTCCAGGTAGGCGCTCACTAGTACAAGCTCTGGTTTGCTCAGATACTTTAATCTGGCAAGACAGTCTACTCTGTTCAGAAAAGCCTGAACATCGTCCAGATCATCGATGGTAGCTTTGTCTGCCATTGTCACAGATGGAACACTTTGCACTTAACACACTGCTTACACGTTAGCACTTAACGCACCGAGCACTGTTCTACGTCAATATTGCACTTTATCGCACCAAACACTGCACTTGCCAATATTGCACGTAATCACTTCGGGCACCGCACTACCCAATATTGCACTGAGTCCAAGC
>NC_091171.1:25985736-26080221 GCF_040958095.1 Procambarus clarkii | reverse complement strand
TGAATTCACTGGTCAACCTGCTTGTGACCTCTATGGCTGCCATGCAGAAAAGGGAAGGGGCAAGTGGGTCTCCCTGCTGGACACCTGAAGAAACAATTTCATGTTTCCCTAACAACAGTGTCGATTCCCTACTGTACCCTGCTGAAACGAAGGGAAGTAGACAAGGAAAGCTTGTTCGAACTGCTTCCAGTTCCACATCCCTTTTTACCTGGTTGAAACCATTTTTAAAGTAATTTAATTAGGCAATAAAGCATCTAAATTATTGGGATCGTCTCAAAGCTCTCCGAATGTACTCGCTAGAAAGGCTTGATGCCTTATTGATGCCTTATTATTGCTTGATGCTTTATTTTCTGGGAGGTGCTTAATATAGGCTCATGTTGCATGAGCTGCTGCTTCAGTCATGGGGGACACCAAAACCTAGTTGATGGGGTTGGAGCACCATTGCAGCTTCTATGCTAATTTTTCTGACAGCTGCCCTAGCAACAAGGCGACGAAGCGTGTTCCCACGGCAATGGGTCTGACACCACCATCCTCCTTAAGAGCACAGAGAGATGCTCTGAAGAAGGGTTTAATTGTATCTGGGATCAGCCCAGATATCTGGTTACCTGGTTGATGGGGTTCTGGGAGTTCTTCTTCTCCCCAAGCCCGGCCCGAGGCCAGGCTTGACTTGAGAGTTTTGTCCACTAGGCTGTTGCTTGGAGCGGCCCGCAGGCCCATATACCCACCGCAGCTCGGTTGGTCCGGCACTCCTTGGAAGAAACTATCTAGTTTCCTCTTGAAGGTGTCCACTGTTCCGGCAATATTTCATATGCTCACTGGGAGTATGTTGAACAACTGTGGACCTCTGATGTTTATACAGTTCTCTCTAATTGTGCCTATGGCACCCTTGCTCTTCACTGGTTCTATTCTGCATTTTCTTCCATATCGATCACTCCAGTATGTTGATTTTTACTGTGCAGATTTGGGACCTGGCCCTCCAGTATTTTTCATGTGTATATTATTTGATATCTCTCCCGTCGTCTTTCTAGCGAGTACATTTGGAGAGCTTTGAGACGATCCCAATAATTTAGATGCTTTATCTCGTTTATGTATCCTGTGCATGTTCTCTATACTCCCTCTATTTCAGCAATCTCTCCTGAGGGGCAGTCGTCAACAAACTTCGTGACCTCTGACAGCAGTGTCTCGATAAAATCGCTGAGAACTGGGTTTGCCATCTCCTTGAGGTGCTGAGGTCTTACTCCAGTGTATCCTCTGCTGAACCTGGCAGAAATGACATGGCTTTGTATACCTTTGATGCTTGAAGAAATAGAGGTCCCATGTCCGGGACATTTGTGTCCCGAGCAGTGGATTCCCATGGTACTCTGGGAGGGTGCTTCACTCTCAGTGAGTCAGCAGTTGCAGTATTTCTAGGGGCGATTGTTTCTTCACTGGTAAGTAACCTAATTACCCCTACTGTGTTGCCATCTAAAAAATTCACTTACCTGAGCAGATCTGTATATTTCCCGGCTACAAGTGGGCACGCTGCTTTTGGAATGTGGGGAAGAGTTCTGGTGGTGAATGCTTTGATGGCCCCCAGGAGGTCATCTGATGACATGAAGTTTGCTGGAATGTGTGGGGGTGCCGGGGGGACTTGTGGGCCTTCTCCTTCTCTACAGGTTCCGTCCATGAACCCTCACAGCCGTTGTTGGCATAGGGTTCCATCGTTTCTAAGTCTGTGAGATTCGTCACAAACCCGACACGTTCCTCTGGGCGCACGTCTGGGTGCATTGTTCCCTGGTGATGGTCTAGTTGTGAGAAGAAATTATATGATCCTTGATGGAGCCCTGTTGTTTATGCATTGTTAATCGCCTAGAAAGAGACATTGTCTTGCCTATATTCTGAGTTCTTTGGGGCTTTACAGTCCCCAAAGCAGGCATGTGTAGGCATAGACAACGTTGGTTTCCTTCAAGGCGTTCTGTTTGGTGTCTGACAGACACCAAACAGAATGTTTGACCCAAAGAGCTCAGTATAGTTTTGGAACCCAAAGAACTCAGTATATGTACATACCAATGTCTAGTCAACGTCTCTGATAAAGCACTCAAGAGAGTTTGAAAAACTAGGTGTAATTTCTTACATAAATTTCACAAATACACAAGTGTGGGTTTTTATCGTATTTTATTATTTCTTTGAGATGACATTACCATTACTAATACAAGTTCATTATAACACTAGATTTGCTGTCATATTTCTTAATTATGAACATAATTTCAGGTGCAAATTAAAATGTTGAACGATTCTCAGAGCACCTTAATGTGTACCTCGACATTCATTGTGCGACACCGTTGTGTTTGTTCACCATCATCGGAAGGTCTCAGTGGTGGTGCAATTTTCTTCATACTGTAAGTTCTTTCTGCATTTCACTAGGATTTTTTTTTCTGGGGGGGGGGGGAGCACTGTTGGCTCCCCAGAGCTATCCAGGCCGAATGGATATGTATAATTTTCTGGCATCAGTCAAAGTTGCACGGAGTTCTTGCCTACAGGGGACCATGAGCCAGAACCTGTCCCCCCCATCCTCCCTCTAGAGAGGCATGAGGAGCAACGGCCTATAGAAACCCTCGTGTGGTTGGGAGCATACTATGTGTACCATCGACCGGATCTAGCACCCAGAAAGATAGGCGCCCCAAAACAAACCCTTATTCTGGGGAAACTCTTGCTACCAAGAACCGAACGAGTGGACAGAACTCCCCAATATAATTAGCAAACGAGCATGTCGTCATCATGTTGCCGTGCCGCTGTCTGTGCAACCCCCCCCCCCCTTCCCCTCCAGGAAAGGAAGCCCCAGACCCCCATGCCGGCAATCCTCCCTTCAATTCCCAGGTTGATGTGCTACTGTCGTGGTCTTGTGCCTCTGGCTCCTGCGATTTGTCTCAGATTCTATGCCTTTTGCCGTGGACTGTGTCTACTGGTGGTGTGCGAGCCAGGAGTAATATTCTTTGGTACTCGGGCTGCATGCACCTTGAGCCACCTTCCCTAAGTGCCCTATAAGTACTACCTTTGGGGCTTGGGGCCAACTTCTACAAGTTGCCTCAGGCTTCTTCCTCCTCCTCCCTCCTCCTCCCTCCTCCTCCCTCCTCCTCCTCCCTCCTCCTCCTCCCTCCTCCTCCTCCCTCCTCCTCCCTCCTCCTCCCTCCTCCTCCCTCCTCCCTCCTCCTCCCTCCTCCTCCCTCCTCCTCCTCCCTCCTCCTCCCTCCTCCTCCCTCCTCCTCCCTCCTCCTCCCTCCCCCCCCCCCCCCCCCCAGCTGTGTCTTTTACTGCTCGGTACTTGGCTGCCCTTGGAGTCAACTGGGGTCTTTGTTGCCCATGTTTGCCTCTGGGTAAGGGGTAGTTTTCATCACTGGTAGGGGTGTGCGGGGTACTGCACAGCTAGTTTTCTCCTCTTACAGCGGTCGGCTCTGTTCCACCTGAGTACGTTGTCCTCTTGCGGGAGTTTTGCTTTTATTTTTCTACCTGATGAGGGGGTCTGCCTTTTTGGTGGTTTCAGGACCATCATCTTATGCGGAATACTGTTCTCTTATCGTGCGGCGCTGGCGAAGCCACTCCAGCTTGCATTCAGTATTGATGTTATATCGGCTCCATTCCGCAAGTTGTCTCGTGCGTTGTTTCACCTCCGGCCTACTCATGCGTCGCCCGAGCCTCCCAGGTCCTTGGACTGGGGGCTCTCTCTCCTCTTCGGTTTGCGGTGGGGCCCCTTCGGTTCAGGAATATTTTCAAAGGATCTTTTCTTGTTGGCATTGGCCTCTGTCGGGTCAGGGAGCTTCATGCTCTCCTTCGGCGCAGGGGTTTCTGCTCTTCTGGTCCTGGTGGCAGGTTTGTTTGGTTGCAGCTGTCTTCTTCTTTTCTGGTGAAGGATGAGACTGCTGCTTTCCGGAAGGGTCCTTGGGTTGTTGATGGTTGGTTGGTCAGGCCAGGGGTGCATCATGTCTTGTCTGGTTGCAGCTCTCCGGCGTTATTTGCGCGCCATGGCTTTGATGGCCAGGGATGCGCTTTGGGTTGATTTGGTTTCCTTTCTTCCCTGTTCCTGGGCTCGGGTCTCCCAGGTCATCCGCAGGATTAAGGCTAGCCAGCCTGCGGTCTATCCTCGTGCCCACGACACGCGTAAGTTTGCTGCTTTGGCTGCCATCTTTGGCAACATGTCTTGGGTTGACATTCGGGCACGGGGTTTTTGGAGGTCAAACAGGGTCCTGGCCGCTCGCTACCTTATCAATGTTCCTGGTCCTCGTAGGGCCTGCGTTGCACTGTTTTTCCTTGTCTTTGGGTAATTAGCTCCGGGGATCCGAAGGGGCTTCCCCCAGAAAACCAGCGTGGAATGTAATGAAACGCCATTTTCTGGGTGAGTCCTGGAGGCTCCCCAGCATCCCTCCCTTTCTCCCGGTCAGCAGTGTTTTCGCATATTTTGATATCCAGCCTAAGAACTGAAGGGTGGATTGCCAGCGTGGGGGTCTGGGGGCCCCCCTTCCCCCCTCCCGGGGAGGGGGAGGCGCAGACAGCGGTGCAGCAACATCATGACGTCAGGCTCGTTTGCTAATTTTTGTTTAGGGAGTTCTATCCACTCGTTCGGCTTTCGGTAGCAATAGTTTCACCAAAATAGGGGGTTTGTTTTGGGGCGCCAACCTTTCTGTGTGCCAGATCCGGTCGATGGCAGACATAGAATGCTCCCAACCACACAGGGGTTTCTATAGGCCATTGTTCCTTGTGCCCCTCTTGAGGGGAAGGCCAGGTTCTAGCTAATGGTCCCCAGTAGGCAAGAACTCTGTGCACATTGACTGATGCCAGAAAGTTATTCATATTCATTTAGCCTGGATTGCTCCAGGGAGCCTCCGGGACTCTCCCAGAAAATGGCGTTGCATTACATTTAAAACTGGTTTTATGAAACTTTAATAAAGGGTACCATATGTTTGTTTAGATTGTTTAATGTTTTCAACTCCATTCTCTTGTGAATGGTTTTTATAGTAATTGTTTACTAATATTTTCCTACCAGTGAACAGAACCAATACGGCACCATCTTGCTGAGATGGCTCCCACCTGCTAGGTTACATCAGCCACAGAGTTTTGTTTGGCCTACTAGGGACCAGAGCCAGAACCTGGCTCCCCCCTCTCAGAGGTGCAGAGAGCGGGAGACATCCTCTGCCCCATCGGAAAAGCACCCAGAAAAATCAATGAACCAATACGGGCCACTTCTAGATTCAGAGAGACTGAAGCCTCAAAAGACCCAAATGAACTACCCAATGTAAGCAAATGATCAAAACACTCAAACTGACATTAAGATGGAAGAATGACCATGAAGGAACAGGAAGTGATGAAAGAGGGCCAAGCTACTTCATATTGCTACCAGGAAAAGAAATGCATGTGGAACACCATCAATTCAGATAGAGTAGCCTAAGCTACTCTATCCCTTTGAGATGTATTTCTTTCTTATCTCAATAAACATACTTGAACTTGAATTCAGTCACCTCCTCACCATTGAGATGGCAATAGGTGTAACGGGGGGGGGGGGGAGAATGAAGAGAAACGAAAAGTAAAATAGAAAGAATGAAGTACTGAGTGAGGGTTTGGGGTGAGGGAGATAAGAGAGGAGGGAAGATTAGGTAGGAGGAGTGAGGAGTGTCGTCAGGTGAGAGGGAAAGTGGGAGAGAGGCAGAGGAGGAGAGGGAGTAGGGAGTGGTAGAGGTAGAAGGATAGATAGGCAGAAGTAAAAGTTGAAAGTGCTGCCACCATCCATTCTAGTCAGTGCATACAAGACAAGGAATAGAACTTGTCTATATCCCAAACTTATCCAAGGAGTTCATGTATCAACTCTAAACATGTATTCATTAACCCTTAACATGCTCGGGGTTTAATATCCTGTCATCCCCACAGGCGCATGTCATTTTGAAAAAAAAAAAAAAATCCTCCTAACCTGTTAATTTGTGTTCACTGATCACGGGAAAAATAATAAAAAAATCGTAAGTGGCATATATTGCCCGCTATAGGGCAGGGAAGTCTGGCAAATTATAGGCGCTGACTCAGCATGCGTCCCAGGCGGTCTGTTGCTCGCCAGCTGTCAGGCCGGAGTTGCCACAAAGAGATAATTACCTAATTATTTCAATGTCTCTGATAGATTTTTCATAGTTTTTTTTTGCTGTAATATTATTCAATAGTGTGTAGTTTGATATATTTATATAATAAAATGAGTGAATCATTGCTGTACTCAAAAATATGGTGTGCATATTGTTGATTCAATTATGTTCATCAATTATTGAACAAATACTTTGTCGGTTATTACACTATAAGCACAGGTTATATATAAGTATCTGCATGTTTTGTTCACTATAACGAACCACTAAGTAGCTATTATGAGTCAAAAAGTAATGAGGAGTGACCGCCATGTACCAGCCAGCCACTCCCGCCCTCCCTCCAGTCATCTGGCTCACCCACATTCTCCTCCCACAATACTGTTTTTTCTATAATTCACTATATACAGACGTTATATATAAGTATCTACATGTTTTGTTCACCATAACTGTACATCTAAGCTTGTATGGCGAGTAAAGGCACAAAGACGTAGGACCTCACACAGTCAGCTGATGGCTGCCGCCCTCAAGGCCAGATGCACTAATATTTCTCCTCCAACAATACTGTGTGGTGTTATTACACTATATACACACATTATATATAAATATCTACCTGTTTTATTCACCATACTTATACAAATAAACTGGTATGGTGCCGAAAGACCAGCGTGGTAACCAGTAAACAACACCGTCGTCTGCACGGTGGCGTCGTGCAGACGACGCCACCGCCCTCACCAAAATGGCAGTTCCAAACCTTCTCTTGCTGTTTATACCCTCTATACACACGTTATATATAAGTATCTACATTTGTGTTCACCATAGCGAACCACTAAGCTGGTATGCTGAGTGCAGTCAATAAAAGGTGGCCACACACAGTCAGAAGACATCGCCACCATCCTCCCTCCCACAGCATTACTCCTCCCTCCATGGCGCACAGCACTAAATATCACCACAATCCTGCTATTGTCAGAACCCTGGTCAGTTTTATCACAGTCAGGGGTCTTCTGTAATATCATCATCGCTACATAATAGCATGATCAAGTATATTTTGGCATTTTTAGGCAATGCTGTGGTCACAAGCTGAACAGCAGTGCTGTTAGCTCATGCTGCGTGCGTCAGGCTTGGTTGCTCACTCAATACTGAGGCCAATAACACCCGGGAGTTTGGCCTACGATTTTTTTTTAAAATGGCGTCTGTTTACAAGAGCCCTGATGAAGGTATGGTGAACCCCGTGTATCCGCGGGCCGTTTAAATCTTGCGTAGTACTCCAACACATCATATGACGTGATGCGCAGTTGACTGGAACAATGTCCAACACGTCATATGACGTGATGCGTACTTTAAGGGTTAAAATCATCAAATCAGTAACCGCAGAGGCTCTCTCGCCTCAACTCAATGCTCTAGGGAACAAAGTTAAAGACAATTTAAACAATAAGTTCATCAATTATATTTCACATAAGTACTGTATCATAATTTAAGCAATTCAACTTAATGTTCAAGATTAATATACAAAGTGAGTCATTACACAAGAATTTGAGAACCCTACAGCTGTCTGCCCCTGATAATCATACAACATGTTAGTAAACACGCCTAAGTCACCTTCACATTTAACTCACCGAGGACTTAGCCTAATTTGAATAGAGAGGAGGTGGAGGGGGTTGACAGGCAGTCCCCCCACCCAGCCTGACTGGCTACTGCTAACTGCTCTGCTCTGCTCTGCTGTACTATGTTGTGCTGTTCTCCTATTGCTCTCAAATGTACAGCTCCCTGGGTTTTTATTGCGAACCTGGGAGCTAAACTCCGCCCACAAGTAGATAGCTCCAGGCCATCTATCAAGCCACACCTTAAGCAGCGGCTTGTTTGAAGGACACACCCGGCTATTATCGGCTTAGCAGAAACAAGGTCAATTTCACACAACCTGACCTCAGGTCAGTTTGTCGTCATTAATACTTAAAGGTGTGAATTCTTAACAACGGTCAGGTCCGACAACTTGACGCCTCTCAAAATCTTGTCTGACTTGACTCGTGTACTATGTATACAGTATATTAAATACAAAACATCTTTACGGTGTTACATAGGGATACGTCAAAAAGACCATATGGGAAGAGCTGAGAAGTTTGAACCAGCTAGATACATCACCTGACCAATATTTTGAAAAAGGTGGAAAAGCCGAAAAATGTCCGGGTTCAGACACCATGCAAGCAGCACCTGAAACCAATGCTGAACCAGCCACCAAGGAGCCAAAAGGACCATCTTTTCCTGGTATAGGATTCCAGTCTGGCCAGGACTCATAGCAACAGCTGGACCAGGAGAAAGAGGTAAAGAAACCCCGACTGTGACCAGTCCAGCTAAAAGGCATCCACAGCGAGGACTCACGATTGGTAAAGTGAGCCACGTTGACAGGAAGGCACCAATTCCAACCTGAGGTTAAGCGATCCATGTTGGGGCTCATAAATTTGGCAGTAAATTTATGAACAATGCATTGACTGATAAGCACATTCTGCTACACTTAGGCATTTTTTTTCTATTTACAGAGGTTCCCTTGCATCAGGAAAGGTGCTGGACTTTGGGGTTGAGATCAGTACTACCGCCTGGTGATTAGTGGAAAAAGTAAATGTGTCGAACACGAGTCTCAAATGGGAACACCACAGTTTGTCACCCACATGCTATTGTTACTGAGAATTACTGGAGATGTAGGCTGAAAGAAAACAAAGGACACTCGGTCCTGTAAATGCTACTACATAGTCAACTGATTGTGGCTAATCCAGCTGAAGTGCAGTTAAGATTATCAAGATCCAAATAATGGAAAAGCTCAACTTACATTAAAAACTTGTCCCTACCTGCTAACCAACATGGACACTGGCCTGGTGGTGTGGTGCTGGTATTGGGAGCAGTGGTGCCACCTGGTGTGGGCTGAGGTAAACTAGTGTAGTGATTAGTTTAGCCTGCCGCTGAAAGTCACTGACAGGTGACATCATGAGCGGGAGGGGCGTTGTTATTTAAGATTAGTTTATGAACAAACCTTCTAGCTGTCATTCTCCATTGACTACTAAGCACATTGTATGTACCTGGGATGTTTTGAAAATATCAGTGGCACTTTGTTCTGTGGCATCTATCAATCATGCTTGACTTGAGTACTTTTAATATAACACAGTGAATCCTATACCTTAGGGAGTAGTTAAATTATCTGCTCAGAAAGACTTTTTTCATAAGCTCCAAGCCTTATTTTTTAGTAAAATTATTATTATTATTACAGTATTTAGGTGAATTGTTTATTATTATTTGAGAAAATCAATTGGAGCAATGCTGGGATTCGAACCCTAGACCTGAATATTCCCAAGCTGCACACATTACCTTTGGACTATGATTACATAGCCTTCCCGGTTTGGTGCCTTCTTTTGATAATTAATTACTTACTTACTTTGGACTATGATTTGGTATAAGTTATACAACCTAGGATTCCACTGAATCCACAGGTCATCTGGAAGCCCCCAATGAAGCCAGTCCAGGTATTACATATAACCCTCATGCACTCTGGTACAGGTAATGGTGCTTTCTACTTTGTTCCAGCTTCAAATACTCTAGGAAATCACAATGTGATGTGTACGAGAAAATAATTTTAATCAATGTGGAGGTTCCAGGTTGTATACCATACCACGTTGTGGTCTAAAGCCAAGGTGCATGGCTTTGGAATAACCAGGTTGAAGGTTCAAATTCCCACATTTCTGCGATTGATTTCATCACTGATAAATCACACAAGTGTGATTTATTTGTGTATTATTATTTGTTATAAGAACACATACTTATGTTAGCTTTATACATGCATACTGTATATTATTATTATTCGAGTCTTTTTATTTCAGACTGCTGGTAGCATTTCTTGGATACTTCGTCTTTGGCTTCTTCTACTTACGCTTAGTGAAAGGTGCTAAAGGCATTGAGCAGATTCCAAACCGGCCTTTTTGGTTCAGAGTTGGTAACATGCTCGCTGTAAGTTGTAACTTCCCATGCAAACTCTTGATTTCATGTCAGCAATTCTTAACCCTTAATATGCCGCTATCATTAAAGGTGCCACTCTAGCTGTGTACACACACCACACACACAAAAACCAGCGTTGAATGTAATGAAACACCATTTTCTGGGTGAGCCCCGGAGGCTCCCTGGAGCTTATCGGCCTAATGTATGTTATATTAGACCAGGACATTAGCTATGGAGTTCAGACCTATCAGGGACCAGTGCCAGAACCTGGCCCCTTCAGAGAGGTTTCAGGGGGCAATGGCCCTGGAAAACCTCCTAGCGGTTGGGGTTTTCCTCATCTGCCTTCAACCGGGGTTTGGCACCCAGAAAGGTAGGCATGTAACAAACTAGGCTGTTGTAAGAATTATCCAGAGTGGTTTATCGACAAAAGAAGATGGGAAGCTGAGCCCGCATGGTGACCTGACCCCCCAGGGGAATTCGCGGTGGAAATAACCAACGCTTTGTTCATAGCTGCGTATAATGAATCATCCTATAGTATTCAGTAATTTAGAGAAATTAGCCTTTATTCATTTTGCATTAAAATTGTATTGTATAATAGTACTGGATACAATATCAAGAGTATTCTAATTATTGAGTTTAAGTCACCATCAGTGACGTCACGAATCAGATCTAACTTCTAAGGCGGAGTGACCGGCGGTCATAGGTCAGCAGGGTTGACAGGTCTACTATTTCTCAAAGTTTTAATAACCATTTTGGGGATCGGGAACAGCTCTGCCGTTAGATGTTTGTAATTTAATTCAGTAAAATAATTCAACCAGTCTGGATCAATTAAGTACAACAGAGGTTAATTGTTATAACTTAAACCTGGCTAGTAACTTGGTAAAACTTTGACTAGGCGGAAGGATACAATGTTCTAGTCTGGGCTAGGCCAGACGAGGACAAATCAGTGTGATCTGCCGAGCAGCTGGGAGAGGTCAAACATCTTACCTCTCCCCAAGACCAGCCCAACATCCTTAGCTGGAAAACATAGAGGTAAAGTTGGATTGGGCGCCGATTCTAACATCGAATCGGAATTATCATTACCGTGTAATTTATTCCACACTCAAGGTCATCGTTTATAGTGGGGATCAAGCCCTAGGTTGATTAATTAGCGTGATCGATCCAGACCTCGATCATTGCTCTTGTGTTACTGGTCTGGTGGTGGCAGCGTAGAGGCAACTCTAGGGTTTTGTTCAGAGCCTAGGTCACGTCATACTGGGTGTAGAATCCTAAGTCGGTCAATCGTCTTAGGACCACGTGGCGTGGAGTTGGCTTTGGTAAAAGTTTTGGAGTCCCTTGGTAGAGAATAAAAAGTAAGAATACGGGTAGAGGGAGAGAAGGAAGAGAAGTAGTGAGAGGAACCCTAACCAGTGTTACAGGCATAACAACACAAACCCCACATGGTAAGAAACTAAAAAAAAAAATGGAGAGGTAGAAACTCCCTACAATCCCTAAGAAACAAGTAAGCAAGCAAACTTCACACTTTACTGCTGCGCCGATTATTCGTGCAGCCCTCCCCGCCCAGAGAGGGGGAGGGGAGGGCCCGGACCTCACCGCGCGCTGGCTGCCTAGTACCAGTTCAGAAGCTGAGCTTTAACCAACGCGAAAAAAATGCTGACCAGTGGGAGGGAGGGTGGCCAGGGAGCCTCCGGGGCTCACCCAGAAAATGGCGTTTCATTGCATTCAACGCTGGTTTTCTGTGGGGAGCCCCTATGGCTCCATGGAGCTTCATACCCAAAGAGAAGGAAAAGAAAGGGCTGACCCGGGAGGCGGCCACCACAAACTCTGCAACGCTAAGTCGAGACAACAGGCAGCAACCCAAAGCAACACAAGAATGCACAGGAGCAGACACGCTCACAAATGAACTGGCGGCCAGGAACCTGTGCAACCCCCAAATCCTCACGCCTGAAATGAGCCAAAGACGTCACCAAACACGGCAGCGAAAGCTTCGAATGTCCCAACAGCACGGGCGCAAGGATAGACCGCAGGCTAGTAGACTTGAGAAAACTGCGAATGACCTGGGGGGAACCCGAGCACTGAAACAGAGAACGAGGGGGAACCGGATCAACCCAAAGCGCATCCCCAGCCACGGCACACAGGTAACGGTGAAGAGCCGCAACCGGACAACACGTGTTGCACCCTCGGCCGTACCAACCAAGCATCAATAACCAAAGGACCCCTCCGGAAAGCAGCCGTCTCTACCATTGCCAGAAGGACGGAGAAAGGCTGCAAGCGTACAAACCTACCACCAGTACCAGAAGAGCAGAAACCTCTGCACCAGAAGAGAGCCAGAAGCTCGCCGACCTGTCCCACAGAGGCCAATGCCAAAAAAGTATGGCTTTTGAAAAACAATCTTGAACCGAAGGGGCTACCACAAACTGAGAAGAGGAAAGATAAAAGGACACCCAGATCAAGCACCAGGACAGCTCAGGCGGCTCATGACCAGACCGGAGGTGAAACACAACACGAGAAGCATACAGAACGTGGCGGATATGACGTCCACCCCGAACGCAAGCCAAAGCGGCTCAGCAGCGCCGCACAGTACGAGGCGACAGTAAGAAGCATCAATTAACAGTCCTGAAAAAACCAAGAACAGACAAAACAACCCGATGCGAAAGAGAAGACAACCTACGAAGAGCAAGAAAATGGCGAATAGAAACACCAGAAACGTCATACTGTCGCCGAAACGAAGTTCATAGATGGGACACCATCAACTCAGCCACCTGATCACCATAGAGATGGTGATACACCCACATCAGCAGAGTGGACGTGAAGAGCCTAGTAGAAGACCAAACTAGTCACGTACAGGACCGGTCTGACCTGCCAAAAGAGGCGGAGCTGTGGGAAACTCCCCAGATTCAGACACCTATTAAGCAATGTCTGAAAACAAAGCTGGGCCGGCCATCAAAAAACCACGAGGACTACTCTCCTTGGGAAGGACTCCAACCGAGCCAGAACCCGAAGCAACAGCCGGACCAAGAGAAGAGGATTGGGTAACTCCACCTCGACCAGTCCTGCCGAAGGCATCCACCGTGAATGCCTCGCAGGCAGGTAAGGGCGCCACAGAATGGGAAACGCCGAGACCACACTGACGCAAAGATATCTATGTCCAGGAGTCCGTACGTCCGGCAAAGCCAACGAAACGAGTTGGCGACGACCCGCCAAACCGTGAACAGAGGAATGAACAGAGACAGGCCGTCCGCCAGGACATAGGACACCCTGGACATGAAACGTACAGCAACCCGTTCTCGCAAATTTAATAAGTCAATATCGACTTATTAACTACGTGCATAGGTGATATACTAAACATAATAGATACCCTTAAAAAGATTCATAGAAAACACCAACCTTACCTAACCTTGTTAGTATCTTAAGATAAGCATCTTATTGCTCCGTAATTACAATTATTACTTAACCTATACCTATTATAGGTTAGGTAATAATTGTAATTACGAAGCAATAAGATGCTTATCTTAAGATATTAACAAGGTTAGGTAAGGTCGGTGTTTTCTATGAATCTTTTTAAGGGTATCTATTATGTTAAGTATGTCACCTATGCACATATTTAATAAGTCAATATTGACTTATTAAATTTGCGAGAACGGGTTGCGTACAGCTAGCCAAACCCCGAGGATCCAGGAGATAAGCCACTCGAAGGGACCAACTCCAAAGGTCAAGGACCTAAGAGAATCCCCGTGATTCCGGCAATGAACCACCGAAAAACGGTTCGAATGGAGCTGGATGGGAGAGCCCCGAGTGACCCGAACCCTCCGAAGCACAAACCAGACAGCCACGAACTCCCGAACTGTGCTGTGAGCCCGACGGATGGACGAACCCCCACCATCCTTGGCAACACTTCTGGAGGGAAGGACAAAGAAGCGGTCCAAGAGTCCTAAACAAGACCCAGCCAGGTCCGAACCTGGGACCTAACCAGTTGGAGTGTCCTCCAGATCACCAGGAATCCGAACCCGGCAATCTGGAAAGAACCACGCCCCTGGCGAGCAGACATGCGAACCGAGTGGCAGCCCACACCAGCCAGTCGTCAAAGTAGGCCAGAAACCGAATCCCAAGCAGATGCAGACAAGTCACCAAGATCCGGTAAAGATGCGTAAATACACTAAGTGCCAATTACAAACTAGGGAAGGCAACAAAAGCGGCAAGCCTGAAGCCCCACCACCAACTGTGCCAATCCTGGAACCCTAGAGGGGAACATGCGAAGAAGTGACCCGGAGGTCCAGGAACACCATCCAGGCACCCAGCCCCAACAGAAGCCGGACCGGAGACAACAGTCTTCCGAAGAGGGCAAAGAATCCAGGACGCAGACTGCATAAGTCCAGAAGACTGAAGCAGTACCTTGCAGTACCTCGCAGTACCTCGGTTAGCAGTACCTCACCTGGGCTTTCCTTAGCAGTCAGCCTAAGGGCTCTGGGAAACCCTCTTTGGGGCTCAGTGGTCCAATGTAGGAGATTTCCGAGTCGCACCTCGCCTTGTGCGAGTTTGAAGGTTGCTCTGTCCCCTTGTCTCGGGGTGACACTCACCGTCTGCCTCAGCCTTGCTTCCTGTTAGGGTCAATGACACCTATGACCCGGAGTTCTGCGAGTGGTGTTCTTTGCTTGTACTCCATTCACCTGTAGTAAGTACAAACGATATACTCACTACAGTCTCATTATCTTCATGGCATAACTAATTAGCACTAACGACACAAGCTATAATCCTATCCCTATTTACAGGTAACATGCTTTCCATCCTGGTTGGAGGAGGCTGAGGTGTAGTCACCGAATATAAGCAAGCGAATTGCAAATAGTCAACAGTACAATTTTCACAGTGATTCAGATAACTCCGGTACAGACACTTTGGATTTACCTCACCTCTTCAACCTGAAGAATGTAGCACTTGGTGTGTACAGTTCTAATCGACCTTAAGACGTTACAAGCTTTGACACAGAGCAGACAGCAGACTACAACCGCATCAAGCTACAATGCTCTCGCTCCCCATGAGTTTAGACACTCATAATTCCTCAATCGAGCCGCTACGCTCTCCCGCATAGAGCTCCACGACCTCACTCGGCTCTTGGCTTTGCTCTGCTCCAAGCTCTGTCTGAACGTCTACGACAATGCCAACAACCGACTACTGTAATAAAGACTACTAAATAAGTATGAAACTCGCTAAACACTGTATCTAATCTACCCAACAACGTAACATAATCGCACCCAGTCCACTGAGACTGATATTCGGGTGCAGGCAGCTTTCTCGTTGCATGTGAGGTTTAGGTCGCAGCAACGTGCGAGGTTGATTGCCTTTCTGGATGCCCCGCTGAATTGTACTGGTAGTGAGACTCGGGCGGCTTTGGGGATTACCCCTTCCGGATCGGTGGCGGAGGCATTCGAGCCTGGTCCTCTTACAGGAGCTTTTGGGCCACGCCAGCAGACCCCCTTCGTCCCGGCTTTTCCGGTGGACTCTGCTTTTTCTCCAGAGGCAGAAGGTTTGAAAGACGGCTCGGCCCCGGGTGCTGACGTGGAGGATTCTAGGGCTGGAGAGGAGTTGACTTGGTGGGGCCTGGGACCCACTTGTCCCTGCTTGGGTGTTTGGTACCCTCGGTGCGGGGCTTGTTGTTATAGGGGGAGGTGTTTTCCTATCCCCTTCCTGTACAATTTTATGAGTTCAACTCCTCCTCGGCTTCGGTTCAGAGTTCCCTTGGGTTCTTTGGTTCCCTCCTGGAGGTTTTGGCTTCCCGCATCCCACCGAGGAAGGCGTGGGAGGCCCTTGCGGCTTACCTCTGGCGAGACCCAGATTACGCCTCGATAATAAAGCCTTCTTCTTTCAGTTTGGCTCCCTTTTTTTCCTTATTGGGTGCTTTACAAGGTGCTGGAATCTTCCTGGCTGGCAGACTGCCTTTTCTTTCATTGGGGGCTTGGCATTCGTCCTGTTGGACTGCGCACTTGTATGGTGAGAGTTGCCTACAGTCGTTCAGGTTTTCATGGGGGGCGAGTTGAAGCACCTCAATGCGTGCTTGTTCGCCCCCATCCTTCCTTTTTGATGTCAGCCAGGTGCGGCTTCACGTGCAGGTTTCCTCCCTTTCGGCATCCCTGGTGGCCGAGGATTTGTGCGCCCGTGGGCACTTGGTTTCGGTCTTGTGCTTCTTTTCCCTGCTGGAGCTTTCTTCGGACTGGCTTGTGGTGGGTGTGGAGGAGCTGGGCTCTGAGCCAGTATCCGGTGTGCTTGCTTCGGCAGCTCAGGCGCCGGCTGCCTTGGTGAAGTTGTATGAGGCATTTCTGAGGGAGGCGTTGTCTGTTCTTCACTTCTCGCCTCGCGTGCTGACAGATGGTGCTCCTCCATTTTTTGGAATAGTTTTGGGCCTTGCCTCATAGATTTTCATCCCCTTTTTTTGTCCGTTGCTGTTTGCAGAGTCTGCGGTGGTGCATTTTCTGCAGGCAGCTTCATCTAGTTGACGGCCAGCGTCGGACTGGTAGGTTCTCTGGGGGGCCGTGGAGGTCCTGCCCGGAAGGGTCGTAGAAGGTCTCGGGGTTCCTTCGGTCGTCGTAAGCCAGTAGTGCAAGATTCAGGACTGGCCCTCATGCAGGGTCGTTAGCTCTGTGATCGCTCTGAACGTCAGTCGGCCCTTTCATGGTTCGCCTTGTTGGCGGGGCGATGGGGGGAGGCTCGCGCTGTTTCTTGCCTGGTCCCACGATTTGTGGGCAATTCGGGTCCTTTTCCTCTGGCCTGCGGTGGCGTTGCTTCTTTCGATCTCCTTCGCAGGGATTGGGGCTTACGGGGCGAACCTTTTCCCCTGCGCTCTGTCAGGTCATCCTGGAGTGGGTTTCCCGCCTGTTTTCAGTTCTGAAACAGGACTGGGCAGATCTGTGACTCGTACTGGACTTGTCCCGTATGATCCCATGGGTCTTTTGCCCCTCCTTCAGTTGACCACTCTGTCTTGGGTCCGGCTGTTTTTGGCACCGGATGCCTGGATGGTGTCTTTGGACATCCGGGACGTGTATTATCACGTCCCAATTCATCCGGTGTTCAGGGACTGGCTCGGTTTTGTCGTGGAGTGACATACAGCTTTCGTTGCCTTCCTTCTCAGTTTGGATCTGGCACCTTGTGTCCACACACTTAACCGGGTCATTTTGACCCGTTTGCTTTCTGGCTTACCTCAACGATTGGCTGGTGTGGGCTCCCAGCAAATCCGCATGTCTGCTCGCCAGGGTTTTGGTTCCTTGCTAGTTCACCTGGTTTGGGTTCTTGGTGTACTGGAGGAAGTCCCAATTGGTTCCCTCTCGGGTTCGGACTGGGCTGGGTCTTGTGTGGGACTCTCGGACCGCTTCCTTGTCTCTCCCTCTGGCGGTGTTGTCGCGGCTGCAGTCCCACTTACAACTGTTTTTGGAGGGCACCTGGATCACACGTCAGTTGTTTGGGCGGTGGTGCAGGAGTCTGATCTTAGCCGTGCTAGTCTACCTGTCGGGGCAGATCTGGTTTCTTCGGGGGCGTCCTTTCCGCCGCTCTCGTGATCGCAGTGTTCGGATCCCGGGAGCCTTGCATTCGCTGGTGCGTCGCCGGCTTCCTCTGTTTTTTTTTTTGGGGGGGGGATTCTATGCCCTCACGCCTCCCCGAGCCCTCGCTCGATGTGTTCACGGATGCCTCATCTCTCAGCTGGGGTTTTGTGACCAGTGCTTACCAGGCCGGCCAGAGTCAGTGGGGTCCGTTCTTCCATCGAGCTCACAGCACGGCGCAGGAGTTCGTAATGGTGTGGCATTCGCTTCGGAGGGTTCGTGTTGCTCGTGGAGCAATGATCCAGCTCTATTCGAACTGCTCCCTGGTGGTTCATTTTCTGAACTGCGGGGGTTTGATGCGGTCTTTGGCTCTTTGGGGCTGGTCGCTTCAGACAACTCGTTTGCTGTGTTCTCGGGGTTTGGCTGGCTGTTCATGTTCAGGGGGTGTCAAACATCCTGGCGGATGGCCTGTCTCGGTTCATTCCCCCTATCCATGGAATGGACGGTCGACACAGCCTCGTTCAGTTGGCAGAAAGCTCTGCCGGACGTATGGGCACCTAGAGGTGTACCTCTTCGCATCGACTTGGTCGAGGCGTCTTCCAGTGTATGTGGCGCCCTTCCCAGACTGCGAGGCTGTCAAGGTTGATGCCTTTCGACTGGACTGGTAGAGTTGGGGTTACCTGTCAACCCGTTCTCGCACTTTCGTGTAGTCAATATTGACTTATTAAATACATGCATATGTGACATACTAATTTATTGTGAATATTTTAGTTTACCTTGAAAAGCTTCATAGAAAACACCGACGTTACCTAACCTTCTTAGTATGTTAAGATAAGCATCTTATTGCTTCGTAATTACAATTCTTACTTAACCTATTATAAGTATAAGCATCTTATTGCTTCGTAATTACAATTATTAGGTTAACACTTTCTGCTGATGAGGACTCCGCCCGGAGTCCTGTTTCGCCTCACTGCTTCCGCATGGTGGACATAAATTTATGTCCTCTTTTAAAATATTTGTATAAAATTCAATTTTAATCCGATTTACTTTGGGTTTGTTTCAAACTGCGTGCCATGAGGCTCTCTTTCTCACCACTAGGCTGCATGGTACAATAAGTTCATGAAAGGTGTGGACCACTTCGATCAAATGGTATTACCATTTTACCCGGAAAACTCACAAGTGGACCTAAAAGATAACGTTTTATTTCCTGCAAATGGCTTTGCATAATGCCTTTGTTTTGTACAAATGCAACACAACTGATCAAAAAAAGCTAACATTGCTACAGTTCCACGAGGTGGCAAATTGGGCCCTATTGTGCTGGGACCCGGAAGATTGGCCTCAAACAGCAACAGTATCTCAACACTTGCGGCACGCTCCAGACATAAATGATGACACAGGTCCTGCCTATGCTGACGCCATGCAAACTCCTGGACCATCTGGTGTGAGACGGCCCTTGTTCACTTCAACACCTCAAGCTGAAGCAGCAACCGAATCAGAACCCGAGATGTCTGGCACACTGCCATTTGACGAGACGTTTTTGTCAGATGACTCTGACTCAAATGTTGAACCTCCAGCGATTCAGTTGATTCTGAAAATCGCATGAACTACAAACTGAAACGAGTATTTTGATACCAGAATGAACACTGTATCACATAAACTGCCATAAGTAGACTCGAACCTTCATAGATTTTTTTTGGGGTGTAGCGTGTGTCTGCATGAGTGTCCCAAACGGGTTGCAGATGGGTGACTTTAGCTGTTTATACTGGTAATGTATTTTGTATTTTGATACCAGAATGAACACTGTATCACATAAACTGCCATAAGTAGACTCGAACCTTCATAGATTTTTTTTTGGGTGTAGCGTGTGTCTGCATGAGTGTCCCAAACGGGTTGCAGGTGGGTGACTTTAGCCGTTTATACTGGTAATGCTTCCCCCATATCATGTATTATATGCATATGTCTGTTTAGGGAATTTTATTCCGATCAATGAACAACCAAAAATAACTGTGTGCAACAAGTATAAACTTGACAAACATAACAAAAGTAAAAACATTTCGTGTGTGTTTGACGCTCACTGATATGTTCCAGCGTTGTTTTATATTTGGCGCTATTCTATCTTACGCTTTCTTGATCTTTTTTACCTACGGGCTCATAGAACATTCTATTGCGAACACATTGACACAAAAATGAATGACATACATAGAATAATAATGTCAGGACAGTGAAATAAGTATAAACTTTCAAAGCGCCGTATCACACGTGTAGTCCCGTCACCGATACCGGGTAACAATTTCACCACTTCCCACACTCTTGCGGGTGGGCCGCGATCATTATTCTACGTTTATATTCATATCACCGTGTTGGGAATTTCATTGCGAGTCCATTGATACCAAAATTAACGCTGTAGGACAAGTGTGGAGGTGATAACAATCCCAAGAGTAAAAACATTTTATTGCTGTTGGGCGCTCACGGCGAGTCATCTTCGTAGTTATTTATTTGGTGCTGGTATCCCTATACGTTTCGTGACTTTGTTTACTGATGTTCTTCTAGAGAATTTTATTGCGAACACGTTGGTACCAAAATGAAATACGTAGCTCGAGAACTAAGGTCAGGAGAGTAAAAAGAGTATACACATTTTTGTTTTTACGCTTAAGCGACAAAAACGCCGCGCGCACATACCGTTTTTTTTTTTTTACCTTCGCCGGGCGCGCGAAAGTGTTAAGTATGTCCTTAAGGCCCAAGGTCATTCTGTCCTCCAGGTGGATACCTTCTTCTTGAGGTTATCTTGAGTTGATTTTCGGGCTTAGTGACCCCATGGCTCTGTCCTCGACCAGGCCTTTTTCTTGTTACACATCCCCAGGAAGCCGCCCATACAGCTGTCTAACTCCCAGGTGCCTATTTACTGCTAGGTGAACATGGGCATCAGGGTGAAAGAAACTGCCTATTTGTTTCCGCCTCCACCGGGGTTCGAACCCGGAACCTTAGGACTACGAATCCCAAACGCTGTCCACTCAGCTATCAGGCCCCAGAACTTTACTCGACGCCCTCATGGTCATGGAAGAAGTCGCCATCAGCCTCTTCGCGTTGGAAGGTCACTTTTGATGGTCGGTCCTTTCCCTCTTCAGTCATTCTTGCTGGTGCCAGATGCTCCGTTCAGGAGTACATCCCCTCTCCTCGCCTTGGCAGCAGGTGCTGGAGATTTGGGCATGGTCCCTTCAGGTGCACAAGTGAGGTCTCTCTCTGCCCCTTGTGTGGAACCTCGAGTAATCCATTCCCTGTTCTGCGGCCCATATCTTTGTGAGTAAATGGGATACTGTCTGTTCCATTTATATACCCCTGAATGTCCCACTTTCTCTTCCTGATCTTAAACATCTGTTGGGCTCCTTACCAGAGCCTGTGCTCCTTTTGGGTGATTTTAACTGTCGGCATACCCGCTGGGGTGATGTTCTGACGAACACCCAGGGCCGCCACCTTGAACCTTTTATCTCTTCTCTGTCTCTTCTGAATTCTGGTGAGCCCACTCATGTTGACTCCCGCACTCGCACCCTTTACTGTCTTGATCTTTCTCTCTGCTCGTCTTCTCTTTATTTGGACTTCACCTGGCGGGATCTTGATGACCTATATAACGGTGACCATTTCCTCATCCTTATCACCTTTTTCTGTTTTTGCCCTCCCCTCTCCTTCCCTAGGTGGCAGTTTGCCCGGGCTGACTGGAACCTCTTCACCTTGAGTGCTACTCTTTCTGGCCCCTCTGATCTGCCTCTCCCCCGAGCCGCCGCCCTTTTTCATGACACTGTTTTTGATACTGCCCACTGCTCTGTTCCTCGCTCTGCCTCCAGGGGTGCGTGGAAGTGGAACACAAACTGTGCTCGGTCTGTCCGCTGTATGCGTGCAGACTGGAAAAAACACCTTCGCCATAGGATGCCCATTTCTTTTGTTTTGTTTCGGAGGGCAAGAGCGGTGGCCAGTAGGGCCATCCATATGGCTAAACGTGAGGGTTGGAGATCTTTCATTTCCACCATTACATCTGACACTCCTCTGCCCCTAATCTGGAAGAAAATCTGCAAAATAGCGGGTAAGTTTGTTCTGGATGTCTCGCCTGTCTTTTACCTCTGTTGTTCTAATGTGGTGGATTCGGTGTCGGTCGTGACCGAACTGGGTTCTCACTTTTCAATTGTTAGCTTACTTGTCTTACTTATTTTCCTTACTAGTAAGCCCCTTCTTGAATCTTCTTTCTTAGATTTTTTGCACTTCTCTTCGCTTCCCTATAATGATCCTTTCTCTCAGAACTTCAGTCTGCCCTGGCCCTCTGCAATTCTACGGTGGCGGGCTCGGATGATATTTATTATGAGATACTTCGCCATCTTCCTCCATGCACGTTTCAGTATTTACTGAGCGTTTATAAACATGTCTGGGTCGTCTTCGTCAGTCCATAAGGACTAGCTTGAGGTGATTGTTCTTCCTATTCAGAAACTTTGTTCTCTAGGGTCATCCCCTAAAGACTTCCGCCCCATTGCTCTCACGAGTTGCGTCTGCAAACTCTTTGAGTGTATGGTCAATGTCCATCTGATGTGGTTCTTGGAATGGTGTCACCTCTTCCCTTCTCAATTTGGCTTTCGCAAGTGTCACAGCACAACTGATGTCCTCGTGAAGTTGGAGATCTATATTCGTACTGCCTTTGCTGCGAAGACCTCTGTTGTTGCTGTCCTTTTTTGACCTGGAAAAGGAATACGACACCACCTGGCAATACCATATTCTGTCCCAACTCTGCTCTTTTGGCCTTCGTGGTAATCTCCCTCTTTTCCTGCAGAGATTCCTTTCCTTTTGGCTTGGTACCGCGCGCTCTGCCTCTTTTCGACAATATGAAGGTGTGCCCCAAGGTAGTGTTTTGAGCACTACTCTTTCCTTTTTGCCCTCAATGGTCTTCTTTCCTCCTTTCCCTCTGACACTTTCTGCACTCTTTATGTTGATGATCTTACCCTCTGCTGTGAAGGTGATGACTCGCCTTTCCTCCAACGGTGACTTCAACTTGAGATTGATGCCGTGTCGTTCTGGGCCACCAATCATGGCTTCAAGTTCTCTCCAACAAAGACTTGTGCTATGACCTTTACACTGAAGCAGGTCGTCCTTCGACCCCCTCTATCTCTTTAAGGTACAGTACAAGGATTCTGCAAAACTTCTGGGGTTTATCTTTGACACTCGCTTTTCCTGGTCACCCCATATCTCCTACATGAGAGTTGAATGCCTTTAGGCCCTTAACTTACATAATTTAGCGCCCGGGGTCGTAAATAAACGACGCGTAAATACACGCATGTTTATCACGAGTTGCGGGAGCATCGTAAATTTACGCCCGATTAAAAAATATTTGTATAAAATCCAATTCTTATTCGATCGACTTGGAGATAGTATGAAAATGTTTGCCATTAAATTTCCGTTTTCTCTAATAGGCATATGGCCTATTTGGGAGAATGGCATTGTATTGTAACTTTGTGGAAAGACTATTGTATTGTTGACACGGCGAGTGTAATCGCCCACTTCACACACTCTTGGTGTGGGCCGCGATCATGATTCTATATTTATATGCATATGTCTGTGTAGGGAATTTAATTGCAATCACAGTGATACCAAATTTAACGCTGTAGGACAAGTGTGGAGTTGACAACTCGGAAAAGAATAGAAACATTTCGTTACTGTTTGGAGCTCACGGCTAGTGATCAATGTAGTTCTTTAGCTTTTTGTGTGATTTAACTCATGCTTTGGTGACATACATATGTTCTTATAGATCATTCTATTGCGAACACATTGGTACAAAAATGAAATCTGCACATCAAAAATTAAGATCAGGACAGCGAAAAGAGTACACACTTTTCAGTGTTGCCGCTCGGTCACCTGAAAACGTCGAATTCACCTCGAGAAAGTCGAAGTCCTTCCAGTCCATTTCATGGAGGGCATGAAAGTGTTAAGGTCTTCTCCCATACTTCCTGAGGAGCTGATAGGCGCACGCTCCTCGTTACATTCCTCTCTCATGCTGTCTAAACTCGATTATGGCTATTCTGCTTACTCGTCTGCCTTTCCCTCCACCCTTCGTCGTCTTCATGCTCTTCACCATACTGGGCTTCGTCTTGGCTCTGGTGCCTTTCGTTCGACCCCTACCCAGAGCCTGTATGTTGAGGCCGGCATCCTGTCTCTACAGGATCGCCGTGATCGGTACCGTCTTACTGTGCGCGGTCGCTACAACACCCTCATTCTCGCTTATGTCGTACTTTGACCATTACCCCTGCTGTGGGGCCTGTTCCCTTTCACCACCTTCCCCCTTCTGTATGGTTGTCTCGCTTGCAAGGTTCTCTCTTGCTTCATGTTGCCAATGTTTCTCCTCATGTCATTCCATCCTTGGCCCCATGGAGGGTCCCTCTTCCTAAGTTTTGTAGAACCTTAACCTGCATGACTAAGGCTTTTAACCCTCCTATAGTTCTGAAACGCCTTTTCCTTGCTCACTTTTCTTCGCACCCCCACCTCCATCTCTTGTCTTCACCGATGAGTCTAGGTCTGCTGATGGTGTAGGCTACTCCGTTGTGTTTCCTGACTGCACCTGTGTGTGTCGCCTGCCTCTGGAGACTTAACATCTTCATAGCTGAACTTTATGCAATTTTGTTTGCTCATCATCAATTGCTTTCTTTTTTCAAATTCTTAAAATTTTAAATTCAAACAAATTCTAACTTTGTTGTTGTAGTTGGCTCTCCCAGTGCCCTCAGGGCTCTGGAGTCCTTTAATCCTGTCCATCCTGTGGTTGTCGAAATTTAATATTGGCTGTTTCTTACCTCTAGCAGGTTTAAGAGAGTTGAGTTTTACTGGGTTCCCAGCCATATTAGTGTTTCCTTAAATGAGTGTGCTGATGCTGCCGCGAAGAAGCCTATCTGCCCTTGTCCCATTTCTCGCAAAGGTTTTCCTTATTTCAATTTCTACCCTGTTATAGAATTCTTGATCCATGCCCGTTGGCAGGATTGCTGGTCTTCTGTTATGGGTAACAAGCTGCGTGCTCTTAAGGGTAGTGTCTCCATGGCCTTTTTCCTACCACCATAACCGGCGGTGGGAAACGGCTCTGGTGAGGTTACATATTGGCCATACCCATTTAACTCATGGGCACTTAATGGAGCGCCACCCCTGCTCCTTATTGTCCGAATTGCATTGTCCCTCTTAAAGTCGTCCGTATCTTTGTTGAATGTCCTTACTTCCAGGATGTGCATGCATCTTGCTTCCCGACTGTCCCTCGCAGTAACCTGTCCCTCGATAGTATCCTTGGTGAATCGGATGCCTTTGATGTTGTTCGCCATATGCGTTTTTTTTCTCATATTGGCATCCTTAGCGGTATTTTGCACCTTTTGAATATCCCACACTTTTGATAGTGCTATATAGCCTTCCTAGCTTGGTGCCTTCTTTTGATAATTACTTACTCATCACGTAGTAAGCAGTTAAAGATAATAGCAAGTTTTTTCATGAGTCTAGGTTAAATCCAGTCATTCTACTGTCTACCATCATGCCCCGTGATGTTCATAAGTATGCTGTTTTTGCTAACATGTCTTGGACTGATATTCCAGCACTGGTGTTTTGGTGGTCTAACAGGTTCCTGTAGGCTGGGTATTTAGTTACTGTCCCCAGGCCTCCACATGCCTGTGTTGCTTTGGATCATCTCTCTCTGCTAAGTGTCTCATCTTGACTGCCTGCAGTCTCTCCTCCTACCTGGCAAGTCCCTATCTTTCATCTCCATGGATAGTTAACTTTCAGGAAGTCATAAGGAGCTCTCCCAGAAAACCAGCATTAATTGTAATGACACCTCATTTTGGGCAAGTTCCAGTTGTTCCCTGATTCCCTACCTCCCTTCCTGGCTGTCAGTGGGTGGGTGTCATTGCACATTTGCTTTAGAACAGGCATAAAGAGGTGGGAGAAACTAGATCTACCTTCACCCACCTACCGGCAGGAGGTTGGTTCTAAAGAGCTAGCGCTAGTTTTGAGTCAATAGTTTGTTTACATTGAAAATCATTTTGAGGCAATGGGGTAACTCGAACCTGCTTTCTAGTGAATCCCAGATACCTACCCTAGTCGACTCGGCCATGATGGTACAAAAGCCAACCAATCCGGGACACTACTGAATTCACTGAGAGGTTCTGGAGGCCCCAAACTGGAGCCCCAACCAGGGTTTTACAGTCGACCTGACCACACTTTGGCTTGCGGTATGGTGTTCACACTTTTATGCCACACTCGGATAACAAAAAAATCACAATGACACGATATATAAATTAAAATCATTTTGAGGCAATGGAGGGACTCAAACCTGCATTCTGGTGAATCCCAGACACTTGCCCTGACTGACTCAGCCACAATAGTACAAAAGCCAACCAACCTGGAACTCGACTGAATTCACTGGGAGGTCTTAGAGGCTCCAAACCAGAGCCCAACCACGGTTTTACAGTCGACCCAACCTGGCATTCCTGTGTGTCAGTTAGAAACTGATCTTCCTCTTCTTCCCCAGTAGATAAGTTTTCTGTCCTTCCCTCATTTTCTGATTTCTACCCAGTTATTCATTCCTCAATGTGTGAACATTGGTAGGATTGTTGGTCTTCCGTTACTAGTAACAAACTGCATGCCCTTCAGGATAACCTGTCTCCTTGGCCTTCCTCCTCCCACTGTAACTGGCAGTGGGAGACGGCTCTGGTGAGGTTACGTATTGGCCATACATGGTTAACTCGTAGGCACTTATGGAGCACTGCCCTGCTCCTTATTGTCAAACTGCATTGTCCCTCTTAAAAGTCGTACATCTTGTTGAATGTCCTGATTTTCAGAACGTTCGTGCGTCTTGCTTCTCAACTGCTTCCCCCCCCCCCCCTCCTATCATTTTTCCCTTGATGAATTCGATACTTTTAATATTGCTCATCTTATGGGCTTTTACTTGCAAATTGGCATCCTTAGTGATATTTAGCACCTTTTGAATATCCTGCAACTTTGATGGTGTTACATAGCCTCCCCAGGCTTGATGCCTTCTGTTGATAATTGCATACTTCTGGTCTCCAGTAAGCTTTTTATGACTTGCCAAGATCTGGTGGGGTCTGATATGATGGAGCTAACAAGGTGATTAGCTGAGGTAGCCACTGACTAGAGCTCTCCAAGAAACTAAATACCCAGTACTGTATTTTTTTTTCTAGCAATATAAATTGCACTTTTCATTCATTCAGTACCAAGAAAATTTACACTTCCAATCACATGCTCTGGGTTTTGCGGTGTCAACTTGGCAAAAACAATGGTGCCATGGGTGGTGCTGGCACCACCCATGGCACTATTCTGTATGACATTGACTGGAAATAATCAGGTTTTTTCATTTTCTTGGTTTATCAGGTTTGGGATAAAAATTATATTCTAAGATCTTTTAGAGATCTTGGTGTTTTCAGATTTTAATGTTTGTATTTTGAATATTTACTATTAACCATGCACCATATTTATTAAATTAGTGTAGATTAAATGTGAATTATTGTTGGTTAATAGGATGGATGTGGTGCAGTGTTCCGTTGTGACCGATACTGTGGGGGTGCAAGTACGGCCAATAGCTACAGTGGTTATTCTCCAATTGATGAGCGTCTGGCCCAAGACCTTCGGGACACTGATCGTGACTCAACACTACTCAGCCCATAGAAGATATTTGTTAAGCACAAGGACAAAAGATACTAATGGCAAAAAGTTTAATTGAATAGTAGATTTATTTAATCCATAATATACTAGAACTGTATGTTTGTGGAATTCCTGAGTACAGAACCACTACAGACTTTTGTCACTTCATGAGGACATCTCCATAAGTGTCTTCTTTTTTAGTGACTGAAAAGATACTTCAGGTTTATACAAAATAAAACTTGTAGTGCTTTTGTACACTTGTTTTGATAGTCTTGGTTTTCTTTGTTTATACTTTTTGAGACAATTGTCAGTCTTAGCACAAAATTATTCTTCACTGTAATTGCTGTGATATCTTCTGTTATGTGATGGCTGAATTTTTCTCCAAATGTTTAAAGTGCTCCTTCAGAAGTCCTCTAATGTTTATGGAGCGATCAAATACTTTAGGAATACTGCCTTCTCAAAAATAATGTCCCACATGGATAAAAGATTAAAGGGTATATGTTTGTAATACTGTATCTAGTCTTGTGTTGTGTGTGGCCTTTTTATATTGCCTTTAAATAAAAAAAGATTCTCCTGGTACATATTTGTTCATAGCATGTTGGTAGTAATATAATCGTTCCCATGTTTCAAGTGCCTTCTTAAGATGGAGAAATTAAGAAGATAGTAAGATTGAGCAGATAATAATGAAACGGAAGCCTCCGGTCAATGAAGGCTTATTAACTATGATTGAGCGGCCAGACAAGTCAACTATTGTTGTATCATAATGGTGTTGATTAGAATTGTGCGCCAGGAAGATGAGGAAATATATTTTATTATTGTGTATACATGTAAAGATTTAATGAAATAAATCTGTTGATATAAAAAATGGCTAAGTATTGACTTAAATGTGTTTTGGTTGTTGCTAGATTTTTTTATGTATGTTCCTTATTGAAAATGCACATGACAATAAATTTCCCTCCCCTTTACACTTTGTATTACAGGTTTTAAGACAAAGTTGTAACATTTTACCTTTTTTACTAATGTTACAAAATTGAAATTGTCTAAACACAACCATACAAGGTATGCCTTCTATATCATAATTCAGTATAATGCTTAAGAATTTTCATTTGTTTCATAGCTATGCAGAGTTCAATTTTAAAGCCATATTCAACATTTCTTGCTTAGAATTTGTCTCTTTGTACTGATTATTTATATATATATATATATATATATATATATATATATATATATATATATATATATATATATATATATATATATATATAAAAAACAATGTCAGACCACGGAGGAAAAATGAAACAGGAAACAGAAATGAATCCTCCTGTTTCATTTTTCCTCCGTGGTCTGACATTGTCACATTCTTAATCACGTGTTTATTTTCGTGATATACACACACACACACACACACACACACACACACACACACACATATATATATATATATATATATATATATATATATATATATATATATATATATATATATATATATATATATATATATATATATATAAAATATGTATATAAATATAAAATATAATTTTTTTTTTTTTTTTGTAGTGGAGTACATAGACCAGATATGGTGCTTAAATTTGAATTGGGAGTTTGGTACCAAGGCATGTCATTTTGTGAGCCAAGTAGTGAACTAGTCACCAAAGGCACAGAATACTAAGCAGAATGTTGACTGTGTTTACAGTTATCATTCAGATATCCTAAATTATTTGTTTATGCACCGGTGCTTACTTTGTATTTAGTGAAGTAGGAGGCCAACTTTATTCTTTCAAGCACAAATGACGTCATTACAGTTGCAAAGTGAAATTTCATTACAGATGCAAAGTGTTGCACTGTTTTGTATAAATGATCCAAGCTGTTCTGGGCATTTACTTTGTATATATATGTTGCCTCACAGCCTACGTATTGGAGTGCCAGCATCAGTGCTTCTCATATCAACCAGTTCATACCAAGCCTTTAAAACTTGAGTATACTACCTGGGTTTTTCATGGGTGCTTTTTGTTCAAACATTAAAATAAATAGGTGGAAAATAACTATGTATAGATAAACTAATGATTCAAAAATGTGCCTTTGCATAAATCCAAATATTTTCTTTAAAATTAAGTGTGAAAATGAGAGCTTTGAATCCCAGTAATATATTTTTGAATGGCTGAAGGTTCAATATAGATATTTTCATATACAGTACTTTACTATTATTTTGATAATTTTAAAATAATTACTCCATATAGTAGGTGACTGGGAAAGACCACTTGTTACAGTAGCTTGAACACATTGCCTGCAGTTTGTTGCACTACATGTTCTCATAAATGGTCGATGGTTCAGGATTTGTGTGTCAACTTCCTTTCTTTGCTATAAATTGTGAATTCATGTTCAACTTTGTAAACTTTATTATAGAATATATAATGTATATAAATAAATAAATATTTAATACAATTTCCATATCATTTGAAAATCAAATAATTGGATCATTTAAACAAAAATTATAATGTAAGCATAAATTCAATCTTTATTTTTGTAAATGTAGTGTAGTATATTCTATTTATATACAGTATATTTCAAGAGAAGTGAATTGTATGAATAATAAGAGCTAAATAGTCTTATATTGGTGCCTTATTTTTTTAAATTATATGCATGAATAATGCTAAACAGATAGATTTTGAAATTAAGGCTTTATTAATTATGCATTAGGGTTAATTAAAAATAAATCCTCCATTATAAATATCGTTTCTCAACCTTAATTATTTTGCCCCTTTATCTCTCTCCCTCGTACTTTTACTCTTGTGCTTTAGGTTTTGCTCTCGTGCTCTTGTACTCCTGATCACTCTGATCCTCTGAGAGGATCAGAGATCCTTGCTTGTTCACTCTTGTGCGCTCTCTCAAGAAAATACTAGGAGTATTGTTGCTAGTGTAATGCATGTGCTTCATGATAGTCGGCCTCGTGCTTTACGAAGGCCTTTTTTTTTCGAAAAGGCCATTATCCGATTTGGGTTAGTTCAGATAAAGTTCGGATAACTGGTGGTGCAGGCGTTCTGAATAAAAATGTGCAATAAAGATGGAACTAGGTTGCCCCATGACCATACACAGTGTCACTTGAGCAGTGTTCATTCACTAATGGATGACTTGGAAGCTTTAAACTCTGCCATGGCATTAGGTACATGAAAGTACATGGTGAAAATCAGTCTGCTGAGGTTCCATCATTATTCTTCACTTTAGTCATCCCAACACTATCGTCATTCCACAACCACCACCTTTTCTATCTAATGCTCCAACTGTAATTTTCAAGTTAACAAGCAAATCAGAACTCATTATGGTGAGTACAAACAAAACAGTTGAATTACTGCAACACAATTTAAAAAAAAAAAAATGCCGCTAGCTTTTTAGGATGACAAACCACTTAAAATGAACACAACAGGTTATCCATGTGGTATCTGTGCATGGGGTTCAACCACTGCAAATTACCTCAAGCCTATCATCACTTGGCAAAAATCTGCTATCAAAACTATAACAAACTATATCTTCAGACAACACACATCATCTCTGTTCAGGTCCCTTAACATGCTAAACATACACTCCACACATTCTCATGTGCTATCTACCCGTATAAAACCTTACTCCTAAGTGCTAATCTTTATCTGAAACTTTTCCTTGATGGGTGTAATAGAACCCATGAGCACCACACCAGAAATAAATCTCTCTTTGATATCCCCAGAGTCAAACTAAATACAGTATGTGCAAACACTCCATGCAAATAAAAGGGGCCCAGTCTTTGGAACTCACTCCCTGATGAAATAAAAAATTGTCCAGCCTATGCCCTATTCAAAAGTTAAACCAAAAAGTACATAATTTCTTCTGCATAGTTTCCTACCTTGTGCTTCAAACTCAGTCTCTTGTACTACCCACTTCCCCAATATTAGTACTTAAGACATATCCTCCCCAGTGTAATCACCTCTTGTTAACTTTATTGTTGTTATTTGTTGATATAAAGCCTTGCTACAATGTACCTTTTCATCTTAACCTGATATGCTTGATTAAGGACCTGCCCGAAACGCTATGCGTGTTAGTGGCTTTGCAAGAATGTGCAAATACCAATCTTGTGTAATCTCACCAACCCAATGTACCTTCTTGTGAATATTATTATTATTATTCTTGTAAAGGCACAAACACACGCAGCATTTCGGGCAGGTCCTTATTAATTAATCTAACGTAATTTTAAGTAGGTAATTTGTAGCAAAATTTGAAGAATGTTAACAGGACCATGGTAAGAAAATTTTAAGAAAATTAATAGGTACATTATAGTATAAATTTGAGGATTATCAACAGGTATATTGTAGTAAAATTTGCATTCAACGTAACAACCATGATATAAGATGATAGCAGTGATTACAATGAGGTTGCATTGCTTAGGCACATATATTGGGGGAGTGGGATGCACAAGATAGTCTGCTTCCTTTGGTATAACTATGCCCTAATCCAACTTAAAATAGCACCCCCACCCTCAATACTATGAGCTTCTATCTTTTTAATCAATCGTTCATGTGGCACTGTATCAAAAGCTTTGCTAAAGTCAAGGTACACAACAATACAAACCTTAAAATTGGTTTGTAATGATCAACTGCCTCAACTATGCTGGAATAAAATTATAACAAATTTGTTAAACATGAATGGCCGTTAGTAAAACCATGTTGTGAATCATTTATTAATCTATGTTTTTCAAGATGAAGATGAATGGTATTTGCAGTTATCGATTCAAGCAACTTTCCCACAATAGATGTTGAGCTAATTAGCCGATAGTGTGACGCAAGTGATCTATATCCTTTCTTGAAAATTGGTACCACATTAGCAACATGACTGACACTTTGCCTGACTAATGATTTATTACATATGGTAGACAACAGCTCGCAAAGCTCCTCTTTGCATTCTTTAAGCAATTTTTTCATGACTTGACCTTTTATTCTGCTTTCCGTGAGTCTTGTTCCTGGTTAATATGTTGGTGCTGTAGTTGGTTGTGCAGGATACAGCTTATAATAGTCATGGTATATCAGCTCATGGTTGAGTGTCTCCAGGTCGTAAAATAGGTACAAGTCGTCTGGTTTTATGTAAAGTGTTTTTATTTTTTTGTGTGTGTGGTTCTGTTTGTGGATGATCAGGAATTCGTTGGCATGGAAGGTGTGGACTCACTGGTTAGGCAGAGTACCTTTCGGGTCGTAGTCGTTATATATGTAGTCTGGTGCTCGCATAATGAGAGCATTGGCATATTCCCTGATTTGTTCTGGACTTGGTTGCAGTAGTGATGGTGGCGGTGTTTTCGGTAGTCTCTGATTCTGAGGAGGTTATGGCGGTGGTGGGGTCAGCCTTCCCACCGAGACCATTTCATCTTCTGCCTTGCCGCTCAAGGTCGGTGATGTGCCGGTGGTGGTGATCGCGGGGCCTGTGGGCTGCGATGTAGAAGTTGGTGGTGTGGTAGTAACATTCACTGGAGGGGTGGTTGGTGTCGTTGCCGATATCAGGTCTGCCAGGGCTCCTGCAGGGACAGAAATGTTGTCTGCCGTTGAGGCGGGCTTGGATGCGCTTGCAGTAAAGTGTGAGGGGCTATATTACTGGCAGTGAGTAGTGCCTCAAGTACCTTGATGGCTGGTAGTTTGTTTGCAAAGAGAAGTTCGTTCAAGATGGTGACAGTCTGTTGATTGGTCCGGCCATCCAGTCAGTGAGGCGTAGCAGGGCGTTAAGGACGTCGGACTTGGAGTGATGGTGTTTGTGGAGGGGGGAGGGGGTTGTGGCTGAGTCGTCGGTAGTTGTTGGTGCTTGGAAGTGGCTGCCTAAAGAACAAACGGGCTGCGGTGAAGTGGTCGCTGTGCTCAGCAGAGCAGGAAACTCCGTCGACTGGATACTGAATTCCTTGACTCCATGCATTCCTTGATGCACCGGGTGGTATGGTGTCCGTCATCTTTTTCAGTTTTTTTCTCTGGTTGGGCATTCGTGTAAAATGGCGGTGTGGGATCCAGCACAAATGATGCATTGCCGTGAAGTTGTGCCCCTTTGCGTATACTGTATATGCATTTGTTCTCGGTCTGCTGACACTTCCAAGTAAAGTGGTCATACTTGTAGCATCGATAGTATTGGCGCAACTGGAAGAACCGTTTGCTCTGCACTAGGTCTGGGGTAACGCAGATACCAACGCATCTGAAGCCATTTTCTACTGCGAGGATGGAAGCAGCAGCTGTGGAGAGGGTCACCTTCAGGAGCGTCCGTTGGTTCTGGTTTCTGAGGTGTACTGTGGTTACCGACATGGTCGTGTTCAGTTCGCTGATGCTCTTGATAATGTTTTCTTGGGATGTTATCTGTGTAGGAGCTGAGTATCTTGGCGAAGATGGTCTGGTAGTCGGTATACTGTCGGGGGGTGGGGGAGGATGATGCCGTCAGAGCGCAGGGCAGCCATGTGATACCTGGTTGATACCTGGTTGATGGGGTTCTGGGAGTTCTTCTACTCCCCAAGCCTGGCCTGGGGCCAGACTTGACTTGTGAGAGTTTGGTCCACCAGGCTGTTGCTTGGAGCGGCCCACAGGCCCACATACCCACCACAGCCCGGTTGGTCCGGCACTCCTTGAAGGAAACAATCTAGTTTCCTCTTGAAGATGTCCACGGTTGTTCCTGTAATACTTCTGATGCTCGCTGGTAGGACGTTGAACAACCGTGAACCTCTGATGTTCATACAGTGTTCTCTGATTGTGCCCATGGCACCTTTGCTCTTCACTGGTTCTATTCTGCATTTTCTTCCATGTCGTTCACTCCAGTACGTTGTTATTTTACTGTGCAGATTTGGGACCTGTCCCTCCAGTATTTTCCATGTGTATATTATTTGGTATCTCTCTCGTCTCCTTTCTAGTGAGTACATTTGGAGAGCTTTGAGACGATCCCAATAATTTAGGTGCTTTATCTCATCTATGCATGCCGTATATGTTCTCTGTATTCCCTCAATTTCAGCAATCTTTCCTGCTCTGAAGGGGAAAGTGAGTACTGAGCCGTACTCAAGACGGGACAACACAAGTGATTTGAAGAGTACAACCATTGTAATGGGATCTCTGGACTTGAAGGTTCTCGTAATCCATCCTATCATTTTTCTGGCTGACGCAATACTTGCTTGGTTATGCTCCCAATACGTTAGGTTGTCGGACATCATTATTCCCAAATCCTTGACATGCTGTTCTCCTTCTATGGGCAGATTCGATTGTGTTGTGTACCCTGTATTATGTTTAAGATCCTCATTTTTGCCGTATCTGAGTACCTGGAATTTGTCACCGTTAAACATCATGTTATTTTCTGCTGCCCAATCAAAAACTTTGTTAATATCTGTTTGTAGTTTATCAATGTCTTCAGCAGAGGTAATTTTCATGCTGATTTTTGCGTATCATCTGCAAAGGATGACACGAAGCTGTGACTTGTGTTTTTGTCTATATCTGATATGAGAATAAGGAACAGCAGTGGTGCAAGGACTGTACCTTGAGGTACAGAGCTTTTAACTGCGCTCGGACTCGATTTTACCTGATTGACTGTTACTCTTTGTGTTCTGTTCGACATGTGCTGTGGGGTGATCAGCTTCTCTAGAACCTCTGTGCTAGTGAATAGGTTTGTGCATGGAAATAAGCTTATACAGTAGATTCCAGAAGATGGAAAATATCAGCATTGCAGAGAAATTTCCAACAGATCACTGGAACATTATAACTCATAATTAAATTACCGGTAATTATAATGTTCTAACTCAGTGCAAAGTTACAAACGAAATAAGATTTCAACTGAGATTTAACAGAGCAGAGGTTTAACTAGTAGAACATTTGGAGTGAAAGAACTTTATAACACATCACCAGCAGGGTTCAGGGATACCTGGTTGATGGGGTTCTGGGAGTTCTACTCTCCAAGCCCGTCCCGAGGCCAGACTTGACTTGTGAGAGTTTGGTCCACCAGGCTGTTGCTTGGAGCGGCCCACAGGCCCACATACCCACCACAGCCCGGTTGGTCCGGCACTCCTTGATGGAAACAATCTAATTTCCTCTTGAAGATGTCCACGGTTGTTCCTGTAATATTTCTGATGCTCGCTGGTAGGACGTTGAACAACCGTGGACCTCTGATGTTCATACAGTGTTCTCTGATTGTGCCCATGGCACCTCTGCTCTTCACTGGTTCTATTCTGCATTTCTTCCATGTCGTTCACTCCAGTACGTTGTTATTTTACTGTGCAGATTTGGGACCTGTCCCTCCAGTATTTTCCATGTGTATATTATTTGGTATCTCTCTCGTCTCCTTTCTAGTGAGTACATTTGGAGAGCTTTGAGACGATCCCAATAATTTAGGTGCTTTATCTCATCTATGCATGCCGTATATGTTCTCTGTATTCCCTCAATTTCAGCAATCTTTCCTGCTCTGAAGGGGAAAGTGAGTACTGAGCCGTACTCAAGACGGGACAACACAAGTGATTTGAAGAGTACAACCATTGTAATGGGATCTCTGGACTTGAAGGTTCTCGTAATCCATCCTATCATTTTTCTGGCTGACGCAATACTTGCTTGGTTATGCTCCCAATACGTTAGGTTGTCGGACATCATTATTCCCAAATCCTTGACATGCTGTTCTCCTTCTATGGGCAGATTCGATTGTGTTGTGTACCCTGTATTATGTTTAAGATCCTCATTTTTGCCGTATCTGAGTACCTGGAATTTGTCACCGTTAAACATCATGTTATTTTCTGCTGCCCAATCAAAAACTTTGTTAATATCTGTTTGTAGTTTATCAATGTCTTCAGCAGAGGTAATTTTCATGCTGATTTTTGCGTATCATCTGCAAAGGATGACACGAAGCTGTGACTTGTGTTTTTGTCTATATCTGATATGAGAATAAGGAACAGCAGTGGTGCAAGGACTGTACCTTGAGGTACAGAGCTTTTAACTGCGCTCGGACTCGATTTTACCTGATTGACTGTTACTCTTTGTGTTCTGTTCGACATGTGCTGTGGGGTGATCAGCTTCTCTAGAACCTCTGTGCTAGTGAATAGGTTTGTGCATGGAAATAAGCTTATACAGTAGATTCCAGAAGATGGAAAATATCAGCATTGCAGAGAAATTTCCAACAGATCACTGGAACATTATAACTGATAATTAAATTACCGGTAATTATAATGTTCTAACTCAGTGCAAAGTTACAAACGAAATAAGATTTCAACTGAGATTTAACAGAGCAGAGGTTTAACTAGTAGAACATTTGGAGTGAAAGAACTTTATAACACATCACCAGCAGGGTTCAGGGATACCTGGTTGATGGGGTTCTGGGAGTTCTACTCTCCAAGCCCGTCCCGAGGCCAGACTTGACTTGTGAGAGTTTGGTCCACCAGGCTGTTGCTTGGAGCGGCCCACAGGCCCACATACCCACCACAGCCCGGTTGGTCCGGCACTCCTTGATGGAAACAATCTAATTTCCTCTTGAAGATGTCCACGGTTGTTCCTGTAATATTTCTGATGCTCGCTGGTAGGACGTTGAACAACCGTGGACCTCTGATGTTCATACAGTGTTCTCTGATTGTGCCCATGGCACCTCTGCTCTTCACTGGTTCTATTCTGCATTTCTTCCATGTCGTTCACTCCAGTACGTTGTTATTTTACTGTGCAGATTTGGGACCTGTCCCTCCAGTATTTTCCATGTGTATATTATTTGGTATCTCTCTCGTCTCCTTTCTAGTGAGTACATTTGGAGAGCTTTGAGACGATCCCAATAATTTAGGTGATTTATCTCGTATGCGTGCCGTATATGTTCTCTGTATTCCCTCAATTTCAGCAATCTCTCAAGGGGGAAGTGAGTACTGAGCAGTACTCAAGACGGGACAACACAAGTGATTTGAAGAGTACAACCATTGTGGTGGGATCTCTGGACTTGAAGGTTCTCGTAATCCATCCTATCATTTTTCTGGCTGACGCAATACTTGGTTATGCTCCCTAAACGTTAGGTCGTCGGACATCATTATTCCCAAATCCTTTACATGCTGTTTTCCTACTGTGGGCAGATTCGATTGTGTTTTGTACCCTGTATTATGTTTAAGATCCTCATTTTTGCCGTATCTGAGTACCTGGAATTTATCACCGTTAAACATCATGTTATTTTCCGCTGCCCAATCGAAAACTTTGTTAATATCTGTTAGTAGTTTATCAATGTCTTCAGAAGAGGTAATTTTCATGGTGATTTTTGTATCATCTGCAAAGGATGACACGAAGCTGTGACTTGTGTTTTTGTCTATATCTGATATGAGAATAAGGAACAGCAGTGGTGCAAGGACTGTACCTTGAGGTACAGAGCTTTTAACTGCACTCGGACTCGATTTTACTTGATTGACTGTTACTCTTTGTGTTCTGTTCGACAGGAAATTGAGTATCCAGCGTCCTACTTTACCAGTTATACCCATTGACCTCATTTTGTGTGCAATCACTCCATGGTCACATTTGTCGAATGCCTTTGCAAAATCTGTGTATACGACATCTGCATTATGTTTTTCCTCTAATGTCTCAGTGATTTTGTCATAATGATCAAGTAGCTGTGAGAGGCATGATCTTCCTGCTCTAAATCCATGTTGGCCTGGATTGTGGAGGTCATTGGTTTCCATGAATCTAGTGACTTGACTCCTGATCACTCTCTCAAATACTTTTATTATGTGGTACGTTAGTGCAACTGGTCTATAATTCTTTGCCAATGCTTTGCTACCACCCTTGTGTAGAGGGGCAATGTCTGCTGCTTTAAGCGCATCTGGTATCTCCCCCGTGTCCAAGCTCTTCCTCCACACTATACTGAGTGCCTGTGCTACTGGCACTTTGCATTTCTTTACAAATATTGAATTCCATGAGTCTGAAATTGAAATTGAAATTGAAATTGAAATTGAAATAAGTTTATTGAGGTAAAATACACACAAAGGGATGAGGTAGCTCAAGCTATTCTCACCCCGTTCAGTACAACGTGTTAATATATACATAGACACACATCACAAATAAACACATTACAATACAATACAATACAATACAATTTTATTTAGGTAAGGTACATACATACAATAAATATTTACAAGGATTGTTTGACTTATAGGTAGAGCTAGTACATACAATGCCTAAAGCCACTATTACGCAAAGCGTTTCGGGCATGATAAACTTAAATGACAAGCTTAATACTAATTGAGCATAATGAGTAGAATGAAAACAAGAAATGAAAACATAGATGAAAAAGCAGCACAAATACAATTATGTCGACAAACAGCGCTCTTTAAAGAAAAAAAACAGACATTGGTTGACAATAGAAGGGTAAGGTAGGTTACAGGGAATTTATTAGGTATAGCTTCGCTTTTAACTTAAACTGGTTGAGAGAGGTACAGTCTTTAACATGGTTGGGAAGGTCATTCCACATTCTGGGCCCCTTGATTTGTAGAGCATTTCTAGTTTGATTAAGTCGTACTCTAGGAATATCAAAACTGTATTTATTTCTGGTGTGATGCTCATGGGTTCTGATACAACCTTCTATGAAGCTTTTGAGATCAGGATTGACATTATAGTTTAGCGTTTTATATATGTATAATACACATGAGAGAATGTGCAGTGACTTAATGTCTAACATATTCAGAGATTTAAGTAGGGGTACCGAGTGATGTCTGGGGCCAGAATTGGATATTGTCCTAATAGCAGCTTTGTGTTGAGTAATTAGAGGACGTAAGTGATTTTGGGTAGTAGAGCCCCAAGCACAAATACCATAGTTGAGATATGGATAGATAAGGGAGTAATAGAGAGTCACCAGGGCAGGGCGTGGTACATAATATCTGATCTTAGAAAGAATGCCCACAGTTTTTGAAACTTTTTTTGATATGTTTAGAATGTGTCCCTGGAAATTAAGCTTGTGGTCAATGAGAATGCCAAGGAATTTGCCATCTAATTTGTTACAAATTTGGGTATTGTTTATTTTGAGATTTATTTGATTAGAGGATTTATTGCCAAACAGAATATAAAAGGTTTTGTCAATGTTAAGGGTGAGTTTGTTGGCAGTTAGCCACAGATGGACTTTATTTAGCTCAGTATTTACTGTGGCATTTAGAGCAAGGGGATCAGGACTGGAGTAAATGAAGGTTGTGTCGTCAGCAAATAGAATTGGTTTGAGGTGTTGGGAGGCATTTGGAAGGTCATTAATGTAGATGAGAAAGAGGAGAGGGCCAAGTATGCTGCCCTGGGGAACACCAATGTTGATGGGTAGGGTGGGAGAAATTGTATTATTCACAGAAACATATTGGAGCCTGTCAGACATTACCAAACATTCTGAGAGGTAAACATATACATTTCCTCCTTCACAAGTAGTATGGTATCAGACGTACACACACATACTTTTATGACCTAGGTATACTGTATAGACAATTTGCAAGACACCTGCAGATAATTCAACAAAATATTACAATCTTGGTGCAAAATTCTTATATCTCTCAAGAATATCATCAACCTTTCCGTTGTGACACATCCAGGCTATTTGTTTAGGAACAGTCCTTATCTCAGTGTTTCTATATACATTAATCAACGGACAATCAAGAACATAATGGGCAAGGGTGTGAGACCTTAACATACCACATAGTTTACACTTCGTGTCATTATCATGAACATCTATCCCATATTCCCAGTAATATTTGTGCTTGTGTTTTTTCTCCCCGATCAGACTAAGTGCTAACTCCTGGAACAATCGGACGCCTCCTCAGTGGGAAACTAAGAGAAGTAGTGAATGCCAGCGTCAAGTAGTTAGTAGGCACCGGCACGGCAATTATTAATAATAATTTATATATAATAATATTTATATAAATATTTTTATATAAATTATATATTATCAAAATAAAATTAATAATAATATATAAAATAAATATAATATAAAATAAAATATAATGAAATTTATAATAAATTATAAATTATTATAATATATATTTTTATAAATATAAATTATATTAAATAATATAAATTATAAGTCAATGTTAAAACACAGTACAGACAGTGGACTGCAGGTGGCCCCGAAGACTGCATAGAGTGCAGCGAAGTCCATATCACTATGCAACGGGTAAATACTAAGGAACGCCAACAGGCCAAGGTAAGAGGGTGTTAAGTGGCATCGAACTGCGGAACCACTTACGCTCAACATGACGAATTAGAACTGTAACAAAATTATTATTAAGAATGGAGAGAAAATGCGTTCTTCCTTTCTTCTCTCGTAAAAATCCTCGGCTGGGACACGCCATCTGTAGCCTCGGCAGCTGGACCATTGCAGCTGCGGCATCTTCGGTCGGACACCGCTAGATGTCAACTTCAGCAGCTGGGACATCGTCGGCTGGATACCTCCTTCTGGAGCCTCAGCTGCTGGGTCATCGGCTGGAAACTCTTCAGCCGGGACATCAGGAGCTGGGCTAGGCCTCCAGGGGCATGCTCAGCTGGAACACCACCAGCTGTGCCATCAGCTGCTGGATCACCGGCTGGGACGTCAGCAGCTGGGCTTGGCCTCCAGGGGGCATGCTCAGCTGGCACACCACCAGCTGGGCCTCGCTCAGCGGCCGTAACGCTACCAGCTGGGCCCTCAGCTGCTGGATCATCGGCATGGACTACGTCAGCCGGCACATCAGCAGCTGGGTCTGGCCCGAGAAACAAACAAACAATATATAATACATAATTTAGAAAGGAATATAAAGAATGACAAAATGTAAAGAACAGAAATCGTATATAAATAAAGAGGGTGACTGTGCATGCTCAGCTGCAACACCACCAGCTGAGTCTTCGGCTGCTATTATTAGCTACGAATAATTAATTAACAATACTCATAATAATAATGGTTGATTATAAGGGCATGCTCAGCTGGGCCTTCAGCTGCTGGGTCACCGGCAGCATATAAATAATAATTAATGAACTGCAAACAATTAGTTAACAATAATCATAATGACTGATTAGAGAAAACAAAGATCCTGAACCAACGCCCACCCAGACGGGGTGGGGCCGTTCGCAAAATGCAGTTGCATGATGGCTCTCTGCTCGACTATGTAACCAGATACAAATACCTTGGTCTTGAGGTTCCACTGTACCGCAATGTTGTAGCCAGACTGGGTCGCCAATGTAGAGAGAGGCTCCGTGCTCTTAAGGCTGTGGCAGGCTACCATCCAAGCTATGGTGCAAATGTGAGAATTGTCAAAATGATGTATCTCTCATATAATAGGTCTCTGATTGATTATGCTGCACCCATGCTTGCTCTAGTGCCTGAGAGAATGCTTGGAGGGTTGGAAAAGATGCAAAACGAAGCCATGAGGATTATCCTCGGATGCCCCCGTATAACTAAATTACTAAACATGAGGAAGGAACTGAATATTTCATGTGTAAGTGATCGTATCACTGAAATTAATGCTTTAATTGGTATCAAGATGCTTAGGCTAACCCACCCTAACCCCTGCACTGAAGCCCTCCAAGCCTTCTTCCTTGAAGGTCAGCATCCCTCCAAATGGATTACCGTAACTGCCAATGTGCTCAGAATGTATAACTTTCATCACCCCTACCAAGAGAGACAACAACAACACTTTCCTGCCCCATGGGAGATCACTCCTTTCCAAATTACTGTCCCCCCTTTCCCACCCAAGAAGCTGATTAAAGAACAGTCCTTGCTTCGACAAGAAGCAAAGTACAATGCCTTAAGCCAAATTGATACTTTAATCAGAGAGCGCTCCCTTTCCCAGATTATTTACACTGATGGATCCTTGCATCAGTCCTATGGTGCAGCTGGAAGTACAGTTGTTGTGACAGGGAGAGATGGTTCCTTCTCCCATGAGTGTGGAGCGCGTCTAAGTAATTGGGCCTCCACTCTTCGAACAGAATTGGTTGCCATAATCCTTGCACTAGAGCGCGTATATGAATCCAAAGTTGACACGCTAATTGTAAGTGACTCCTTGTCATCCTTGACTGCCCTTAGCTCCCCAAGGCATAACTGTGACGTGCTTATCTCTGAAGCTAGACACAGATATAGTGAAATAATCAATGATGGAGTCAGAGTTTGTCTCCTGTGGATTCCTTCCCATATTGGTCTCCGAATGCATGATAGAACTGATGAGCTAGCCAAGACTTTTGCTCGTAAAGAGGGAATTGATTACCAACTTGGACTGCCTTTGAGCAGCCTGAGGGCAGCAATATCCCAGGAACATCAGCTAAATTTCGGAGACTTGAGGCAAAGTGAAATTCACACCAGTTACTCCATCTATCATCATTCTATTATGCATGAAGAACCGCACGTCTATGGGTCATCCAATAATGTTAGCAGACTTCTAGATGTTACCACTGCTAGGCTTAGGCTCAGCTACAAGTACCTCTGGGAGTTTGTAACATCTGCTGATGTAGATTTGACTAAATGTAAACTCTGTCAGCAGAACTATTCGCATACTTTGCGTCATTATATAATGGAATGTGAAAAAATTGCGGATTTTAGAGATAACACCATCAATAGTGTCCAAGAAATGTGTAAGTACTTCATTCATAATGATGTGCTGCCCGAAATTTTAGCGAAGTATTCAAAATTTGCTTACTGTAGGTAATGCATGCACATGACTGTAAAGCTGCCGCCCAGTTGGGTGGGCGTGCAGCAAGCCTAGTAACTGTGTGACTCACTATAGATGTAAAGTGCCTTGTATAGTGACTGTTGTGAGCCTCTTGTAATGTCACTTGTGACACAAAGATTATTGATGTGTGTATTTGTGTGGGTGATTAGATATGTATGTGTATGTATATGTGTATACGTATATATATATGTACATGTATGTATGAGGGTGTGTACATGTGTATACAACATTGATAATTTTGTAACTAGCGTCAAACATTGTTATTTGCTTAGCTAAACGAACTAGAGGGTTCAGTTCCTGAACCGATTATGTGCCTCTGTAATCCTTTACACATTGATGCTCTGTCCACAGAGCATTCTCTCTCTCAAATTATATACACTGATGGTTCCCTACACCGCACCACGGGTGCAGCTGGAAGTGCAGTTGTCCTGACAATGGGCGATGGCCTATACTTTGAGTGGGGAGTCCGTATAAACAACTGGGCCTCTACCCTTCAGACTGAACTATTTGCCTTGATCCTTGCACTGAAATGTGTACAAGTCTCAAAACTTGATACATTAATTGTAAGTGACTCCTTATCATCCTTAAATGCTCTCAACTCTTTAAGACATAACTGTAACATGCTCGTGTCCGAAGCTAGACACAAATACAACAAAATTATTAAGGATGGTAACAGAGTCGATTTCATGTGGTCTCCATCTCATGTTGGCCTCCGAATGCATGATAGAGCTGATAAGTTAGCCAAAGATTCTGCCTTTAAAGGAGCCGTTGAGTGTAACCTTGGATTGTCCATGAGCAATCTGAGAGCAGCAGTACACCGAGAACTTCAACAAGATCTTGTAGATCTGAGGCAAAGTGAAATTGACACCAGTAATTCCATCTATCATCATACTATCATGCAAGAGGAGCCACACATCTATGGATCATCCAATAAAATCAGCAGACTTCTAAATGTTACTACTGCTCGGCTTAGACTCGGTTACAAGTATCTCTGGGAATTCTCATTATCTGCTGATGTAGACTTGACCAAATGTAAACTGTGTCAACAAAATTATTCGCACACCCTCCGTCACTATGTGATGGAGTGCGAAAGGATACGTGAATTTAGAGACAATTCTATAACCAATGTTCCAGCGATGTGTCAATATTTCATTCAAAATGATCTGCTACCAGAAATTTTAGCCAAATATCCCCAGTTTGCTAACTGTAGGTAGTAACTAAGTGATTGTAACCTATCCACCGCTGCCCACTGAATGGGGGGCGGTGTGCAGGACAAACATATAAATTTTGACACTAGCTCTCCACATATGTCAGTTGCTTAATTTAGAACCTGTACTTGAGGTCGATCTCGAACCCATTGTTGATGTGATGACTTATATTGAATTTTGTAACTAGCTCATCAAGATTGTAACTTGCTTAGCTAAATGAATTGTGGGGTTCAGTCCCTGAGCCCATTATGTGCCTCTGTAACCCTTTCCACTACCGCCCACAAGATGGGTATGGGGTGCATAATAAATGAACTAAACTAAAAAAAAAAAACTTTACACCACCGCCCACGGGATGGGTATGGGGGTGCATAATAAAGAAATTGTACTAGTGGCTTTAGGTATTGTATGTACTACCTCTATCTTTAAATCTAACAGAATGTGTGTACTGTAACTCTGCAACTATGTATGTACTATTCCTAAATAAATTATTATTATTATTATTATTATTATTATTATTATTATTATTATTATTATTATTATTATTATTATTATTATTATTATATTCTGAGCTACCTATGTGCTTTAATATACCTACAATTTTCTTTCATCTTATATTTTTTCTTGCTATGTAACTTTTATTATTTATCATTAGATTATTACATCATTATCATTAGATTATCTGTTAGATTAAGGACCTGTCCGAAACACTGCGCGTACTAGTGGCTTTACAAGATTGTAAATACTATTCTATGTATTCTCTCAAACCCAATGTACCTTCTTGTATATAAATAAATATATAAATAAATAAATATTCGTCACCCGCTCATTGGCAACCATCAGTTGGAACTTTCCCATCTTGGTGTTGCGGGTCCGGGATCAGCTGATGTCGTGTAAACATACTACCCGCTGCCGCTGGCCGCTCCACTTGACTTGTTCCTCCTTTATATTTGGTAGTTATCTCGCAGTGGGATTACGGGCTCACCATAGCCCGTGCTACATGGACACTTGGTTCTGAGTAGCTAAATCTGAAACAACAACAACATCGCAGTGGGTTTACCCTTGTTTTAACACCATAGGTTTAACACTATTGCCCGTGCTACATGGATACTTCCTTCTGAATAGCTAAGTCTAAAACATCATCATCTCTATGGGTTATCTCTTTATTATCTGTGGTTTTCTTCCAGTTATCCATGTTGAGGATTAGTGGTACTTGGTGCCGTAGTGAGGTCATACATGCTAGTAAAGTAAATTTTATTCAGGAAAGTACATATATAGTTGATTTACAAACGTAATGTTGGATTTATTTATTTATTTATTTATTTATTTATTTATTTATTTATTTATTTATTTATATTTATTTAATATACAAGAAGGTACATTGGGATTGTGAGGATACATAGCATAGTAATTACATTCTTGTAAAGCCACTAGTACACGCAGCGTTTTGGGCAGGTCCTTAATCTAAGAAACTTATAAAGTAGGTAAATACTTGCAAAATTTATAAAAATGATAACAGTTACATAGCATGAAAAAAATAAAAGATGAGAGAAAAATTGTAGGTATATTAAAGCACATAGGTAGCTCAGAATGATTGCAGTGACAGCTTGAATGGTAGTTTAACAAAACTTAGCAGGCACAATACAGCATATGGCTAGCACATAAAAGAAGACAGCATTTATAGATATAGCTAGTACATACAATACCTAAAGCCACTAGTACACATAGCGTTTTGGGCAAGGTGAGGTGGGAGGAAACAACACTTATACTAAAACTTAATAGTAATTGAGCTTAAAGTATAAATTGCATTGAAAAAAATATAATATAAAAGATAAAAAAGGAGGGGAACATGGTAGAAAAAAACAATATACAAGTTGATCAACAAACTGCATTGTTTAAAAATAGTAAGACATGGGTTGACATTTAGGGATAAGGTAGGTTACATGGAGTTAATTAGGTAGTACTTAGTTTTCATCTTAAACTGGTTGAGAGAGGTATAGCCTTTGACATGAGTGGGAAGGTCATTCCACATTCTGGGTCCCTTGATTTGTAGAGGATTTCTTGTTTGATTAAGTCGTCCTCTTGGAATATCAAATAAGTATTTGTTTCTAGTGTGGTGCCCATGGGTTCTGTTACAACCTTCTAAGAAGTTTTTAAGGTCAGGATTGACATTACAATTCAGAGTTTTAAATATATAGAGTACACATGAGAGGATGTGCAGTGACTTAATATCTAACATATTCAGAGATTTGAGTAAGGGTACCAAGTGCTATCTGGGGCCAGAGTTGGTTATTGTTCTTATAGAAGCTTTGTGTTGGATAATTAGCGGACGTAAATGATTTTGGGTAGTAGAACCCCAAGCAATGCTAGTAACAGTGTTGTTGGCTCAGTAATGGTTGCCGGCTCATTAACTGGTGTTCAGGATAATTTGTTCATTTTGTACAGTTACGTCGCTATAAACTGATGATCCTTCAGATATTAGGAAGTAGGTGGCCAGGATTTCGCCAGTGGGTGTTCTAGGAATCCACACCTGGACACAGAGAACAGCAGCAGTAACTTTGTGTAGTTACGACGTAAATGTGCCCAATTTAAGCGTTGGTGTCTGCTCTATGAATTAACAATGAGCAATGGCATAAAGACACTGCCTCCCTGACACACTAATCGGAGCAAGGGTTAATATTTATTTCAGCAGGGCTCTAAATTCTAATGATTTATAAATCAAATTAATATAATTAATTTGATAGAATATTTAAGTATTAATCTACTCTCTCAAATTTAATAACAAGACTTAACAGAAAAGAACAAAAGTTTAATAATTGTCTCATGGTGAGGGGTAGCAGCTGACGAAACCCTCCTTACCTTGAGGTTACCTTGAGGTGCTTCCGGGGCTTAGCGTCCCCGCGGCCTGGTCGTCGACCAGGCCTTCTGGTTGCCGGACTGATCAACCAGGCTGTTGGACGCGGCTGCTCGCAGCCTGACGTATGAGTCACAGCCTGGTTGATCAGGTATCCTTTGGAGGTGCTTATCCAGTTCTCTCTTGAACACTGTGAGGGGTCGGCCAGTTATGCCCCTTATGTGTAGTATTCATGTGTAGTGTAGTAATACTCCCTCAAGGAGTATTCCATTATTCCTTACTGCATATTATGCCTAACTACTTGGGTTGGTTGGTAGAGTAACTTTCTTGCTTCATGCATGTTGGCATTCAATCCCTGACTGTCCAAGTAGTTGGACACCATTCCTTTCTCTCCCCCCCCCCCCAACCCCTCCCCTGTTCCATCTCAAATCCTTATCCTGATCCCTTCCAAGTGCTATATACTGTAGTCATAATGGCTTGGTGCTTTTGCCTGATAATTTGCCTCCCTCTACTGCATATTATTTACGTTTTTAAACAGAGGATGAATCATCATAGGAATTTAAGTTAATATTTAAGAGTTATTATTACTGTATATGGAAGTTATTTCCCCCATCAGTCAGAAGTGGAAACCTGCTTCCTCCCTCTTTCTCCCTAGCAGATAAGAAGACTTCTGTCCTTTCCCCATTTCCTCTTCTGTTTTGGCTCCTCCTCTCATCTCGATAACAGAGTTGGCTGATCTAGCTATGAAAGTTCCCATAGCCCTTGATTATGACCCTGGCACTGTCCCTAATGAAGTGCTTACTGCTGTTTGTCATTCACTTGTGTAAGAACTCTTGTGTATATAAATAACAAAATAAGCAGTTCTGGTGGACATGATGAAATCAAAACAGCATGGAGCCATACGATACGAGCAGATGACACCAGCAATTGCCTGATGCAAGGAAAAGCCTCTCAATATTCTACACATTTTGCTATAACTAGCCACAGAGCTGCTATTACTATCAAATACTTGTCACAAAATGCCAAATATGAATCTATTTCCACAAGGTAGTATTGTGAAGGGCCATGAGGTATTCGTATTGCATTCACTTTAATCTGATTGTTGTACATAATCTTAACCACAGTCAGGATCATCTGTGACACTAAAATGCAAATAATTGCAGTTACTAATTTTACTCATCATTTGTAAGTGGTGCAGGACCTAGCTGCACAGCAGTTCTGTGAGCTGCTCCTGCATGTGCCAGCTCTCAGTACTGAGGCTCTCACAGCCAGTACGGATGCAGATGATTTTTTTTTTCAATGTGACATCTGTTTACGAAGAGTCCTAGTCTACCAGTCTCCATGGTGTAGTGGTAAGACATTCGCCTGGCGTTCCGCGAGCGCTTTGTCATGGGTTCGTATCCTGGCCGTGGAGGATTTACTGGACGCAAATCCTTAACTGTAGCCTCTGTTTAACTCAACAGTAAAATGGGTACTTGGTTGTAAAAATGATTCTTCGTGGGGGGTCGTATTCCAGGGACCTGCCTGAAACGCTACGCATACTAGGGGCTGTACAAGAACGTAACAACTCTTGTATATATCACCAAAAAAAAAAAAAAAAAAAAAAAAAAGTCCTTAAGCACAGGATGTGAGCCCCATGTACCTGCAGGAGTTTTTAATTGTTCCCTATACCTAAAAGCATCTTAAGGCACTATGCACAGTGAAGTGGTTAACCACTGCATTTATATATATATGCAGTGGTTAAGGAATTACAGTAATTTATAATATTAGGATTTCATTTTACTGTTACTATCATGCCATAGAAATAACTGTGTATTGGAAATTGCTTGCATAGTACATGACCAAAGCAAAATTTACTGTATTGTATTGTAATGCTACTCCTCGTCAAAATAATTTATAATTTGACTCAAAAGTACAGTACTGTACAGTATTTTGATTTTCACATCAAAAGTTGCTTTGTTTATATTCAGTTATATCTTTCAGTTAGTATGCACACTATCAGCAGAAGAGATTTAACATGAGTAGTGTGAGGGTAGATGTGCAGTGGTCGCCGGTTGCGGCTGACCAGTTTCTCACGTGGGGATCTGATCTGCAACTATACCAAGTACAGGACGTCACCTCAACAGAAATTGTGCAGCTGCCTCGTAAGTTATGACTGACTTGTGGCACTTATTCCTAGTTTGGTTTTTTACACATATGACAGAATCACATTTTTCTGAGAAAACAGTGAATCTGAAAAATTATCTTATGCTGTACTACAAACTGCAGTTGATATATACAGTAGCTGTTTATATGTACAATTTTATTCATATTTACAGTACATACAAATTGCAATTCCCTTGCTAGATCTGTCATTAGAGATGCCATAGATTTAAAAAAAAAAGTATTTAAATTTATTGCCAAAAGTATTTATTTCTATTAAGTACTGTACTGTACAGTATATATATATATATATATATATATATATATACAGTATATACACTTTCTAATTATAGTACTGCATTTGTATTCAGTTATTCTGAGTGTTTTAATTTTTCTTGGCAAAAAAAGTAAAACTAAAAGAATATCTAGCAGTGCGTCTGTATTACCAGTATTTTAAGTACTGCCATTGGTAACAAAAAATATCAAATAAATAAATGTTTTCTAAAGAGGTAGACTTCTAATATACAAAAATTAAAAATAAATCTAAAATGTTTGGAAAGGCTCCTTATCCACTGTTCTGCACAGCTATAACATATGACATACATGTGGTGCACCTAAAATAAATAGTTCACCCAAAATTTGCCTCTTATTTTGTTAAAATGATCATAGGAAATTTAAAGTAAAATATTGTATGTCACATACTTTAGCCGTGATCGAGCAGAGAAATTGAGCTAATATAGGTGTTGAGTGAGTAAGCGCTCGGAGACACCCAGTGACCTCGTGGGGCGGCAGTTGCAGCAAATTAAATTTTTCATTACTACAATTGTGTCTCATTGTTTTTTCTGTAGTATTACAGTATTTAAAAGTGTGTAATTTGAGAAATTTATATAATAAAATGTGTGGAACATTGTTATGCTCAAAATTATGGTGCTCATATCTACCATTATGTTAGATAATTATTTTATCTAAAATGTTATATCTACCATTATTTTAGACATACGTACCATTATTTTCTTCGATAAATCAATGTTTTTGCTGTTATTACATTGTGTACTCGCACATTATATATAACAATCTATATTTTTTGTGCACCATAATTGTTACGGCCCTACTGGGGCGTAACTGGGTTCTTTTCTGGTGTTATTAGAATTTGGGAATCCGGCCCCAAGCTAGTAGAGGCTTTCAAGGGATGTGCTCCGTAACGCAAGTTAAATTAAAGGGGGAGGGATACAAATGCTCTGATTTATATATATATTAACCACCACCATAAATAAATATATAAACAGTCACACGGGGTTATAAACACACTTTAATGTACAGAGTTGTCTTCCTCTGAAGACACAGGATGCTCCACGGTGTTCACGATGAGTAGCCCTGGTTCTCTTCTTCGGCCCATGATGAATCCTCTTTGATTCTCTCGGCGAATCCACCCTGGCCACAGGCCAGCCAAATCACAGTCCCACTGGGTGCTCCATCGTGGAGGCCTTCAACCACAATCCAGCCTGTAGCTGGCAGGTTCCGATCAGCTCCGCTGTGTAGGCCACTCCTCGACCGATACTAGGGTTGCGAGCCCTAGGCAGGAGCCTCGTGTGATCCCGCTGATCACCCTCCTCTCTAAACACCACAGTGGCTAGTCTCTTCCACCAGCCAGCCCCGGATAAGGCGATTCCTGATACTGTCACGTCACAGGCAGGCTAACACTCTCAACAGTATCCGTCCGGGGGTGACTCACAGCTTCTTCAGAGCAAACTCGTGGAGAGACCTTGGCTGCCTTGGGTAGACTGATCCATCGTCCAATACAGCAGTCCCAGGTCGACTCTGTAATCAGACACGTCATTAGTACTAGGGACGCTCTAGGGCACCTCACTTACAGGCTTAGACACAAACGTCCACCTATCCACTCCATAGATGGCGTTGCTGTCTAAGCGCCACCTCACCAGAGGTCAGCGGCGGCTATGTTACGAGCTGATTAAGACGGGAATTCAGCACCTGTGGCCGGTATATCCCATCCTCACTAGATGGCGTCGTCCATTTGGAGGGGTTTTCGGGAGCTGACTCACTGATGGCGTTGTCGTCACTGCTCCGTGCTACGACGCTGGACTCGGGTCCGTAACAATAATGAACCACAAACATCATGTGTTGAGAGTTTATATACACAACAAGGTTCCAAGATTAGCCTAGTACCCAACAGCCGAGTGTGGCTGGGGTTGTCCCAAATACATTTTTGCATAACGTAATTATTTCAATGTCTGTGAATGATTTTATATCTAGTTTATTGCAGTAAAATTTTTCAGTGGTGTGTAATTTATATAGTTAAGTGTGTGGAACATCGATGTGCTAAAAAATATGGTGCTCATATCTAGTGACACACATTATATTTTTAGATCATTCAAACAGTGTTTTTGCTGTTATTACACTATATACATATATTATATACATCTGTCTATATTTGTATAAGTTGTAATGAATTACCAAGTAATTCTGGTGTGTGTGGTGATCAAATCTTATCACAGTACAGTATAGAGCTGTACGCTATGACCAGCTGACTCGGGCAGCCGATCTCATCTGACAGAACAAAATACCCATACATACGCCATGCACATTACTATTATCACTTTGAACCCTGATATTATTATCAGATTCCTGTCACTGAATCATAAATTTAAATAATTTTCCACAAGATTATTTTCTAAGGAACATGGTCAATTTGCATGATGCGCTAATTCACAAAATTCGGCTGTTTGCTGTGAATAGCTGCCTTCTATTGTAAACATCATAATTAGCATGGTGTTCACTGATATCTGAACTTTGTATATAATTTTTTTAGTCATGATCATCTATGACACTATCAATATAAAATAATTCCAGTTACTTATTTTATTCATCATTATTAAATGGTGCTGTGGCCCCCGACTTGCGCAACTGTGCTATGAGCTGCAGCTGCATGTGCCTTGGTTCCTCTGATATTACTAAGGTTCTTACTGCCAGGCTCGATGAAGAATTTTTGTTTCAAGATGGCATCTGTTTACTGGAGTCCTCGGGAACAGGATGTGAGCCTTATGCACCTGTGTGGGCGTATTGAATCTTATGACATACAAACATAATATGTAGTGTGGTGCACCCCTCATTCCCCATGATATCACGATGAGCACAGTACAGTGGTTAAGGGGGCAAAACAATTTGAAGCTCTGGCAGGATGCCACAGGCGCATACCAAAAAAAAAAAAAAAAATTCTCCTAAACCTGTTAATTTGTGTTCTCTGATCATGGGAAAAAATAATACAAAAAAATCGTAAGTGGTATATATTGCCCGCTATAGGGCGGGGAAGTCTGGCAAAAAACAGGCGCTGACTCAGCGTGCGTCCCAGACGGTCTGTTGCTCCCAGCTGTCAGGCAGGAGTGGCCACAAAGATATAATTACCTAATTATTTCAATGTCTCTGATTGATTTTTTCGTAGTTTTTTGCTGTAATATTATTCAATAGTGTGTAGTGTGATATATTTATAAAATAAAATGAGTGAATCATTGCTGTACTCAAGAATATGGTGTGCATATTGTTGATTCAATTATTATGTTCATCAAACAGTGAACAATTTCTTTGTCAGTTATTGCACTATATACACAGGTTATATATAAGTATCTGCACGTTTTGTTCCCATAACGAACCACTAAGTTGGTATTATGAGTCAAAAAGCAACAAGGAGTGACCGCCATACACCAGCCAGCCACTCGCTGCCACTCACTCCCTCAACACCTCACTCGCCCACATTCTCCTCCCACCATACTGGTTTTGCTTTTATTCACTATATACAGACGTTATATATAAGTATCTACATTCGTGTTCACCATAACGAACCACTAAATTGGCATGCTGAGTGGCAGTGGCAGTGGCAGCCAGTGGCAGCCAGTGGCAGCCAGTGGCAGCCCGCCACTGGCTGCTACTTCCTCCCTCCCTCAACTCCCATATACGGCACGCATAGACGCAATAAAGCACCTAAATTATTGGGATCGTCTCAAAGCCCTCCAAATGTACTCACTAGAAAGAAGACGAGAGAGATATCAAATAATATACACCTGGAAGATACTGGAGGGCCAAGTACCAAATCTACACAGTAAAATAACAACGTACTGGAGTGAACGACATGGAAGAAAATGTAGAATAGAACCAATGAAGAGCAGAGGTGCCATAGGCACAATCAGAGAACACTGTATAAACATCAGAGGTCCGCTGTTGTTCAACGTCCTCCCAGCAAGCATAAGAAATATTGCCGGAACAACCGTGGACATTTTCAAGAGGAAACTAGATTTATTCCTCCAAGGAGTGCCGGACCAACCGGGCTGCGGTGGGTATGTGGGCTTGCGGGCCGCTCCAAGCAACAGCCTGGTGGACCAAACTCTCACAAGTCGAGCCTGGCCTCGGGCCGGGCTTGGGGAGTAGAAGAACTCCCAGAACCCCATCAACCAGGTATCAACCAGGTTAAGAGACGTCGCTACACAGTCAGCTGGCGACTGCTTCCCTCACACATTCATGGTCAGACGCACTAAAATTTCACCTCCAACAATACTGTTTGTGGTATTATTACCCTATATACAGACATTATATATAAGTATCTACGTGTTTTGTTCACCATAACTGTTCAACTAAGCCGGTATAATGCCCAAAGAGCATAGTGGCCACCCCTGCCAACATGACAAATCATGAAGATGTTGCCACACCCATCACCAAAATGGCTTCTCCCCCACACTCCTTTTGCTGTTATTACACTGTATATACACGTGTATATAAGTATCTACACGTGTATATAAGTATCTACACGTGTATATAAGTATCTACATTCGTGTTCACCATAACAAACCACTAAGTTGGTATGCTGAGTGGCAGTGGCAATGGCAGCCAGTGGCAGCCCGCCACTGGCTGCCACTCCCTCCCTCACCACCATTCTCTTCTCCCCATACTGTTTTTGCTTTTATATACAGTCGTTATATATAGGTATCTGCATGTTTTGTTTACCATAGTGAACAACTAAGCTGGTATAGTGAGTCCAGACAGTAAAAGGTGGTAACACAGAGTCAGCAGACAATGCTACCTCCCTCCCCACCAAGATTACTACTCCCATTACAGCGCTAATTATCACAACAATCCTCCTATTATCAGAATCCTGGTAATTTTTATCACAGTCAGGGGTCTTCTGTAATAATATCATCGCTAAATAATAGCATGAACATATATATTATGGCATTTTTAGGCGATGCTGTGGTCACAAGCTGAACAGCAGTGCTGTGAGCTCATGCTGCATGCATCAGGCTTGGTGGCTCACTCAATACTGAGGCCCCTCACACCCGGGAATTTGGCCCATGATTTAAAAAAAAAAATGGTGTCTGTTTACAAGAGCTCTGATGAAGGTGAGGTGAACCCTGTGTATCCGTGGGCCATTTAAATCTTGCGTAGTACTCCAATACATCATATGATGGGATGGGCAATTTATAGCAAGTCACTCAACCCATCATATGATGTGTAGTGCAACTTAAGGGTTAATCATGATGACCAGCTGTGTGTGTGTAGGATGTTACAAGGCCTTACTGCTAGCTCCTAAGGACATAACTGTATATTATTTTCACTTGGTTTGTTTTCATATTGTTAGTGTATAAGCAAGAACACTATATGAAAAAAGAAAGATGTGTAATATAGGCACTGAATGTCTAATGTGGATAGTATCTAATTATTATAACAACACATTTTATTTTGGCCAGGTTTGCGATTGGGTCCAAAAACTGCCGCATCTCTTTTATCAACAAATAATGATCTCCAGTATATCAAGTGTGTGGCTTGGTGCCCTGGGCTTGAAAGTGACCCAACAAACCAGCTTTTAGCAGTGGGTCAGGCAAATGGAAAAGTTGCACTTACAACTTTCAGCAAGGTTCCCGACTCTCTTGGAATAAAAGGGCGAGAATTCGGTAAGTGTTCATTCTATTCTCTGGACTCTGACCCATTCATTCACATGATAATGGTGGTCAGTTTCCTGAAAGCATTCCATCTAAACAGCTCAGTATGTTTTTCATACAACATCCCATTCACTCACATAATCTTTCTCTTCTTCCACCTTGTTTATGCCCATCTTTCCTATACTCCCTATTACATTGTCATCCTCAATTTAGTAATTGATTTTCTATAAACAAATCATCATCAGTACAATATCCTACTTTCCTGTCAGTCAAGTCTATACATTGTTCTCCACTGCATTCACATCATTATTCTTCATTTAGCCAATTTTTATTATCTTCTTGAGGTTATCTTGAGATGATTTTGGGGCTTAGCGTCCCCGAGGCCCGGTCCTCGACCAGGCCTCCTGTTTGTTACACACTCCCAGGAAGCAGCCCATAGGAGCTGTTTAACTCCCAGAAAACTTAGGTTTTCTGGAGATCAGCACTCATTCACTTTCCTGTCTGGCTCTTTCTAAGGGCTCAGGGAGCCCTTGTGGCTCCCTGAGCTACTTTACTAATATAGTGCCAGACTTCAAGGTGCCATCAGCCGTGGAGTTCTTATTGGCTTACCAGAGACCACGTGCCAGAACCTGCCCCCCTCAGAGAAGCATAGAGAGCAGTAGCTTCATGAAATTTTTTTGTGTAAATTTATTCATTTCAGCCACCACCAAGGGAAGGCACCCAGAAAGTTGGTGAAACAAAACAAACCACTGCTTGGTTAGAAAGCCAGATTACAACCAAAAGAACTCCCCCTTAATGTAAACAAATGATTTAAAATTCATAAAGCTAGCAAGAGCTGGTTTGCTCCACCTCCCTTCCCTCATCTGGGGGAAGGAGGGAGGCTGACCTGGTCAGCTGGCTGCTCCATCATCAGTTCTTATACTGGTGTATTTGTGCCTAGTTGCCTGCTCAGTTCACTCTGGCTCCAATCTCCTGTCATCAGCCAAGTGTCATTTTGCATTTTTGGCTTTTCCTGCGCACGTTTGTGCAGCGTGAGCCAGCAGTTGAGCTTAGTGTTCCCGCTGAGGTTTCTGGGTCTTTCCAGCTGGCCCCCTTTTCTGAGGCTTCTCCCTTGGATTTCACCTTTCTTGCTCATGCGGTGGGCATGGACGATAGCTTGGCTCTAGGCCCCTCTCCTATAGCTCCCGGGTCTTGGGAAGGGAGGGGGAGTTGGAGTATGGCCCTTGGGTCCCATTCAACCCTTTGTGGGCTCTGATGCCTTCTGTGGAGGGCCTTTTGTTGCAAGGGAGTGGGGTTTTTTCTTAACCCCCCCTCACTGTATGAGTTAAATTTGGGTGCAGCTCCTCCCCCACGGTTTATTTCTGGGTACCTTTGGGTTTTCGATTTCATCCTTCTTGAGGTTTCCTATTTCTAGAGTTTTCCCAGCGGAGGCTAGGGAGGGCCTTTGTGCGTACCTCCTTTGCAACCCGGCTTATACCTCGGTGATGGACCCGGCCTCTTTTCAACTCGGTTCTTCTTCCTCTTATTGGATGCATTATGAGGTTCAGGAGTTGTCCTGGTTGGCAAACTGTCCTTTGTTTACCCTTGGGGCATGGCTCGGTTTCTGTTGTTCCCGTATGATTGAGTGGTGGGAGGCATATCCTGTATTTCAGGATTTCCTGGGGGCTCTTTGGAGCATCTCAATGCCTGCCTCTTTGCTCCCACTCTCTCATGTAATGTTGATCATGTGCAGCTGCAAGCTAGAGTTCCCCAGTTGTCGGCTTCCTTGGACCAGATGACCTCCATGCCCACTCGCACTTGCGATCCACCGTGCCCTTCTTTAGTCTTTAGGAGCTTCATTGTGATGACTCATGGAGGACGTTGCAGTGCTTGGCGCTGTTCCTGTTGTGGGGGTCCTGGGCTCTGCTGCTGATGTAGAAGCAGCCCTTCTCAAGCTGTATGCTCCAATCATCTGGGGAGGCGGATGATCCACATTTTTTGCCTCTTGTCTTGTGTGTTGGCAGGCTGTGCTTGCCTGGTCCTTGAACTCCATGCGAGCTCTGTCTCTCATCTCTGCTTCTTCCTTTTCCTTGCTCTTGTTTCCAGAGGACATGGTTTTCCAGTGCTGTCTTCTGTGGCCACTGCTTGTCGGCCTATTTCAGACTTGTGTGCTCGTGGGGGTCATTCTCGACTCCTACTGTGGCTTGGTTGGGCTAGGGCATTGCCTGTTGTGGGTTGCGGTAGGCCTTCCTTTGATGCCGAGTCGCATGCACTTCCCACATTCACTTCTTTGCTCTGACCCTGTTTGGCAAGTCCCACTCCCCTGGGGGGATGCTCGGGCCTTTCAGGGCAAGTCTCCGCCTCTTGCCTTTGTCGGATCATCTCAGATTGTGTTGTTACGGGCATGGTCAAAATGACTGCATCTCTTCGATGGGTTTCCCCATCTGTTTACGATCCCGAAATGGGATTCTCCAGAAGTTCGGTTCATCCTCAACCTGGCCGGGTTGAACTGGTTCATTCCTTGCCCCTCCTTTCGAATGACCACATTGTCCTAGGTAAATCTTACTCTCGAACTGGAGGCATGAATGATCCCCCTGGACCTCCCAGATGCATACTGGTATGTCAATATCAATCCAAGGTTCAGCGATTGGTTAGGGTTTGTCAAGGGTTTTCTGCTTTTGGGTTCTCTCGTTCGGGCCGAATCTGGCTCCTAGCATTTTCACGCGTTTGGTTTGAGTCGTGTTGGCTCGTCTTTGTTTGCTGGGTGTTCGGGTGTTGGCCTACCTCAATGAATGCTGGTGTGGGCTCCCAGGCAGTCTGCATGTCTGCTGACCAGGGATCTGTCCCTTTCCCAGCTCGCCAGGAAACCCAACCTTAACATTGTTAATATGAACACTTCAAGCCTTCAAGCAATAGCTGCTGCCTCATCTTGCTTTGAGCTCCCTCTGGTCATTCTCTGTGAAGCGGACATTGTGCAGAATGTGCGCTCTCTTGAGCTCCTGAGTACCATCACCCTCAACAGCTAAATGTGATAACTCCAGATGCATCCTGGTAGAGACGACCTCCCCATTCAGCGACAGCTAAGAAGCAGCTTGCGTATAAGTGTGTGGTGACTGTTGAGTAAGTATGCTAATTATTTTGCATATGCATTATTCCTCACATTTTTGTGTTGCTAAATGTGACCTAGGTGAGCCAGTGCAGTATGCAAGGTTGAATTTGGAGCTCAAAGTGATGGACGGGAAATTTTTTGCAAGCACATAAAAACTGACACGTGTTATAAATACATACACCTTGCAGGGGTTCTTACTGGAAATGGCCACACCAGATCTTAAACAAGAAATACAACCTCGGCTCACCTGGGTCACATTTAGCAACACGAAAATGTGTTGCAAACACATTTTGCAACACATTGGACTCTGGTTCCATTTGCACTCCCACTTTCCCCTCCCAGGTGGGCATGGTTCGCTCTGCTCCTTGCCCCCCTGCTTCCGGCTCCAAAACGTCTGAGGGTTGCAGAGTAAGGGCAAGGTTTAGATTTGGATGAGGCTTGGGGGTTGCTTCAGGGGCTACCCCTTCCGATTCGGGCATGGAGGTGATTGAGCCCAATCTTCCCGCCAAGGCTTCCGGTTCATCCCAGCCGCTTTCTTTCTTGGAAGCCTTTTTTCCCTGGACTCTGCATTTTCTTCAGGGGTGGTGGGCATGGAAGAGGGTTCTGCCCCAGGGCCACTGTTGGGGGGTTTCCCAGGGCCACTGTTGGGGGGTTTCCCAGGGCCACTGTTGGGGGTTCCCCAGGGCCACTGTTGGGGGGGTTCCCCAGGGCCACTGTTGGGGGGGTTCCCCAGGGCCACTGTTGGGGGTTCCCGGGGCCACTGTTGGGGGTTCCCGGGGCCACTGTTTGGGGTTCCAGTGGCCACTGTTGGGAGTTTCCAGGGCCACTGTTGGGGGTTCCCGAGGCCACTGTTGGCTGTTGGGGGTCCTTTTGACCCTGCTTGTGTGGCTCCCCCCATCCCCAGGGTTTATTTCTTGGTACCTTTGGATTCCCTAGATTCGTCTTTCCAGAGGTGTCCTCGGATTTCCGCTGGGGAGGTTAGGGAGGCCCTTGGTGCGTACCTCCTGCGAGACACAGTTTTTGCTTTGGTGATGAATCTGGCCTCTTTTTGAGTTCGGCTCTACTTACCCATATTGGATGATTTATGAGGCTCCAGAGTCTTCCTGGCTGGCAGACTGCCCTTTTTTCTTGCTGGGGGCTTGGTGCAGTTTTTGTCGGACCCGCACGCTAGAATGGCGGGAGGTTTCTTCTGTGTTGTAAGTGTTCTTAGGGGCTTCTCAAGTTTCTTAACGAGTGCTTCTTCGCTCCTGCGCTTCCTCGTGATGTTGGTCTGGTTCATCTGCACTTTTTCAGTTGTCTGGAGCTGTCTTCGGATTGGCTTTCATAGAATGTGGGGGCATTGAATAAGGGGGTCTTCGGCTGCGATTATGGTTTCGGGGATACAGTCCAGCGATGATTTTTTGTTTTGAAAAAAAAAATCATCGCTGGACTGTGGGTTTAACAGTTAATTTAAAAATCATGTGTGGACTGTTGGGTTTCCTGATAATTTTTCCATTCCCGTTTAGAGCGTCGGGTTTCCTTATAAATTTTGAAATTCCCGTTTAGCGCTTCAAGTTTTCTGATAATTTTTCCATTCTCGTTTAGAGCATCAGTTTTCCAGATAATTTTTTCAGAGTTAAAGACCAAAATTTTTCAAAGACCATTTTCAAATAAAGCGATCATAAAAGTTTGTTAAGAGTTCTTATGAGAAAAATAATTTCGGAGATCTTAGAAGTTTGTTAAGAGTTCTTATGGGGAAAATTCAAAATTTTTCAGAGTTCAGTTTTAGGAAAATATTTCAGAGTGCATATTATCATAGAAGTTTATTTACAAGTTTATGACTGAAATTTGTAAAAAGACCATTTTCAGAAAATATTGTCTTAAATGTTTTGTTAAGGAAAACAGACATCTTAGCCATGACTTTTAGTTTTTATATCCATTTACAGCTATTTCACCTGTAAAAGACCGAAAATTATTCAGACACCATTTTCAGACTGATTTTCTTCAGAGTTCATTTAAGACCAAAAATATGACAGAGCCCATTTGAAGACCGAAATTTACCAAAATTTGACAGAGATTATTTTAGACCCAAATATGACAGATCATTTTAGACCAAATAATCTCAAAGACCATATAAGACCAAAATGAGACATTATTTTAGACCCAAATATTGTCAGAGTCCAGTAAAAGATCTAAATTATTCAGAGTCCAGTAGAAATCCGAAAATAGTCAGAGTTCATTTAAGACCGAAAATTAGTCAGAGACCAGTTTAAGCCAAAAATTTAACAGAGACCACTTTAAGAGCAAAAATTAACAGAATCCTCTTTAGGACCAAAATTCGTCAGAGTCCAACCATTATGATGGGATCCCTGGATTTGAAAGTTTTTGTAATCCATCCTACATTTTTCTGGCTGCTGCAATATTTGCTTAGTTATTTATTTATTTATGCATATACAAGAAGGTGCATTGGGAATGTGAGGATATATAATATGGTAATTACAGTCTTGTAAAGCCACTAGTACGCGCAGCGTTTCGGGCAGAAAGTTATGCTTCCTAAACGTCAAGTCGTTGGACATCATTATTCCAAATCCTTGACATAATGTGTTTTCCTACTATGGGCAGATTTGATTGTGTTTTGTACCCTGTATTATGTTTCAGATCCTCATTTTTGCCATACCTGAGTACTGTACCTGGAATTTATCACTGTTAAACATCATGTTATTTTCTGCTGCCCAATCGAAAACTTTGTTGATATCTGCTTGTAGTTTGTCAACGTCTGGTGTGATATCAACTCCCCAGATCTTTCTCTTTTCCCGATTCCTGAAGAATTTCATCTCCCAGAGTTGGACTAATTATGTCAACAGGTTTCAGGTATTTCCTACATTTGTAGGCCTATATAAGGGAGCCGGTCGGCCGAGCAGACAGCACACTGGACTTGTGATCCTGTGGTCCCGGGTTCGATCCCGGGCGCCGGTGAGAAACAATGGGCAGGGTTTCTTTCACCCTATGCCCCTGTTACCTAGCAGTAAAATAGGTACCTGGGTGTTAGTCAGCTGTCACGGGCTGCTTCCTGGGGGTGGTGGCCTGGTCGAGGACCAGGCCGCGGAGACACTAAAGCCCCGAAATCATCTCAAGATAACCTCAAGATAACCTCACTGTTAAGTGTTTGTCCTTGCATGCTTTCAATATGGACAACCAGGTTAGTTTGCTTTATGATAATCTTCAGGCCTGCCATCTTCCTGCCAGGAAGACTTATTTGTTCATCTCCAGTCTAATACAAATATCTTGGACAAAAATTTTACCATTTCCTTCAGGTGGAGTCCTATTTTGTTGTAGTCAGTTTTAAAAATATACACCCCCATCCCAGCCTGGGGTCAGGCTTGTTTTTTGCTAACTTGCTCCATCAGGCTACTTCTAAAAGTGATGACTGATCCAGCTGCAGGTGCATCCTGAGGAGTATGGTCTTCAAAAGTTTGCCATTCTCGATATTATTTTTGCCGAGATTCTGTTGCAACAATCAGAATAGAGGCTTCTGCAGTCAAATTCGTAATTTGACACCTAATACTTCCCCAAGAATTCTCAGCTGTTCAATCAGAATTTCGGCTCTATTACCTGTAGTCAGAGTAGCCTGTGATGGCTCTTTGAGGTTTCCATTAACCTGCCCAGCATCTTTAGAAACTCTAATCTGCCACTCAGATCATTTTTTCCCCATTCTTGTTATTTGTAGTTTTCTTGGTTGCTTCCACATACAGCTTGCCTTAGAAAGTATCCAAAGCACAGAAATCATACTTTGAGCAAATAACAAAAGTTACTTTTTGGATAAGACACCTAAATACTTCCATTATTTTCCTTATGTATCCCCAATTATCCTATTGATAGAGTTTTTTTATTTGTTAGTCGGAATAAGATATAGCTTCAGGCTGAGAGCTTGGTGATGGCTAGAGTACTGCCATCTGGTGATGTTTGGGGAACACTGGTAGGTGGGAAACTAGTTGCTTGATTTTAATGCTACATGGCAGTCACTGATGTCAAATTGTTTGTGGAGAGATTTGAATTTTTATTATGAATAAACATTTTTTAATCTCTCTGGGCTAGATTGAGTTTTTCTCCAGTGCCGGCATAACTCCAGAAAATAAGCTGGCCAGGCAGAGATGATTGAAAAGATTCCTGATGTACTCGACTGTCTTGAAAACAGTCAAAATATTCAGGACATTGTGATCATTGAAGGGAGTATTAGTATGTTATGCTCAAAAACTGTTTTTCCTTATTCACTCAAAGCATGAAGATGAGGGGATTAATTATTATTTCAAGCATATATATTCCAAAGATTTTGCTTAACCAATTTGCATTCATTTGATTCTTTGGAATGTGTGTTGCTGAGGATTTTATAAGATGTTCTCGTTCTCTTTAGTAATTATTTGTTTCATACTGTAAGCTTGATAAAAGTTATCTATTTTCCCTAATAGTTGTAAATTCTCATGAGTAATTTTTTCTCCTCACAGTTCCCAAGCATTCTCGCCCTGTCAACTCTCTGGCATGGAGTGGACAAGAGCCACAGCTGCTCTCTGCTGGCCTAGATAAAGTTCGCACTGATCATTCAGTTATAGTTTGTGATGTCACTCGCATAAATCAGCCACCTGCGTATGCATTTGATCAAAGAAACTCTAGTACTGGGTTAGTATAATATTACTGTACTAAAATGCATGCTAAAGTTTTTTGTTACAAAATGTATCTAAAATGTTGGTACTCTACTGTGTGTGTAGCCTTGAGAACAAATTGTAAGGCTGTATAGACAACATTTATTCATATACAAGAAGAACTGGGGTTGTCAGTGCAGTTTTTTTTTTTTTGGATAAGTTGCGGCATTCTGGCAAAACAACAACTCTCGTTAAGTTTTATTGCTTAACAGTTCTTTTCCAGAGTGCGTAGTTATTCTGCACATGGGAATAACATTCAGCTTAACATAAGACCTCTTGGGTAGGTGGAAGACTGTTTTTCTATTTTCAGTTTATTTGAATCAAGATGAGGATAAGAAAGCAGATTTAATAGATGGTAAAAGTAGATGACCTCTACTTTGGTCATCATATTCTGCTCACTGGAAAAATAGCATGGAAATTTGACACAAAAGTCAAGCCTGTCTTGTTAATGGTACAACTTCAGTCACTGCTGCTGCTGCTATCAGTAAATACAATACTACAACTGCTACTCTTGTTATTTCTGCCAAAACATGGTGCAGTAGCTAGCATCATGTCTTCTGAATATTAAAATAGGAGTTTTGTTTTCTTTGATAGTCTACAGTTCCTATTAAGTGGTTTCTTGAAGGCTTGTATTGAGTTTGAATCTACACCAGAGGCCAATTTGTTCCAGTGTTCTACAACTTTGTAAGCAAGGAAGCCCTGTCACATGGCTTCAAAGACATGCAACTAAATGGCTCCCAGAACTGAAGGACAAGAGCTACAAGGAGAGGTTATCTTGAGATCTTGAGATGATTTCGGGGCTTTTTGAGTGTCCCCGCGGCCCGGTCCTCGACCAGGCCTCCACCCCCAGGAAGCAGCCCGTGACAGCTGACTAACACCCAGGTACCTATTTTACTGCTAGGTAACAGGGGCATAGGGTGAAAGAAACTCTGCCCATTGTTTCTCGCCGGCGCCTGGGATCGAACCCAGGACCACAAGATCACAAGTCCAGCGTGCTGTCCTCTCGGCCGACCGGCTCCCATTATTAATTAAAAATGTCATTAAAAATGCCAAAACTAGAAAATAAAAGAAAAGAGGCGATATGATCACTATCTACAAAATAGTAACGGGAATAAAAAAAAAAGGGAAGAATTCCTGAGACCTGGAACTTCAAGAACAAGAGGTCATAGATTTAAACTAAGTAAACAAAGCTGCCGAAGAAATATAAGAAAATTCACTTTCGCAAAAAGAGTGGTAGATGGTTGGAACAAGTTAGGTGAGAAGGTGGTGGAGGCCAAAACCATTGGTAATTTCAAAGCATTATATGACAGAGTGCTGGGAAGACGGGACACCATGAGTGTAGCTTTCATCCTATAACTACACTTAGGTAATTACACTTGGGTAATTACATGCTCGTAATGCATCTACTACTATTGAGTTTCATGTCATTACAGATTTTCTGAGTATTGAATCTCTTTTCATATAAATTAATTCCTCGTATTTAAGTGTACTGTATAGATTTTTTCAGTGTCTTTAAAGCTTCTCTATCATTTCCTACTTAGAAAAAATTCTTCATCAATAATACAAACAGCACACACACACATTACACGACACGTCTCAGCTTGGAGACATGACAGGAAAACTAGGACTGCAGAGGAGTGACTGTGCTGGTGAAAGAACACCTGAAGGTAAGAGATATAATAATAAAAAACCCTTGAGAATTTGAAGTATTGGTATTGCAGGTCTGGAATCAGGATGACAAACTGATAATCATAAATGTCTACAGCCCACCAGCAAGCAACACATGGATAAAAGAGGAACTAGATGACAAACGAGAGGGATGCATCTCTGGACCTCCGGGATGTGTATTGGCACGTCCTTATTCAACCGGGGTTCAGGGACTAGTTAGGTTTTGTGGTGGGGCGGCGAGCTTACAGCTTTCGTTGCCTTCTCTTCAGGCTGAATCTGGCACCTTGCATTTTCACGTGTCTTACCTGGGTCATGGTGGCCATCCCATCTACATCTGCTAGGTGTTCGGGTTTTGGCCTACCTCAACAACTGGTTGGTGTGGGCTCCTAGCCAGTCTGCATGTCTGCTCGCCAAAGGTTTGGTTCTTTTCCTGCTCGCTGGGTTCGAGTTCCTGGTGAACTGGAGGAAGTCCCATTTGGTTACATCCCAGGTTCAGACCTGGCTGGGCCTTGTGTGGGACTCTCGGAAGGCATCCATGTCTCTCCCTCCTGCTGCATTGGATCACTCGGGTCCTGGGGTCACTCGGTGGTTGCTTGAGTGGGAATTTGACCTTTGCCTTACAGGGTTTACCCCACTGAGTCGGGTTTGGCTTCGGGGTCTGTTCTGGATCGTTTAGCGCCATCTCTCGTCTCTCGGCTGGGCGCTTGTGACCAGTGCTAACCAAGCCAGCCAAGGGCGCTGCGCACAGTCCTTCCGTTGGCCCACAGCACGGTGCGGTAATTTGTAGCAGTGTGGCTTTCACTGTGGCGGATTTGGTTAGCTCAAGGCTCTACAATTCGGCTCCATTCAGACTATGCCTCGGTGGTTCATTGCCTGAACCTCGGGGGATCTCTTTGGTCCTTGCCTCTTTGGTGCTGGTCGCTTCGGGTGATTCACCTGCTAAGTTTGCCGGGTTTGGCTCTCCTGCCCGTTCACGTTTGGGGGGTTGTGCAACTTTCGTTAGGATGTTGGACACCCCCTTTCCGTGGACACTCTTGTCCATGGAATGACTGGTCAATGCTAACTCCTTCAGTTGGCTTTGCCAGACGTTCAGGCTACCGGAGGTGGACCTCTTTGCGTCGGAATGGTCGTGGCATCTCCTAGTGTATGTGTCGCCCTTCCCTGACTGCGAAGTTGTCACAGTCAACGCTTTTTGGCAGGACTGGTTGAGGTGGGGGGTACCTGTACCTCTTCCCCCCAGTAAACTATTGCTTTGGGTTCTGGCTCAGCTGGAGTCCTATTGGGAAAGGGTTCTCCTTTTAGCCCCATGGTGGCCGGCCAAGCCTTGGTTTCAGTTGCTGCTTGCTCAGTGTCCGAACCCAGGGTGTTTCCGCAGCTCTTCCTCTTTCAGCTGATTGGCCCAGTGAGGTACCATGCTAGTTCAATCTACTCTTCCGCTCTTCGTGTCTGGTATTTTTAACGCATGTGTATCACCACTTGTGTGGTGATCAGGTGGGTTCTCTCATGGTGTCCCACCTGTGATCATCTTCTCAGTGACAGTGTGAAGTCTCTTGGTGTTCCTTTTGCCACTTCCTTCTTTTCGTAGGCTGCCTTCTGTTTATGTTCATGTTGTCCTGTCTTTCCTTTCTTGGCTGTTTCAGGACTGACATCTTATGCCGAATGCTGTTGCCTCTTATCGTGCGATGCTGGTGGAAACGCTGCAGCTTGTGCTCGGAGTGGATGTAACTTCGGCTCCGTTCCGTAAGCTTTCTCATGCATTTCTGGCGGAGCCCCGTCGGCTCCCCGGAGCTCTCCAGGTTGATATTGCTAATATTAGACTTTGGCATCTGTCAGTGTGAATGGAGTTCTTTAGGCCTAGATATGGCCACTTGCTAATGCCACTGGATATGGCATTAGCAATAGTACTGTTTATGATCTTCTTGAGGCTAAATCTATCATTTTTTACTATTTCTCTAAAAGTGAAAGTGATAAGGCAATACAAAATAGAAATGTAGTAAGTAAAACAAGTGTGGATTGTTGATAGTGCAGTGTGGCAATGGTACAAACAGAAGCATGAGGATGATGATGAGACAGATTTTGAAGGATTTGCTCCCAAGAAAGTTAACAAGAAGAAAAGATTAAGAGAGGAACTCCTAGCCTATGTCGAGGAGATTAAGTCCCCAGAACTGAGAGCAGAACTGGTGACTGAAACAATAGAAAATGACATATAAGTAGATAGATTATGATGAAGAAGCCCCAACCTGTCAAAACATGACAGACAATGAAATTATAGATTTATTTACAGCAAAAAAGCCAGTAGAGTGCAATGGAGATGGCAAGGAAGGGGACGAGGAAGAAGATGAAAAAGCTTTAAAGGAAAAATGTAATATGGCAAAGGTTCAGCAATATGTTGAAGGCATTCTGACATTTATGGAAATAAGTAACTGTGAGTTTAAAACTAAGGACATAATGATCCTGTACAATATGTATATGAAGTTTTTTTAAAAAAAGAGTAAAGGGAATTAAACAAATATCAGTTAGTCTTTTGCAAAGGCCTCCAAGAAAGTTCGCATTTCCCCCACCTGCACCCGACTCATCACATGTTGAACCAAATGTGCTAACATCTGAGGATTGCTGTCGAATTTATGCTATGAACGTGTCAATTTTTCCCCTACATTTAAACTCCACTTATATGAATACAACAGGTTAACAGATTGGTCTCAGCCCTGAGGGGGCTCGCAAAGCACACGGCTGTATTCTGTTTCCATCAGTTGGTATTAGCCATTAGGTTACTCTCTGCAAAAATCCTTCAAACCATAGTTTTGCTCATATTTATTTGCTCTAGCTATCCTAAAAGGTAAGTAGCTTCCTTGTTGCTACCTCAGTGAACAAGCCAGTAGTAGGAAGCAATTTGAAAGGTTCTGATTATTGTAGAAAAGATGTACATTGGGTTAGTTATCATATCTCTTTGTATACAGTTTGTCCTGGTTGATTTTTCAATCCCTTTTTATGTAACATAAACTTCTTTAATTGTTTTTGCATATTTCAGAGATGTCATAAAACCTGTGGTTGAATTTGGTTTGGCTGAGACGGCGCACAGTGTTGCATTCTCCCTTCATGCCAGCCGTACGCTCATAACAGGGATGAACAACAAACATATCAAACTTTTTGATTTAAGAGGTAACCGAAAGTTTTAAAGTTATTGTTGAATTGAATGTTATATTTTATAAGGTACTTGCAGCTAGATGACAGGTTAATATATGGGAAAACATAATATGGGTATTTGCAGTTAGATGACAGGTTAATATGGGAAAACATAACTAAACTGATGAAAAACATTCCCGAATCAAAGAGATTATCATTCATAGAAAAGCTACCAGTGATATATGCGGACTGTGAAAAGACAACATTGGATAACGACCAAAACTCGGGAACAGGAAGTTTAGAGAACCGCAGCAGTAGTGTGGAGGAAGAGGGATATTGTGGTACAAAACAACAGCAATATTGCAGAGCCAGGTGTAATATAAACAATGAGAGCAACAGTGAGAAAGAGTGCATAAATGAAGGAATTGGGACGAAAGACGGAGATGGCTCCAATAAAGAGGTAGACAAGACAGGCACAGGTACAAATACCCTGAAAAAAATAAAAACTGAAAATATTTGCAAATTCTATGCATAAGGAATATGTAAATATGGGAAATTAGGAGCAAAATGCACTTTTCTGCATCCTCGAAAATGCAGGAACATGTTGGCGAGGAGTACATGCCGTTTTGGAACGGAGTGCAGATACTTCCACCTTAAATTATGTAAATTTTCAATTAGGGAAAAAAAGTTACAATCTTCAGTGTCCGGAATTCCACGTGAGAGGTACACAGCATTATAGATGGGAAGATCAATATGACACTACTGGAAATTTTTTAGAGGAAGGCAGAAACAGAGTAGAACATATAAGAGAGAGAGGAACAGTCAGATGGAACCACTGCAGGATTACAGAAGGGAAGGGAGATACCCACAAGACTGGAATACAAATTATCAACAAGTACACAGGTACTACACCACACAATACCCGTACTACTACCAAAACTGGACGAACCACTACCAAAACAACACACCCTGGACCTGGGTGGAGAGGGGGGAGAATTACCAAAGCCCACCAGAAGTGACACACAATATGGGAAATCATTCATATTTGCAAACGTACAAGGCCTGAAACCAAAATCAAGAAATAAAGTTAAGTTCATAAATGGCCTCCTAATAGAATCAAACTCAATATTTGGTGCATTTACAGAAACCCACACAAAAGACCACATGGATAGTGAAATTTGCATCCCAAATTATATTCTATATAGATGTGACAGAGTAATTAGGTCAAGTGGAGAAGTAGGTCTGTATATTAAAGAGGAGCTGGCATGCACAAAGTTCCTGAACTCATCCAATGAGGTGGTAGAGGTACTTAGAATCAAGGTAGAAAATATGAATCTACTTATTATTTTAATATACAAACTGAAAGATGCAACAGTTGAGGAATTCACTGAACAGATCCACAAAATAGAGAATATCCTTGATAACTTAGCAAACCCAGTACCAGATATTATCTTCCATGGAGACTTCAATCTACCCAGTTTAAAATGGAGAATAGTAAACAATAACATTATAGTAGGAAATCAACCTGGAAATAACCAACCACAGGTCAGAAAACTACTGAGATTCTTGATAAATTCTCGCTCAGTCAGCAGATTACAGAACCAGCTAGGAATGAAAGCATGCTGGACCTGATATTGACGAACAATGATGAGCTAATCAGAGACATTACTGTCGCAGACACTACGTACTCGAACCACAAGCTCAATGAAGAGCAAACTAACATTAATAATGGTAGTAGGCCCAAGAGAAACAACAAGCGAGAAGGATTATTCAATCAATTCAATTTTAATAATAATAGGATAGACTGGGAGAAAATAAACAGGGAACTTACAAACAAACAATGGGAAAATGTTGTAAGAAAAAAAATCCTACACAAGGAATAGAAAAACTGACTTCTGAAGCTAAATTTATCTAATCTATATTCTATGTTGCTTTAACTGCTATTGTAATATTATTTTCTGTCTTCAGTTTACATGATTATGATACTGATTTTAGTATCATAAACATTGTTACCTCAAAGAATGAGTCAGGATGATGTTTTAAGCTTGTTGCCTTTTCTTTCAGAAGGTAAATTATGTGCAACAGCAAACACCAAAGCTGTGTATGGAATTTGTACCGATATCCATAATGAACATCGCTTGGCTTCATTTGTTGAGAATCAGGCAAGTTACTTCTTTGTCTATCACCAACACCTAATCCTAATGCCTCAATAATATGTCAAGTTCCACAACATTATACAAAGTTCACCAAGTAGAAAGGAGGAGTGGAAAGTGATTTAGACTGGAGACTCATCTTCCTGAATTCCTCCCCATTAAGGGCAAAATTGTCTTTGGATTTTGGACATGCTGTTGCCAAAGTTGCAGAAAACATAGGAAAATTTAGGTGGATGTGTGGAGGAATAAATGAAAAACAAACAAATTTAGGAGTGTTAACAAATTTTAATGAAAGAACATATGAACATAGGGTGTGCTGGTTTCTGCAAGACATGGTTAAAAAACAAAAAACAAAAGTTTAGAATGAAATGTAAATTGAAGTAGGGATTATATAAACAGGATTGAAAGAAAAATATATGAATAAGAAATAAGTGTGCCTGTTAATGAATGGATTGTTGTTTTAGGCAATAAAAAACTCCTTATATTGGACTTCAAAATACTTGTGTATCTTGAATTCAATTCTGAAAGGGTAAAGATAGGTGTTGTGATTGCAAATACTTCATGTGATGGCAGAAGTTAGAATGGAAGAGAGATTTTCTGAGCTATCACATTTGGTTGTTCCCTAAAGTAAGACTCTGCTTTGTCCTTGAGCAAGCCCCTGAGCATTCAGGCAGGTTTGCGAGTGGTAATTTTTCAGTTAAACATGCACACCCATAGTTGCAGAATGCTGTGCTCTCTTTGTGCATTATAATTAGGTAGTTATTCTTATTTCAGTTTGGAGTACCATTGTATCATAAACATTGTCCCTGGATAGCAAACCATAATTTCAGCTCAGTTAGTATGTGGTCAAGCTTTGGGATTTTGGTTGTCTGACAGTGTGTTGGCTGCTCATTCCTTTGTGAATTCTCCTGGTCTACATCAAGGTTGTGTGGTTTTGGGGTAGTTATCTCATCATCGTTTTACCTTTTCCCCGGCTTTACTTTCTGCTGCTCTTGTAATTACCCAAGTGTAGTTACAGGATGAGAATTATGCTCATGGTGTCTCAATACTCTGTCATATAATACTGAAACTACTGCCATTTTTGGCCTCCACCACTTTCTCACTTAACTTGTTCCAACCATCTACCATTTTGTTTGCAATAGAAAACTATCTAATATTTTTTGGCACTTTTATTTCCTTAACTTGAATCAATGACCTCTTGTTCTTGTGGTTGCCAGTTTCAGGAATTCCTCTGTTAATTTGGTAGAGTCCTGCAATTATTTTGTAAGTGGTGATCATATCACCTCTTTTTCTTCTATAAAAAGAAAACCCTTCCAGGTGCTATGCACCTGGAAGGGTTGGCCAGTCACATAGTTGACACCCCGGTGCAACATGATTCAGACCCAAAACTTTTTTCCACAGACACCTCCCTATACAGTTGTAGCTGTGGGAACGAACTGTACTCTTCATATCATTGACAACTATAAAGGAGTTGAAATTTATGTAGTGAATATAGAGCTGCTGTTATAGAGATGAAGATATAGCATGCATTGTAGACTAATTATATAATTGAAATTTATTTTTTGTGGTGTTTATGTATCAAAGATTATAGTTATTTCTTGGATTTTTTAAAATTTTACCCTTATAACACTTAAGAGTAAAATTACCCAAATATTAACAGCTATCAACTACAATTCTTTCAAAATTTCAGGTTTCTATTTGGGATTTACGTAGCATAGAGCGGCCAGTGCTGTATCTTGATGCAACCAAGCCCATTACCAAATTGGCATGGTGTCCTTCAAGGTAAATCTAAATTACTGTTTTTACCCTTAAACTGCGTAACACACCAATAGCTGTGGTGAGTAACTATCATGGAATTGCACACCACAGCTAATGATGTGTTGGAGTACCATGCAAGATTTAAAAGTCCCGCAGCTACACAGGGTTCACATCAGCTTCTTCAGGGCTCTTGTAAACAGATGCCATGTTTTTGTTTTTTAATCATGGGCAACATTCCTGGGTGTGAGAGCCTCAATACTGACTGAGCAATCAAGACTGGTGCACGTAGCATGAGCTAACAGCATCGCTGTTCAGCTTCTGACTTCAGCATCGCCTAAAAAGGTAAAATATATATGTAACTGGCATTATTTAGCAATGATAATATTACATAAGACCCCTGACTGTGATAAAAATGACCAGGATTCTGATAATAGCAGGATTGTTGTGATATTTAGTGCTGTGCTGTATGGCGGGAGGAGTAATGCTGAGGGAGGGCGATAGCATTGTCTGCTGACTTGTGTGGCCACCTGTTATTGTCTGCATTCACCATACCAGCTCAGTGGTTCTCTATGGTGAACACAAATGTAGATACTTATATTTAACGTCTGTATTAGTGTAATAACAGCAAAAGGAATATGTTGGGAGGAGCCATTTGGGTGACAGAGGTGGCATCATCTGAATGACTTGTCATGCTGTGTAGAGGGTGGCCACTATGCTCTTTGGACACTATTCCAGCTTATTTGTACAGTTATGGTGAATAAAATGTGTAGATACTAATATATAATGTGTGTATATAGTGTAATAACACCACAAACAGTATTGTTGGGGAAGAAATGTTAGTGCGTCTGGCCTTGAACCAGTGAGGAAGGCAGTCGTCAGCTGACTGTGTGTGTCGTGATCTCTCTCACTGCCTGAACTCGCCATGCCAGCTTAGTTGTACAGTTATGGTGAACAAAACTTGTAGATACTTATATATAATGTCTGTATGTAGTGAATAAAAGTAAAAACAGTATGGTGGTAGGAGGAATGTTGGCGAGTGAAGTGTCGAGGGAGGGAGTGGCAGCGAGTAGCTGGCTGGTGTGGCGGCCACTCCTCGTTGCTTTTTGACTCGCCATACCAGCTTAGTGGTTCATTATGGTGAACAAAACATGCAGATACTTATATATAACCTGTGTGTATATAGTGTAATAACAGCAAACTATTTGTTTATTGTTTTATGAACATAATTATTGAAACACTAATATGCACACCCTAATTTTGAATAAGGCGATGGTTCACACATTTTATTATATAAATATATCACATTACACAATATTGAATAATATTACTGCAAAAAAATAAGAAAAAATTAGAGACATAGGTAATAATAGAGAATTAGGTAATAATATCATTGTGGCAACTCCCGCATGACAGCTTGGGTGGAGCAGACCTCCTCCGACTCTTACTGTTTCAATGCCTATTTTTTGCCAGACTTTCCCGCCGTATTGCAGCCAAAATATGCCACCTACAATTTTTTTATTATTTTTCCTGTGATCAAGGAACACAAATGAAGACTTTTATGAGACAAAATATTTTTTCTGGGAGGAAGCCCCATTGGCTCCCCGGAGCTATCCAGGCTGTTATGGATATACTGTGTTAGCTTTCTGGCATCAGTCAATGTGCATGAAGTTTTTGCTTACCGGGGAGCATGAGCCAAAACCTGGCCTCCCTCAGAGAGGCACGAGGAGCAATGGCCTATAAAAACCCCGTGTGGTTGGAAGCATTCTATGTCTGCCATTAACCGGGTCACCCAGAAAGGTAAGCATCCCAAAACAAACCCCTATTCTGGTGAAAATATTGCTACCAAAAGCCGAACGAGTAGACAAAACTCCCCAAATGAAAATTTGCAAACGAGCATGATGTCATCACGTTGCCAGGCCGTTGTCTGCTCAACCCTCCCCCCCCTCCCCCTCTTTTTACTGAAAAATTTTCTTTTGCATATGACAGACAATGCATTGAAATAGCCTGTACAGTTAAAGGGTTAAATACATTAATCATTCAAGCTTTACCAGTCTGTTAAACAACTTGTGTGATTTGGTCCAAGTTCTTCAATCATTCACATTTCAAGCCCAATCTGGAACCTTAAATATTTAAGCATTTTGCAACATTTCAAAAGGGGCAGCCAATCACTGGCTAAATTAACAGAGTATGACATTATCATAAATATAAGCCACCCACATTTATAAGCTGCAGGGAGAGTTTTCAACATATTTCATGAATAAATGCTTGCACTGTTCCTTGATTCTAGGCTGCACTCTGAAGTGCAGCCTTCACTTCAAAACCCCATATCAAAATTTTATTTAAATTTAAAGTAACTTTAAACACACGAAATACTTGTACAGTACACCGTTTCTTTCAGATTCATATATAATCATTCCCCAGTGGACGTCTTTTATTGCAGACGTCAGCTATTTACAAATTATACCTTAATTTATAGTTGTATTAGAATAAATTTTAATTCAAGTTCTTGTGCTTATTTCAGAGTTGGTTTGTTAGCGTCACTGTGTCGAGACAGTTCTTCTGTACGAATATATGACATTCTTCACTATACTCATGGTGGAGAGGATCAAGAACCAGCAGTAATTACTCGTTCAATCAACACCGATTCAAGTACATATATATCTGCTTTCTCATGGCACCCCACACATGAGAATCGGATTATTACTGCATCATATACAGGTAAATTGTTGATAATTTACACTGCTGCACAATACTGTACAGTGGTACCTCGGTTTAAGAGTTTAATCCGTTCCTGGAGACGGCTCGTATTCCGAAAACTCGTAATCCGAAGCTAATTTCCCCATAAGAAATAATGGGAATGAATTAATCCGTTCCAGACTACCCCAAAAAACTCGCTTCAAACTAAATTTTATACCTAATTCATCTAAATAAACCTACAAAACTATGTTCAAGTTATTACTTACCCTTGTTGATGAATGCTGTAGGCGTATGGAAGATGGTGAGGAGGAGAGGTCTTACTGTTTGGAAGGGGAATCCCCTTCCATTATAACATCAGGCAGTGAGGACCTTTCTGGTGTGCACTCCCTGGCACGTTTTGCCTGCATACCACTAGGTCCTGGTTGTGGCTTACTGCTCGATTTTCTCACAACAAATCTGTCCATGGAAGCTTGTTTTTCCCTTCTTCGCAAGCTGTCTCTGTAGTACAGCATCACATTGTCATTGAAAATATTAAAGGAATGGCCTACTACAACTTTCTCTGGGCGAGTCTTTTCAATAAAAGTTTGCATCTCTTCCCACGTCTGACACACCTTCTTAATTTCTGCAGAAGGGACATTCGCTACTGCCTCATCCTCTTCCACTGGAGAAACATCATCAGCTGGGTCGTCTTGCTGTTCCTTTTGAAGGGCTTGGAGTTCTTCGTTGGTCAGTTCTTCGTTGTGTTTTTCCACCAACTCCTCCACATCATCATCATCCACTTCCAAGCCCATTTGTCGACCCAGAGTAACAATTTCCTCAACAATAGGCGCATCATTTACAGGCTCAAACCCCTCAAAGTCTAGTTCTGTCACACATTCAGGCCACAATTTTCTCCAGACATAAATCAGGGTTCTCTGAGTCACTTCTTGCCAGGCTTTGTCAACGAGTTTTAAAGAACTACAAATGTTAAAATGGTTTTTCCAGAACTCTTTGAGAGTGAGGTTTGTGGCTTCAGTCACTTCAAAACATTTCCGGAAAAGTGCCCTTTCATACAGTTTCTTAAAATTCGCTATGATTTTCTGGTCCATAGGCTGAATTAGAGGAGTGGTGTTAGGAGGAAGGAACTTTATTGTGAGAAATTTACTGTATCTATGCATCAATTCATCTTCCAATCCTGGAGGATGAGCAGGAGCATTGTCGAGGAGAAGCAGGGCCTTGAGTGGCAAATGTTTCTCCTGCAGATATTTTTCTGTCAGGGCACACTACTTCATTCACCCACTCCGAAAAAAAAAATCCTAGTCACCCATGCCCTTTTATTAGCCTTCCACATCACACACATTTGGGTTTTCTGCACTTTATACTGTTTGAAAACCCTTGGATTTTCAGAATGATACACTAGCAAGGGTTTAATTTTCAAATCGCCACTCGCATTTGAACACAGCACACGCGTAAACCTATCTTTCATAGGCTTGTGTCCGGGCAAGGATTTTTCCTCCTTGGTAATGTATGTCCTCTTAGGCAATCTTTTCCAGAACAGTCCTGATTCATCACAATTAAACACTTGTTGCGGTAGGTATCCCTCAGCCTCTGCAAACTCTTTAAATTCTTCAATAAATCGTTCAGCGGCTGGTTTGTCTGAGCTGGCTGCCTCCCCATGCCTCACAACACTATGAATACCACTTCTTTTTCTAAATTTTTGAAATCATCCCCTGCTTGCCTTAAACTCTTTCGTATCTGCATCACTCGTTCCAGGAGTTTTCTTTACAAGGTCTTCGTGCAATACCCTGACTTTCTCACAAATGATGGCCTCCGAAACACTATCACCCTTTAACTCCTTGTCGTGTATCCAAATTAATAACAACTTTTCCACTTCTTCAAGTATTTGTGGTCTTTGTTTCGTCATTGTTCTTACGCCTTTTGCCACTTTAGCACTCGTAATGTCCTTTTTCTTGCTAAGTATAGTGCATATCATTGACGTGGCTTTGTTGTACTGCCTACAAAGTTCAACAACACGTGTACCATTTTCATGCTTCCGAATGATCTCTTGTTTTTCCTCTATTGTCATCCTCACATGAGCTTTCTTGCCTTGATCTTTACCACTGGCTTTCTTGGGACCCATGGTGAGATATATAATGACAACTTTTATGGTCAAATGACCAAAAATCCAACAAAACGCTGAAAATCCGGGTGAAGAATTGACGTGGGATAGTCACTGGGCGCGAGGCACTGGTAAACTGAGGGGCGGAGGGGTGACGATCGCCATACCACCACGCGCTAGGTCGGCCTGTACGCGTATCAACAAACTCGTGTTCCGAGGTAACCCTAGCCTTCCGAGGCACATTTTCCGAGCAAATCCTGCTCGTATTCCGAAAAACTCGTATTCAGGGACACTCGTATTCCGAAGTACCACTGTTTTTTCTTTACTCTAGGTACATTCAATATTTTTTCATTTATTTGATTAAATTTATTTAAGCTTATCAGTATTGAATGAAGCATGAATGTGCCATCAGAGTAATTTATTTTTCTAAAAAAGTGATAAGTAAATTTGTAACATTGTTCATGGGCAACATGTTTGCCATGTAAAAGCACCTTCCCCATGTTATCACAGTCAAAGGATAAGCTACAAAAATGCTTTTTGCTCGGGAAAAACACATCTATGAATTGTGTCTTCAGAAAAGTCTGAAGTAGTTGTAGAGTAATGTATATTTAATTCTATAATGACACTATAGTCTAATAGTTGATTATCACTTTACCTTAATTATGCAACAAATATTAAATGTTTAACTTTGTTACATTGTAAAAAGTGTTTGAATATGATGACCAAACCACACACCAGGGGCCAGATTCACGAAGCAGTTACGCAAGTACTTACGAACCTGTACATCTTTTCTCAATTTTTGGCAGGTTTGTTTACAATTATTAAAGTTAATGAGATCTGAAGCACCAGGAGGCTGTTTATAACAATAACAACAGTTGATTGGGAAGTTTTCATGCCTGTAAACTGCTTAATAAATGTAACCAAAGCCGTCAACGATTGAGGAAAGGTGTATACGTTCGTAAGTACAGTACTTGCGTAACTGCTACGTAAATCTGGCCCCAGACAATGAAAAGACGCCAACATTTCGGTCTGTTCTAAACCATTATCAAGTCAGTTGTGTCGGGAGTGAGATTGATCGATTGATGAAGATTAAGCCACCCAAGAGGTGGCACGGCCATGAATATCTCGTATTATCTCAATATGGGCACTCAAAATCTCACTAATACTCTTCATCCTCTTGACATAAAGCTCGCCTTTTGACAAACTAACACTACTGCTATTGCTTCTAATACTGCTGGTGTGTACTCTATTTCCTGTTTGTCTTGTCCTCTCCAATACTTTGGGAAAACTGGCTGTACAGTAAATGACAGACTTAAGGAACAAAAAAGAAGTGTTAAGTCTGCAGACACAAACAATGCTCTCTTCTGTCATGTTAGGGACTCTTAATCATCCTATTGATTGGTCTTCTTCTAAATTTAATCATTCCTGCTTCTACTTTTCACACACACCGTCTCATTGAATTGGCTCTGATACACAGCATAACCATCATGAATCTTAGTCTTGGCTTTGTTGCTGTTGATTCTTTCACAGTACATACTCAAATACTCTGGCCTTCCTAACAAATATGACCTGACATAAGCCTACCCCATTTTCCTTTTCTTACCCTCCTTTTATTCTTACTTATCTTATTCTTACTTCATCCCATTATTCCACTCTTCCCATTTGTGCCTTTCATCCTATTCTTACCTTTTATCTTACTCTTACCTTCGTCTAGGAATTACGTTCTTCTCTTACTTGCTCCTCACCTCTCTCTTACCTTATTTATTGCTCATGCCTCCCTCACTTCCATCATAATTGACTTAATAATGGTCCAGGATGGCCCATAACGTCATCATCTCTTCATCTTCTGGTGTGTGGTTTGGTCATTATATCTTCAGCCATGTTATTGTGACTCATTGTCTGCAAGTATATGAATAGGTTTGATGCCTGCTATATATATTTAGCAAGCAATGGGATATCACACAACATTGGCAAACATTATATTAGCTTCAAACCAGTAACTAAATATGACTTTAACTCAGAAGTAATTAGTTAAAAATTCATCAGTATTTAACTTAACTATTCAGTCTCTCACTCTAGAGTCCAATTACATAAGCTCTGTTATTTGCTTTTTCCAGATTGCTAAATATCATATGCAAATTAATAATGTTCTCGCATACCTTCTCCACTGGCTGTCTCGGTGCCAGTACAGTATTTAATCCACAGAACCTCTCCTATCATGGAATCTGCCTTCATCACTGATAAAGTTCTTGGTTATCTTCTGCATTCTTCCAATCAGTATAAACCACACATTTTGCCAGCTATACTTGTAGGATTAATGTGTCTGTAATTCTTGTACTCATGATTTAAATTCAGACCCCTTATGTGGTAAATAAATTACTAGGTTCTCAACAAAGTAAACCAGCCCATCCTCATAAACAAAGGCCAAAGTCCATTCCATGCACCCGCCAAAGCCCCGTTTATGAATGAAAAACAGTTTACACACAACTCTCAACTGATGACATCAAAACACTTCCGGATCAAGTGCTCAGCTGATGACCTTTGTTCGAACCACAGGACTGTAAGTGCTTCACCCAGCTGCTACAAATAATCACCAACAGACCCTAAACACCTAACCTAGCCTATGCCTAAATATGCACAATATGCTAAGATATAACAATATTAATTTATATATGAGAAAATTCCTATTTTGAGTGAACAGCTTGTTAAAAATTGACGAATGCATCCTTGGGGTCAACTGCTGGATGGAATGGTCTTAGTCTGAGGATGGGTTGAGTAAACTCAGATTGACATCAATTTTTCAGGTAAACTTGTTGACTACAATGTCCATGAAAGAATTACCCTCAATTGGTCTGCAACAAGTGCCCTGATGTGGACTCATGGCAAGAAGACTTTGCATCAAATAGACTGCCAGGACCCTGTGTATTCCCACTTCGATGACATCTCGACTGCCATTATGACACGGGCGCAAAAGAAATATGGCTTACATGTAAGGATACAATCGTAGTTTATACATGATGCAGCATTTTCCAATTAACACAACAGTCACAAGCACACATGTGCTAATATCCTGATACTGAGCCTGTCACTTTTCTTTTGTCTTCCTCTGTAAAGATCATTCCATTTATTTCAATTTTTTTTTCTTTTTATTTGTTTCAGTACCTATTCTATTTTCTGAATGGGACATGTAATTGCCCCTCCCCCAATAAAAAAAGTCTTAAATGTAACAAAATGAGAGTTTCTGGGTGAGACCCGGAGGCTTCCCGGAGCTATCCAGGCTGATATGTATATCATTAGACTTTGGCATCAGTCAGTGTGGATGGAGTTCTAGGCCTACTGGGGACCACAAGCCAGAACCTGGCCCCCTCAGAGAGGCACGAGGAGCAATGACCTATAGAAATGCACATGTAATTTGGAGCATTCTGTGTCTACCATCGACTGGGCCAGGCACCCAGAAAGGCAAGCGCCTCAAAACAAACCCCTATTCTAGTTAAAACGACGAAAATAAACAAACGAGTAGACAGAACTCCCCAAATGAAAACAAGCATGATGGTACACAAGCCGTGCTGCAAGTCTTCGCAGCTCCCCCCTACCCAAGAGGGGGAAGGAGGAGCCCCAGACCCACCGCGCCAGCGATCCAACCACCAGTTCTTAGCTGATGTGATTGTGGCTCGGTCAGGTGGCTCCAGCTCCAGATCCTCTTGTTGTGCTGTGTCTTGCATTCAGTACTGCTCTTACGATGGCATGCGAGCTGGGAGTAATATTCACAGGCACTCGGGCTGCATGTGCTTAGGGTTCCCTTTCCTGAGTGCCCTGTAAGTACTACCCTCTAGGGGCTTAGGGGTTCTCTTCCACACGTCACCTTGGGATCTAGGTTGTCTGCGGGGTTATTCGGTCCAGCCAGCCTGCGGTCTATCCCCGTGCCCATGACGCTCGTAAGTTTGCTGCGCTTGCTGCCGCCTTCGGTAACATGTCTTGGGTTGACATTCGGGCATGGGGTTCTTGGTGGTCGAACATGGTCCTGGCTGCATGCTACCTCGTAAATGTTCCTGCACCTAGTGGGGGCCTGTGTTGCTTTGGGTCGGTGGTTGCAGCCTGTCGCACGTCAACTCGAAGTCGAGACGAGCATCGATCGCCTCCCGGGTAAGTCCCTCTAGTTTTTTCTCTGGTGATGTAGCTCTGAGGAGCCGAAGGGGCTCACCCCAGAAAACCAGCGTTGAATGTAATGAAACGCCATTTTCTGGGTGAAACCCGGAGGCTCCCCGGCTACTCCCTCCCCCTCCCCTTCCACCCGATCTGTAGTTTTTCGCGTGTTTTGAGATCTGGCCTCGAACTGGTGGTTGGATCACCGGTGCGGTGGGTCTGGGGGTTCCCCTTTCCTCCTGGGGGAGCTGCACAGACATGCGACGCAGCTCATGTAACATCATGCTCGTTTTCATTTGGGGAGTTCTGTCCACTCATTTGTTTATTTTCGTCGTTTTAACCAGAATAGAGGGTTGTTTTGAGGCGCTTGCCTTTCTGGGTGCCTGGCCCGGTTGATGGCAGATATAGAATGCTCCAAATCACATGTGCATTTCTATAGGCCATTGCTCCTCGTTCCTCTCTGAGGGGGCTAGGTCCTGGCTCATGGTCCCTGGTAGGCCTAAAACTCTATCCACACTGATGCCAAAGTTTACCATTAACTTTCAAAGTCTAATGATATACATATCAGCCTGGATAGCTGAATAGCTCCAGGGAGCCTCCGAGCCTCACCCAGAAAATGGCGTTTCATTACATTCAACACTTTTTTTTTTATTGGGGGAGGGGGCAACTACATGTTCCCCCCCCCCCCCCCTCTCCCTGTATCTTCATCTATAAATTCGTCAATATTTTCACTTTTCTGGAGGAAGCCCCCATGTTGCCTCCTTTTTGCTGACTTTATTTGTGCCTTCCCTTGGTGGTGGCAGACATGAATAATTTTACATAAATGGTTTTCATAGTGCCACTGATCCCTTGTTTTGAAAAATAAAACATTGCGCTTACATTTAATACCCCCCCTAAAGTATCATTATTTACTCCCCCCCCCCCACTCTAAAGTGCTCATCTTCAAGCTGCCGTCTTGGAATCTTGAAAAGGTTCTTGAGCTTTATTGAGGTTTCTGTTCAGTCTATTATTAATGTTGTAATTTTATCATATTGAAATATATTTTATTGATTTTCTGGGGTGAGCCCCTACAGCTCCCCAGAGCTATCCAGGCTGAGAGGCTAATGTCAGACTTTGGCATCTGTCATGTGTATGGAGTTCTTTGGGGCCTACCTGGGACCATGGCCAGAACCTATCCCCCTCAGAGAGGCAAGGGGAACAATGGCCTATAGAAGTCCCCCATGTGGTTGGAAGTGGTTGGTTTCTATGTCTGCCATCGACCGGGTCAGGCACCCAGAAAGGTAAGCATCCCAAAACAAACCCCCCTATCCTGGTGAAAATATTGCTACCAAAAGCCGAACAAGTGGACAGAACTCCCCAAACAAAAACGAGCGAACTAGTATGAAGTTGCCGCGCCGCCGTCTGCACAGCTTCCCCCTCCCCGGGAGGGGGAAGGAGGAGCCTCAGACCTACTGAGCCGGCAATCCACACCCCAGTTCTTGAGGCTGATGCTATAGGCAGCAGTTGTGTGCTCTGGCTCCAGACTTTTATGGCGCTGTGCCTTGTGTGTGGTGGCTGTTATCCAGGGGTGCGAAAGCCAGGAGTTACTCTTCAGTACTCGGGCTGCATGCACCTAGGGTTCCCTTCCCTAGGTGCCCTGTAAGTACTGCTCTTGGAGCTTGGGGTTACCTTCCACAGGTTGCTTGGTTTCTGCCTTTATGGGTCCATTTAACTACTCGGTTTTTTGGCCACCCTTTGGGTACTTGGGTGTTTTGTTTCCCTAGTTTACCTTAGGGTAGGAGGCAGTTTTGCACTGGTAAGGGGCGCAGGGTGCTGTGCAGCTTGTTGTCACCAATCACAGCGGCCGGCTCTGTTCCTTGGGGTACGTTGTCCTCTTGCGGGGTTTTGTTTTTCTTTTTCTTTTTGCCTTGTTAGGGGGTTCTGCCCTACTTGCCACTGGTGTTTGGCCTCATCCTGATACATGGTGGTGCCCCCCTGCTAAGTCCCCATGAGCGTACACGTCCCTGAGGTTCAGCTGTAGACAGTTTGTTTGGTAGTTTTGGGCGCCGGTTAGCAGTACCCTGCCTGGGTTTACATGAGTGCGAGTCCTCTTATAGTAAATGCTCAGGACCCTGGGAATCCCCTAGGGAACGCGTGGGTCCGATGGATGCGACCCCGGAGTCCCCTCCTCGCTCCATGCGAGTTTGAGGGTTGTTCAGTCCCCTTGTCTCAGGGCGACCCTCATGGTTTTTGCCTCCGTCGTGCTGCCTGTTGGGTCGGTGACACTTTCGACCCTGAGTCCTGTGAGTTTTGCTGCTTGCTGGTGACAAAATTTACCCAATCTGCGGATGATCATCTTCGGGTACAGGCTGCGCAGGCGTTGCATTCCAGGTTTCATTTGTTGCAACGTGCTCAGTTGGTTGCTCACCCGGATGCCCCGCGGCTGTTCCGTTTTGCTTAGAAGAACCCGGACTTGGGGGTGGGGGTTGCCTCGACCCTGGTTTAGTCTGCACCTCCTTGTCCTTCCCCTCCTGTTGTTCGTTCTGGTCCCTTTTCCCTGCTTCCGGCCCCGAAACGTCTGAAGGTTTCGGAGTCGGGGCAGCCTTGGGGGATGCCCCTTCCGGTGTGGCGACGGAGGCATTTGAGTCTAGTCCCCCGGCCGAAGCCTCTGTGTCTGACAGTGGGCCCCCTTCTGTCCATCTTCTACGGCTGCGCCGGCCTTGTCTAGTGGGGTCGGTGCTTGCGGGGAGGACTCGGCCCGGGGTCCTGCAGAGGAGGACCTTGGGGCTGGGGAGGGGCTGACTTGGAGACCTTGGGCCTCGCTGGACCCCGCTTTATTTTTTCTGCCCTCTGAGCAGGGCTTACTGTTACAAGGGGTGGTGTTTTCTTCCCCCCCCCCCCCCCCCCCCCCTCTGCGTACGAGTTGGACTTGGTGTCTGCCCCTTCCCTGGTTCGGTTCCGTGTTCCCTCGGGTGCTTCGGTTCCGTCTTTCCGGAGGTTTTCGGCTTATCGCATCCAACCTACTGCGGTGCGGGCGGCCCTTGCGGCAAACCTCCTGCGTGACCCGGATTATGCCTCGGCAATGGATCCCTCAGCTTTCAGGTTCGGGACTTCGTTCCCTTTCTGGCTCCGTTACAAGGTTCCGGAGTCGTCCTGGCTGACTGACAGTCCTGTCTTTACCTTGGAGGCCGGGCACTCCTTCTTCCGTTCCTACAAGCTTGAGTGGCGGGAGGCTTCGACAGTGCTGCAGGTTTTCCCCAGGGGCCGACCTAGAGCACCTCAATGAGTACTTGTTTGCTCCTGCCCTTCTCCAGGATGTTGGTGTCGTTCCGCTCCATGTGCAGGTTCCCTCCCTGTCGGCGGCGCAGGTGGCTGAGGACTTGCGTGCACGGGGCCTTTTGGCTTCAGCCTTGCGTTTCTTTTCCCTCCTTGAGCTGTCTTCGGACTGGCTCACGGAGGATGTGGGGGTGTTTGGGGCTGTTCCTGGTTCTGGCGCCTTGGCCTTGACGGCTCGCTCATCGGCTGCCTTGCAGAAGTTTTTCGCGCCGATCTTGCTGGATGCGGTTGCGTTGTTTTATGCTTCCCAGCTTGCGTGTCAGCAGGCAGTGCTCGCTGCTTCTGTGGAATCCGCTTGGGCCTTGGCTCTTAGGATGTCTTCGCCCTTTTGTCTTCTCCTGTTTGAGGCTTCCGCTGTATATTCAGACTGCTTCGGCTTCTTACCATCCTATGTCGGACTTGCTGGTTCTCCGGGGCTCCCATGGTGGGCCTTCCCAAAAGGGTCGTGCCAAGGCTCGGGGTTCCTCTCAGCGTGGTAGGCCACTGGTGTCTGGTTCGGGTTCGGCTCCTCTTTCAGACCCCGCCTTTGTCTGGTCGGCGCTGTGTTCGCTCTGTGCGAGGTTCTCGTAAAGGGGCGCTGGCCCTTTCGCTGTTCGGCCCATTGACGGGGCGATGGGGGGGGGAGGCTTGCTCTGTTCGTTCACGCCTGGTCCCACGATTCGTGAGCATTTCGGGTCGTTTCGTGCGGCCTCCGGTGGCGTTGGGTGGCCCCCCTCCCTTCAGGAGGTTTGGGGCTGGCGGGGCAGGCCTCTTTCCCTGCATTCTGTCAGGTCATCTTGGAGTGGGTTTGCTTGGGCGTGGTCGAAGCGACAACGTCCCTCAGATGGGTTTCCCGTCTGTTTCCGGTCCCGAAACGGGACTGCGCGGACCTGTGGTTCATCCTGGACTTGTCCTGTGTGAACCCCTGGGATCATTGCCCCTCCTTTCGGATGACTATGCTGTCCCAGGTTCAGCTCCTGTTGGAACCAGGTGCTTGGGTGGTGTCCCCGGACCTCCGGGACGCTTATTGGCATGTCCCAATTCATCCGGGGTTCAGAGACTGGCTCAGTTTTGTTGTGGGGCGTCAAGGTTACCGTTTTCGTCGTCTCCCATTCGGGTTGAACCTGGCACCTTGCCTATTCACACACCTTACACGGGTTGTGGTGGTCCGTCTTCTTCTGTTAGGTGTTCGGGTGTTGGCCTACCTCGACGACTGGCTGGTTTGGGCTCCCAGCTGGTCCTCTTGTCTGCTGGCCAGGGTTTTGGTTCTTTCTCAGCTCACCGGGTTCGGGTTCTTGGTGAACTGGAGGAAGTCCCATCTGGTTCCCTCCCAGGTTAGGACATGACTGGGCCTTGTGTGGGACTCTCGGACCACTTCCTTGTCCCTTCCTCCGGAGTCTCTCCTGAGGCTGCGGTCCTGCATGCGCCTGTTTCTGGGGGTCTCCCGGGTCACCCAGCGGAACCTGAACTTTGCAATGCTGGTCTACCCGCCGGGTTGGGTTTGACTTCGTCGGTTGTTCTGGTTCCTTCGGGGACGTCCCTTCCGCCTCTTTCGCAATCGCTGGGTTCGTACCCTGAGGGCCTTGCGTCGGTTGCTGCATCGCCGGCTTCCTCTTCTGGTTTTTCAGGGTTCAGTGCCTTGACGCCTATCCGAGCCCTTGCTCGATGTATTCACAAACGCGTCGTCTTTCGGCTGGGGCTTTGTAACCAGTGCTCACCAGGCTGGCCAAGGACTGTGCGGTCCGTCTTTCCGTCGAGTCCACAGCACTGTGCGGGAATTCGCGGCGGTGTGGTTTGCTCTTCGGAGGCTTCAGGTCGCCCGTGGGTTGACGATCCGGCTCCATTCGGACTTCTCCCCGGTGGTTCATTGTCTGAACCAGGGGGGTTCGATGCAGTCCTTGGCTCTTTGGCGCTGGTCGCTTCGGGTGACTCATCTGCTGAGTTCTCGGGGTTTGGCTCTCCTGGCAGTTCACGTGCGGGGAGTATCCAACATCTTGGCCGATGGCCTGTCTCGTTTCGTTCCCCTCTCCACGGAATGGACAGACGACGCCGACTCCAAAATCAAGATGCAAAATCAAGATAAAAAACCACATCTAGTATCGGGCCCCTGCGAAAGGGAGATGGAACTTTCACAGATGACAACAAAGAAATGAGCGAGTTACTGAGGAAGCAGTACGACTCTGTTTTCAGCGAGCCACTAAACACACTAAAGATTCATAACCCAAATGAATTTTTCATGGATATGATACCAACATCAAATCATATATCAGACGTCACCCTATCCCCCGGTCGCCGGGGGATAGGGTGACGAGCCGGTCGGCCGAGCGGACAGCACGCTGGACTTGTGATCCTGTGGTCCTGGGTTCGATCCCAGGCGCTGGCGAGAATCACTGGGCAGAGTTTCTTTCACCCTATGCCCCTGTTACCTAGCAGTAAAATAGGTACCTGGGTGTTAGTCAGTTGTCACGGGCTGCTTCCTGGGGGTGGAGGCCTGGTCGAGGACCGGGCCGCGGGACACTAAAAAGCCCCGAAATCATCTCAAGATAACCTTAAGATAACCTCCCCACTGGATTTTGAAGAAGCCATAAACAGTATGCCTATGCACTCTGTACTAGGCCCGGATTCTTGGAACTCCATATTCATCAAGAACTGTAAAAAACCACTACCGCAGGCCCTTCACATTCTGTGGAGACAAAGCCTAGATACTGGCATTATCCCTGACATACTAAAAACAGCAGAGATAGCACCACTCCATAAAGGAGGAAATAAAGCAGAGGCAAAAAATTACAAACCGATAGCACTAACATCGCGCATCATAAAAATTTTTGAGAGAGTGCTAAGAAGTAAGATCACAAAATACATGGAATCACAGCATCTCCATAACCCCGGAAAACATGGTTTCAGAACAGGGCGTTCTTGCCTGTCGCAGTTGCTGGACCACTATGGTATGGCATTAGATGCTATGGAAGACAAACAAAACGCTGATGTAATTTACACAGATTTTGCAAAAGTCTTTGATAAATGTGACCATGGTGTTATTGCACATAAAATACGTTCAAAAGGAATTACCGGAAAAATAGGCAGATGGCTCTACAATTTCCTGACTAACAGAACCCAATGGGTAATAGTCAACAAAATAAAATCCAGCCTATCAACCATGAAAAGCTCAGTCCCCCAGGGTACTGTGCTTGCTCCAGTACTTTTTCTCATCCTCATATCGGACATAGACAAGAACACAACCTATAGCGCTGTATCATCTTTTGTAGATGACACTAGAATCTTCATGAGAGTAGGCAACGTAGAGGACATGGCAAACCTCCAATCAGATGTAGATCAGGTCTTTCTATGGGCTACAGAAAATAATATGGTGTTTAACGAAGATAAGTTCCAGCTCATACGCTACAGAAAAAATGAAAATATAAAAACAGAAACCACGTACAAAATTCAGGCAAACCATAACATAGAACGAAAAGGCAATGTAAAGGCTCTGGGTGTACTCATGTCGGAAGACCTTACCTTTAAAGAACACAATAAAGTAGCCGTCACAACTGCAAGAAAAATGACAGGTTGGATAACAAGAACTTTTCACACTAGAGATGCTGTACCGATGATGATACTTTTCAAAACGTTTGTGCTCTCTAGAGTGGAGTACTACTGCACAATGACATCCCCTTTCAAAACTGGAGAAATTGCTGACCTGGAGAGTGTGCAGAGATCCTTTACTGCTAGAATCCACTCAGTAAAACATCTAAACTACTGGGACCGACTAAAGAGTCTAAATCTGTATTCCCTTGAGCGCAAGCGGGAGAGATACATAATAATCTATACGTGGAAAAGAATTGAGAGGCTGGTCCCTAACCTGCACACAGAAATAACATCACATGAGACCAGAAGGCATGGCAGGATGTGCAGAATACCCCCGTTGAAAAGCAGAGGTGCAACAGGTACTCTGAGAGAGAACTCTATCAACATCAGAGGCTCGAGACTGTTCAACACGCTTCCACTACACATAAGGGGCATAACTGGCAGACCCCTCACAGTGTTCAAGAGAGAACTTGACAAACACCTCCAAAGAATACCTGATCAACCAGGCTGTGACTCATACGTCAGGCTGCGAGCAGCCGCGTCCAACAGCCTGGTTGATCAGTCCAGCAACCAGGAGGCCTGGTCGACGACCGGGCCGCGGGGACGCTAAGCCCCGGAAGCACCTCAAGATAACCTCCTTCCGTTGGCTTTGCCAGACGTTCGGACGCCCTGAGGTGGACCTCTTCGCGGCGCCTTCCCCAATATGTAGTGCCCTTCCCCGACTGCGAGGCCGTCGGGGTTGATGCCTTCCGGCAGGACTGGTTGAGATGGGGGTTCCTTTACCTCTTTCCCCCCGGTTCCGCTGTTGCTCCGCGTCCTGACTCGCTTGGAGACTTACCAGGGGAGACTTGTCCCCTTGGCCCCTTGGTGGCCGGCCCAGCTGTGGCTTCAGGCGCTGCTTGCTCGGTGTTCGAACCCGGAGGTTTTCCTGCGGCTCTGCCTCTTCCAGCATGTCAGACCGGTGCATCACGTGGCTGGTTCGATCTTCTCCAAGTCTTCGCGTATGGTATTTTTGACTCGAGTTTATCATGATCTCTTTGGTGATCAGGTGGCTTTCTTGTTAGTGTCCCACCTGTAGGCTTTGTCTCGGCAGCAGTATGAGGTCCTGGCGGTTCTTCCAGTTCTTCTTGCGTCTTCATCGTTGTACTTCGCTTTCGGTTAGGGTGCTGGTGTCCTTTCTCTCATGGTTGTTCCAGGATCGTCTCCTTATGCCTAACACTGTCGCCTCGTATCACGCGATGCTGGCGGAGCAGTTTCAGCTTGCTTTCGGTATGAATGTTTTGTCTGCGCTGTTTCGCAAGTTGTCTCGGGCGTTGTCTCACCTCCGGCCTGCTCATGTGCCGCCTGAGCCATCCTGGTCTTTGGACAGAGTGCTCTCTTATCTATCTTCTCCTCGGTTTGGTGTGATCCTTTCGGTTCCGGATTGTTTTTCGAAGGCTCTTTTCCTGTTGGCATTAGCCTCTGGGGATCGGATTGGTGAACTTCATGCTCTCCTCCAGCGCAGGGGTTTCTGCTCTTTCAGTCGGGGCAATCTGTTTGTTCGTCTGCAGCCTTCTCTTTCTTTTCTGGTGAAGAATGAGACTGCTGCTTTCCGGAGTGGTCCCTGGGTTGTTGATGCTTGATTGGTTAGGCCGGGGGTGCATCATGTTTTGTGTCCAGTTGCAGCTCTCTGCCGTTATTTGCGCACCATGGCTTCTGTGTCCATGGATGCGCTTTGGGTTGATCCGGTTTCCCTTCCCTGTTCGTGGGTGCGGGTCTCCCAGGTCGTCTGTAGGGTTATTAAGGCTAGCCAGCCAGTGGTCTATCTCCGTGCTCATAATGTTCGCAAGTTTGCGGCTCTTGCCGCCGTCTTTGGCAATATGTCTTAGACTGACATTCGGGCGTGGAGATTTTGGCGGTTGAGCAGGGTCCTGGCTGCTCGTTACCTTGTTAATGTCCCTGGGTCCAGTCGGGCCTGTGTCGCTTTGGGTCGGTAGCTGTAGCCAGTTGTCTTGACTTCGGGTTGAGGAGTGAGCAGCAACCGCCTCCCGGGGTAAGTCCCTCTTATTTTCCTGTGTGGGTAGTTAGCTCCAGGGAGCTGTAGGGGTTTCCCCCAGAAAACCAGCGTTGAATGTAATGAAACGCCATTTTCTGGGTGAGACCCGGAGGCTCCCCGGCATCTCTCCCTCCCTCCGGTCGGTGTTTTGACATTCAGCCTCAGAACTGGGGTGTGGATCGCCAGCGCGGTAGGTCTGGGGCTCCTCCTTCCCCCTCCCGGGGAGGGGGGAGCTGCGCAGACAACGGTGCGGCAACGGGTGATGTCATACTAGTTTGCTCGTTTTTGTTTGTGGAGTTTTATCCATTTGTTTGGCTTTTGATAGCAATATTTTCACCAGAATAGGGGTTTGTTTTGGGATGCTTACCTTTCTGGGTGCCTGACCCAGTCGATGGCAGACATAGAATGCTTCCAATCACATGGGGGCTTCTATTGGACATTGCTTCCCTTGCCTCTCTGAGGGGGGACAGGTTCTGGCCATGGTCCCCAGTAGGCCCAAAGAACTCCATACACATGACTGATGCCAAAGTCTGACATTATCATATCAACCTGGATAGCTCCAGGGAGCCTCCGGGTCTCATCCAGAAAATGTTGTTTCATTACATTCAACGCTGGTTTTTTACATTTATCACTAAACACTTTACATTCCATTTTAAGGTGGATAACTTAGCTACTAATGGAGACGTTACAGATGACATGTCCCTTCGAAACTTGTGGACATGGTTGGATGCAGCCAGAAGTTTAGTCTTGGCTGGCAATTTCAAATTACCTGGAGGAATGCCTTACAAATATCAAGGTGTTTGGTAGGTCTATAATGTATGTTATTCAAATTGTGCAATATATCACATGCATCATTAGACTTGCCAATTAGCACAGCTTTTGTAAACTGTCTTTCAATCCCATTTATGCTTCATCTTTGTTCCCTCCTTATTCCTTACTTATTAATAAGAACTCCTTTATTATCTACATGTAATTTTTTAATCTTTAAAACTTGTTTCTATTCATAGTCCTGGAGGACTATGAAATACTATCATAGTCATTATAGTATTTCTGTGGGGAGCCTTGTCAGCTCCCTGCTGTCACACACTGATTAAGTGCAATGTTACTAGATGTCATCAGTTGCAGAGTTCTACCTCGTGGTCCTACCACGGACCACGAGCCAGAACCTGGCCCCCTCAGAGAGGTGAAGGAAGCAATGGCCTATGAACACTTTATATATAAAGTTTATCATCTTTGCCACCAACTAAGGAAAGGCACCAAGAAAGGTAGGCAAATCAAAGCAAACTAATACATGGTTAAAATGAGACTGTAGCCCCAAAATTGCAAAAAGAACTCCTCTAACAATATAAACAATTAAACAAAAAGTTGAGAAATTAGCCTCACTTTAGTTTGTCCCCCACTTGCCCCACACCTGGGGGGGGGGGGGAACTGACCTTGGTCAGTTTTATACTGATGTCTGTGCATGGTAGTCAACGTCACTTTGGCTACAGTTTCCTGTTTTCGTTTGGTGTTTTTGCATTTGCAACTGTTTTCTTACACGGAGGTCTGCAGGAGTTTAGTGTATTGGAGTTGCATGTTCCCAGGGTTTCTTTCCCTGTGCACTCTGTAAGTACTACACTTGCGTGGTGAGGATTGCCATCCCTGGGGAGTTAGGGAAACAGTCCCTTTAGGAGGCTTCATTACTTGTGGTAGTACAGGGCACCTTCCTCACTAGTGCAGGGTTCCTGCCCTGCAGGTCCTGGAAAACCCTTACGGGCTTGGTTGTACAGTGGTACCTCGGAATACGAGTGTTCCTGTATACGAGTTTTTCGAAATACTGTAAGAGCAGGATTTCCTCTGAAAATGTGTCTCGGAAGGCGAGGGTTACCTCGGAAGGCGAGGGTTACCTCGGAAGGCGAGTTTGTTGATACGCGTACAGGCCAACCTAGCGCATGGTGGTACGGCGATCGTTGCCTCTCACCCCTCAGTTTACCAGTGCCTCGCACCCAGTGACTATCCCACGTCAATTCTTCACCCGGATTTTCAGTATTTTGTTGGATTTTTGGTCATTTGACCATAAAAGTTATTATATATTTCGCCATGGGTCCCAAGAAAGCCAGTGGTAAGGTTTAACCTAAGAAAATAGTGCGGCGTTTCGGGCGATCGAGTGGCAACACTGACAAGTGTATACTTTTTTCACTGTCCTGACATTAATTTTCGATTTACGTATTTCATTTTTGTACCAATGTGTTTGCAATAGAATGTTCTATAAGAACATAAGTATAAAATGTCACACAAGGATGCGTTAGACCGGCACCAAATAAAAAACTACATCGATTATACTTGTCGTGCCAACAATACAATGGTCTTACCTCGATGGTGCAATGCTATGCCGTTCTCCCAAATAGGCTATGCGGCTATTAGAGAAAACAGATATTTCAGGGCGGACACTTTCAAACTATCCCATAGTCGATCGCATAACAAATAGAGTTTATAGAAATATTTTTTCTCATGATTCGTGAGCGAGTCCGCTGTGCGACCTCAACACAAAAAGTGGAAACGCTCTTGAGCGCCGTGATAACGCTAAAGTGTTAAGAAAATGTGTGAAGTATGGGAAGAATTGCAAAGTTTTATTAAAAAAACTCGCCCAGATAAAGCTGTAGCAGGCCGTTGCATTGACCTTTTAAATGACAATGTGATGTCTTACTACAGACAAGTGTTAAAATGTAGGGAAAAACAAGTGTCTTTAGACAGATTCTTAGTAAGACAAGCAAGTCTTAGTGGTATGCAGGCAAAACGTGCCAGTGTGTGCACACCAGTGAAGTCCTCACTGCCTGATGTGATAATGGAAGGAGACTCCCCTTCCAAACAGTAACACCTCTTCTCCTCCCACCTCCTCACCATTTTCCATATGCCAACAGCAAGGTAAGTAATAACTTGAACATAGTTTTGTAGGTTTATTTAGATGAATTAGGTATAAAATTTAGTTTGAAGTGGGGTTTTTGGGGTAGTCAGGAACGGATTAATTCATTTCCCATTATTTCTTATGGGGAAATTAGCTTCGAAATACTGTACAAGTTTTCGGAATACGAGCTGTCTCCAGGAACGAATTAAACTCTTTAACCGAGGTACCACTGTACTATGGATACCTCTTCCGAGCCCGCTCTCAAATTGTGTGAATTTGAGGGGTGTTCATCACCTGTATCACCTGGGGACGTTCATACATTCTACCTCCGCCATGCTGCTTGCTGGGTCGGGGAAACTTTTGACCCCAAGTCATGTGGGACCCTCACCCCCCACATGAGCCCCAAATTACTAATTTTTCCATGGAAGTTCAGAGGTATCAAGCAACGTTCACTTTGCATCGCAGGTATTCAGTTTTGTAGCGGACCAGGTTGTGTGCTGGGTTGGATGTTCTAGATCTGCCCCGTTTGATGTTTAGAGATTAGGATTTGGGGATGTTGGTCGCATTAACTGTTTCAATCCAAACTTCCCCTTCCTTTCCCAGTGGGCAGGTCTCGCTATTCTCCATCTCCCCTGCTTCCAGCTCCATAGAATCTAAGGGTTTTGGACTTGGGGCAGGGTTTAGCTCAGGATATGGCTTGGGCAGTTCCGGAGTTTTGCCCCTTCCGATGCAGGCACGGAGGCAATGAGCGACTCTATCCCGCCGAAGCTTCTGGGTCCTCCTAGATGGCCTCTTCCTTTGAGGCTTTTCTATTGGACTTTGCTTTCCCTTCCCGGGCTGCGTGGATGAATGCTCTGTCTGAAGGCTCTTAGTTGTGGTTCCCAGGGTTCGAGGAGGGGGGGGTGGCAGGAGTCAAAATGTAGCTCATGGGCTCCATTTGTCCCTTTAAGCACCTTGTTCTGAGAAGGGTCTGTTGTTTCAGTGAAATTTTTTTTTTCCATTACCTGTGTGTTTGAGTTAAGCGCTGTTCCCTCCAAAGTGCACTTCCATGTTCCTTTGTGCACACCATACTCATCTTTCCGAAGGTTTCCCTCCTCTCGTGTCTTCCCTGTGGAGGCTAGAAAAGCCCCTTGGTGCTTACCTCTTGTGTGACCCAGTCTACGCCTCGATTATGGATCCAGGTCCTTTTGTGTTCACTTCGTCTGCTTATTATTAGCTGCATTACGAGGTTCCAAAGTCATCCTGGTTAGTGGAATGTCCATTGTTTTCTCTTGGAGCTTTAAGCACTTAACTGCGCCAACCGAGTATTCTCAGTTGGCGGGAAACTGCACCAACCGAGATAACTTACTTTGATTTTTCCATACCCATTCTAAATGTGTACTAGGTTGGTTGTGTACGAAATGAACTCTTAGGACCTCCAGTGAGAAGCATCCATCTTGGAAAAAATCCCAGAATGCCCTAGGGCTGCTGGCTGGGTTAGTACCGAGTGAGCAACCATGGGTGGCACAGGCGCCTCTGGCTCCCAAACACCTCTCTGACGTGGTGTTGAAAGATAACACTGTCGGTGAAATTCAAACCTTATTGTTTGAAGAACATAAGGGTCATAATATTGGTGAAGCTAGGTGCAATAAGGACCTAACACAAAGGTTGGATGCAAGTTGGATGCACAGCCCCTATGAAGACGATACAGCGAGCGTATCCAGTTGTAGCTCTGAGCGTCACCTTTACAATATGCAATCACAATTACATATTACAATTTACTGTAATATTACAATTACAATCCTATGCTATCTACAATTTATTTGGATGATACATAGATGAATCATTTTCTGCATTCAGTGATGATGCATCTGATACAAGTAGCATAGATGGACAGTGTTAGCGGCTTCCATTGTGGTGTTTTCCATAGATATTTTCAAGAATACTGTACCTGAATCTCTTCCTGACTGACGGACACTCTTTGAGGCTACCTGAATCTCTTTTTGACTGACGGACACTCGTTGAGGCAAGCTGAATCTCTTCCTGTGTGGGACCATACATAGCGATCTATTCAAGACTACCTTACAAATTGATCTTTTCCTATAATCTTTTTAATACTACCTTATGCTTTACAAGCTTGGCTACATACAACCTACAAGTACTAAAGCCAAGGGAGTACGTGAGTGCGGTATTTACAAGCACACAGAATGAAGAAACAGGAAGCGAAAATTTATTTGTGTAACAAACTAGGCTGTTGTAAGAATTATCCAGAGT